>NC_138977.1:104247450-104847450 GCF_964341445.2 Mesoplodon mirus
TCAAAATATATCACAGAGAAAAACAATCTAATACAGATTTGTGTTTAAGTTTTGCCCAGGTTGCTCAGAAATAACTGTGATGTGACTGAAGGATAGCAAGAGCCATTGGGGTTGGTGTCACCTGGCTCTGGAGGGCAATTCCTCTAATCCAGTTGCTCCAATCAACCTCAGATAAGAGGAGTGCTTCTCCTGACAGCGTGCTCCAGGTTCTAGCAACCTTGGGGATCACATTTCCCAAAGTGGGAGAGTAGAAACAGAATGCCTTGCCCAACAAGCAGCTGCTTGCATGTAAGGCAGCTGACTTCTTAGCACACTAAACTTGGCTTCTAGGATCAGAATTCCACAGTGAGTTCCTAGGCCTGAAGTTTTCATCGGCAGAGTAGAAAATGCAAAGGGCTAACATCTTTTGAGTGCTTATCATGAGCATATATTCTTTTAAGTACTTTACTTGTACCTTCTTTTGTCATCACAATAGCTTGGAACAGAAGATTTGACAAGTTAAATAACCTGTGTAAATTCATCCAGTTAGGAAGTGCTGGATCTGGGGCTCAAAACTAATGTGTAGCTAGTTTTAGAGTCTAAGTTCTTAATTATCACTGCTGTGCTTAGATCCCCTCTGCCATCATGGCATGAGATAATGTGTTCCTCATTTTAAATCCATGATATCAGTCAAAGACCATCTACAGTCACCTTCATACAAGTTTCCAGAAGAAAGGTTCCCATTACACCTTTACGGATACCACATTGATTCTCAAGTGGATGGTTGGTTGTTTTTTTTTTTTTTCCATCTAAGGAATTTCTTACTAGAAAATAACTCTTTATTAGTGAACGTACAGGTATTGAGAAGATTTTCTGCTGTTGGCATTGCAATGTCTAAAAGTCAAGGGGGAAGAAAATGGAAATAGTTACATTTATGAACACATTTTGTTTTAATATTAATTCATATTAATTATTTTGTTTTGGAGAACACATTATTCTGTAGGCATAATCATTTTATTCAATCCTGACTATGTAATTTCTATGTTCATAGATTAGCATAGAGAGTAATACAATCTTAGTATTTATTATTCTGTTTCTAAAAAGACTCTCAAGTTCCCCATCACAAGATATTTGAAAAAAAGGTCTGGGTTCTAGAAAGTACTAAAATATATGAAAAATGGTAATCTTTCACCACATCTTGAATACAAACTACCAGATACTAAATGCATTTGACACTTTTTAATGACATTTTAAATACTCTTGGCCCATCTTATCCCAGCCACAGTATGGTGACCTATTCCACACAGATTTGGATCTTCTCTACTCAGGAGTAACAAATGCCTTTCTCAGGTCAGCACCTAAGACTTCTCACTTTCTGCTAGAAGGAACCCACTGGACATTCCAAGATGAACAATAGGAGATGTGGGAGGTAACTCTTGGAGCCAGAATTGGCTGAGAGCTGATGGACAAATGCTTCCCCCTTTAGTCACAGGGGAACACAGTTCTGAAATACAATTAGTAAGGTCCTACCAGATGGAGCTAGAGTTGCCACTAGTGATGACCAACTTCCTCTCCCCATTTTACTCTTTCTGTCCTTTACTCTTTCTCAAATCAACTACTGAATGCAAGTCTCTGTCTCAGGCTCTGCTTTTGAGGAACCAGATTAAGACACTCAAATAACTACATACCAGAACAAATAATGCTTGTAATTAGGAGAGAGTACATAAATTGTTATAGTTAGTGTATTTTTCGGTGTTGTGTGCATTTTGCTATATTTTACTCACTTAAAAATAAATACATTTTGTACAGTAAATTTCAATTATTCAGAACATTCAATTAAGCATGCCATTCCATTTCTCATTCATTTTGGATAAAAATATATTTTAAGAAGAGGGTACACTTCAACATTGTCTACTCATTCCTAGACATCTAGGGAATATTATAGAGTGAGATTTACTCCTGATAATTTTGGTATGGACCCCACATCTATGGAGAATGGCAAACCTGTTTAATTCATGTGAAAAATGTGTGAGGAGAGGGTAAGTGAATTACAATTATGTCCCAAGTTTCAGATGCAGAGAACTGTAAATCCAGTAGCCATTTCAACTTATGAGTTTCTCTTCAAAAAGAAATCACCAGTTACTCTATAAGTTAAATACTGTAAATGTCAAAGTAGGTTCATTTTTATTATGTTCTTGGATTTCTATAAATCCAGGGGGGAGTATCCAGTTATGTATGCCAATTACAATTACACACTCTTGTATTAGGTTGCACAAAAAATCAGAGAGACAAAAGAATCCTTTACCAGAAAGTCAACCTGTCTGAACAAAAATGCAGGAGCAATTCAGCAGTCAGAGGGACCAGGAGTAAATGTGTGCCACACCTACTTAAACCGATGGCATATTTCTGTCTAATTCTTTATGTCTGCTTTCCAGAGGCTAATTTTTATTCAACATGATACCAGTAGAGTTTGATTTTGAGCTTTGTGTGGTTGGTAAAATATATCAAACCATATCAAGATTTTGGAAAATAACTAAACTACTATAACTCTACTGGAAAAATGTTAATTCCTATATCTTAAGAACTAATTATTTAGAAACCCTACTTTGCTCACAGACTTTCTTCTTCCTTTGAGGTTTTCCTTACTAATGAATGACTTTTTTTTTAAGGTATGATTAACACTACAAAAATTACAGCTTTATTCTGATATGGCCTCAGTACCTAATTCATTTTTGAATATATCTTTATTGGAGTATAATTGCTTTACAATGTTGTGTTAGTTTCTGCTGTACAACACAGTGAATCAGCTATATGTATACATATATCCCCTATACCCTCCCTCTTCAGCCACCCTCTCACCCTCCTTATCCCACCCCTCTAGGTGGTCACAAAACATCGAGCTGATCTCCCTGTGTTATGTGGCTGCTTCCCACTAGCTATCTATTTCACATTTGGTAGAGTACATATGTCAATGCTACTCTCTTACTTTGTCCCAGCTTCCTCTTCCCACCCGGTGTCCTCAATTCTGTTCTCTACATCTACGTCTTTATTCCTGCCCTGCCACTAGGTTCATCAGTACCGTTTTTTTAGATTCCATATATGTGCATTAGCAATGCATGACTTTCTAAAGAGAAGAAATGTTTTTGAGCTAGAACTTACATTTAATACTTGTATTATTTCAAAGCTTAATACAGTAACTATCACTTGGTTAGGTGAAAGACAGGTACCACGAATAGGGAAATGACTTAAGCTGTCATTGTTTTCGACTGAGTCACTGCTCTGGCAGTCTGTGTGTCCTTCCTTTTTTAAATTATTTTAAATTTAACATCTTTATTGGAGTATAATTGCTTTACAGTGGTGTGTTAGTTTCTGCTGTATAATGAAGTGAATCAGCTATACATACACATATATCCCCATATCTCCTCCCTCTTGCATCTCCCTCCCACCCTCCCTATCCCACCCCTCTAGGTGGTCACAAAGCACCAAGCTGATCACCCTGTTCTGTGCGGCTGCTTCCCACTAGCTAGCTATTTTACATTTGGTAGTGTATATATGTCCATGCCACTCTCTCACTTCGTCTCAGCTTACCCTTCCCCATCCCGTGTCCTCAAGTCCATTCTCTACCTCTATATCTTTTTTTATTTTATTTTACTTTATTATTATTTTTTTAAAACATCTTTATTGGAGTATAATTGCTTTAGAATGGTGTGTTAGTTTTCTACTTTATAACAAAGTGAATCTGTTATACGTAAACATATGTTCTCATATCTCTTCCCTCTTGCATCTCCCTCCCTCCCACCCCCCCATCCCACCCCTCAAGGTGGTCACAAAGCACCGAGCTGATCTCCCTGTGCTATCCGGCTGCTTCCCACTAGCTATCTATTTTACGTTTGGTAGTGTATATATGTCCATACCACTCTCTCACTCTGTCACAGCTTAACCTTCCCCCTCTCCATATCCTCAAGTCCATTCTCCAGTAGGTCTGTGCCTTTATTCCCGTCTTGCCCCTAGGTTCTTCATGACCTTATTTTTTTTTCTTAGATTCCATATATATGTGTTAGCATATGGTATTTGTTTTTCTCTTTCTGACTTACTTCACTCTGTATGACAGATTCTAGGTCCATCCACCTCACTACAAATAACTCAATTCCAGTTCTTTTTAAAGCTGAGTAATATTCCATTGTATATATGTGCCACATCTTCTTTATCCATTCATCTGTTGATGGACACTTGGGTTGCTTCCATGTCCTGGCTATTGTAAATAGAGCTGCAATGAACATTGGGGTACATGACTCTTTTAGAATTATGGTTTTCTCAGGGTATATGCCCAGTAGTGGGACTCCTGGGTCATATGGCAGTTCTATTTTTAGTTTTTTAAGGAACCTCCATACTGTTCTCTATAGTGGTTGTATCAATTTACATTCCCACCAACAGTGCAAGAGTGTTCCCTTTTCTCCACACCCTCTCCAGCATTTATTGTTTCTAGATTTTTTGATGATGGACATTCTGATCAGTGTGAAATGATATCTCATTGTAGGTTTTAGTTGCATTTCTCTAATGATTAATGATGGTGAGCATTCTTTCATGTGTTTGTTGGCAATCTGTATATCTTCTTTGGAGAAATGTCTATTTAAGTCTGCTGCCCATTTTTGGATTGGGTTGTTTGTTTTGTTGAATTGAGCTGCATGAGCTGCTTGTAAATATTAGAGGTTATTTCTTTGTCATTTGTTTCATTTGCAAATATTTTCTCCCATTCTGAGAGTTGTCTTTTGGTCTTGTTTATGGTTTCCTTTGCTGTGCAAAAGTTTTTAAGTTTCATTAGGTCCCATTTGTTTATTTTTGTTTTTATTTCCATTTCTCTAAGAGGTGTGTCAAAAAGGATCTTGCTGTGATTTATGTTATAGAATGTTTTGCCTATGTTTTCCTCTAAGAGTTTGATAGTGTCTGGCCTTACATTTAGGTCTTTAATCATTTCGGGCTTACTTTTGTGTGTGGGGTTAAGGAGTGTTCTAATTTCATACTTTTACATGTACCTGTCCAGTTTTCCCAACACTGCTTATTCAAGAGGCTGTCTTTTCTCCACTGTATATTCTTGCCTCCTTTATCAAAGATAAGGTGACCCTATGTGCATGGGTTTATCTCTGGGCTTCCTATCCTGTTCCATTGATCTATATTTCTGTTTTTGTGTCAGTACCATACTGTCTTGATTACTGTAGCTTTGTAGTATAGTCTAAAGTCAGGGATCCTGATTCCTCCAGCTCTATTTGTCATTCTCAAGATTGCTTTGGCTATTAGGGGTCTTTTGTGTTTCCATACAAATTGTGAAATTTTTTGTTCTAGTTCTGTGAAAAATGCCAGTGATAGTTTGATAGGGATTGCATTCTATATGTAGATTGCTTTGGGTAGTAGAGTCATTTTCACAATGTTGATTCTTCCAATCCAAGAGCATGGTATATCTCTCCATCTATTTGTATCATCTTTAATTTCTTTCATCAGTGTCTTATAATTTTCTGTATACAAGTCTATTGTCTCCCTAGGTAGGTTTATTCCTAGATATTTTATTCTCTTTGTTGCAATGGTAAATGGGAGTGTTTTCTTAATTTCACTTTCAGATTTTTCATCATTAGTGTATAAAAATGCCAGAGATTTCTGTGTATTAATTTTGTATCCTGCCACTTTACCAAATTCACTGATTAGCTCTAGTAGTTTTCTGGTAGCATATTTAAGATTCTCTATGTATAGTATCATGTCATCTGCAAACAGTGACAGCTTTATTTCTTCTTTTCCAATTTGTATTCCTTTTATTTCTTTTTCTTCTTTGATTGCTGAGGCTAAGACTTCCAAAACTATGTTGAATAATAGTGGTGAGAGTGGGCAACCTTGTCTTGTTCCTGATCTTAGTGGAAATGCTTTCAGTTTTTCACGATTGAGGGTGATGTTGGCTGTGGGTTTGTCATATATGGCCTTTATTACATTGAGTAAAGTTCCCTCTATGCCTACTTTCTGGAGGGTTCTTATCATAAATGGGTGTTGAATTTTGTTGAAAGCTTTCTCTGCATCTATTGAGATGATCATATGGTTTTTCTCCTTCCATTTGTTAATATGGTGTATCACATTGATTGATTTGTGTATATTGAAGAATGCTAGCATTCCGGGAATAAACCCCACTTGATCATGGTGTCTGATCCTTTTAATGTGCTGTTGGATTCTGTTTGCCAGTAGTGTGTTGAGGATTTCTGTATCTATGTTCATCAGTGATATTGGCCTGTAGTTTTCTTTCTTTGTGGCATCTTTGTCTGGCTTTGGTATCAAGGTGATGGTGGCCTCATAGAATGAGTTTGGGAGTGTCCCTCCCTCTGCTATATTTTGGAAGAGTTTGAGAAGTATAGGTGTTAGCTCTTCTCTAAATGTTTGATAGAATTCGCCTGTGAAGCCATCTGGTCCTGGGTTTTTGTTTTTTGGAAGATTTTTAATCACAGTTTCAATTTCAGTGTTTGGGATTGGTCTGTTTATATTTTCTCTTTCTTCCTGGTTCAGTCTCGGCAGGTTTTGCATTGCTAAGAATTTGTCCATTTCTTCCAGGTTGTCCATTTTATTGGCATAGAGTTGCTTTTAGTAATCTCTTATGATCCTTTGTATTTCTGCAGTGTCAGTTGTTACTTCTCCTTTTTCATTTCTAATTCTATTGTTTTGAGTCTTCTCCCTTTTTTTCCTGATGAGTCTGGATAATGGTTTATCAATTTGGTTTATCTTCTCAAAGAACCAGCTTTTAGTTTTATTGATCTTTGCTATCATTTCCTTCATTTATTTTTCACTTATTTCTGCTCTGATCTTTATGATTTCTTTCCTTCTGTTATCTTCTGTTTAACTTTTGTTTTTTTGTTCTTCTTTCTCTAATTGCTTTAGGTGCAAGGTTAGGTTGTTTATTTGAGATGTTTCCTGTTTTTTAAGGTAGGATTGTATTGCTATAAACTTCCCTCTTAGAACTGCTTTTGCTGCATCCCATAGGGTTTGGGTCATCATATCTCCATTGTCATTTGTTTCTAAGTATTTTTTGACTTCCTCTTTCATTTCTTCAGTGGTCACTTGGTTATTAAGTAGTGTATTGTTTAGCCTCCATGTGTTTGTATTTTTTACAGCTCTTTTCCTGTAATTGATATCTAGTCTCATAGCATTGTGGTCAGAAAAGATACTTGATATGATTTCATTTTTCATAAACTTACCAAGGCTTTATTTGTGACCCAAGATATGATCTATCCTGGAGAATATTCCTTGAGCACTTGAGAAGAATGTATATTCTGTTTTTTTAGAAGGAATGTCATATAAATATCAATTAAGTCCATCTTGTTTAATGTATCATTTAAAGCTTGTGTTTCCTTATTTATCTTCATTTTGGATGATTTGTCTTTTGGTGAAAGTGAGGTGTTAAAGTCCTGTACTATGATTGTGTTACTGTAGATTTCCCCTTTCATTTATTGTTAGTATTTGCCTTATGTATTGAGGTGCTCCTATGTTGGGTGCATAAATATTTATAATTGTTATATCTTCTTCTTGGATCAATCCCTTAATCATTCTGTAGTGTCCTTCTTTGTCTCTTGTAACAGTCTTTGTTTTAAACTCTCTTTTGTCTGATATGAGAATTGCTACTTCAGCTTTCTTTTGATTTCCACTTGCATGGAGTATCTTTTTCCATCCCCTTACTTTCAGTCTGTATGTGTCCCTAGGTCTGAAGTGGGTCTCTTGTAGACAGCATATATACGGGCCTTGTTTTTGTATCCATTCAGCCAGTCTGTGTCTTTTGGTGGGAGCATTTAATCCATTTACATTTAAGGTAACTGTTGGTATGTATGTTCCTATTCCCATTTTCTTAATTGTTTTGGGTTTATTATTGTAGGTCTTTTCCTACTCTTGTGTTTCTTGCCTAGAGAAGTTCCTTTAACATTTGTTTTAAAGCTGGTTTGGTGGTGCTGAACTCTCTCAGCTTTTGCTTGTCTGTAAACGTTTTAATTTCTCCATCAAATCTGAATGAGATCCTTGCTGGGTAGAGTAATCTTGGCTGTATGTTTTTTTCCTTCATCACTTTAAATATGCCCTGCCACTCCCTTCTGGCTTGCAGAGTTTCTGCTGAAAGATCAGCTGTTAATCTTATGGGGATTCCCTTGTGTGTTATTTGTTGTTTTTCCCTTGCTGCTTTTAATATGTTTTCTCTGTATTTAATTTTTGATAGTTTGATTAATATGTGTCTTGACGTGTTTCTCCTGGATTTATCCTGTATGGGACTCTCTGTGCTTTCTGGACTTGATTAACTATTTCCTTTCCCATATTAGGGAAGTGTTCAACTATAATCTCTTCAAGAGTTTTCTCAGTCCCTTTCTTTTTCTCTTCTTTTGGGACACCTATAATTCGAATGTTGGCACATTTAATGTTGTCCCAGAGGTCCCTGAGACTGTCCTCAGTTCTTTTCATTCTTTTTTCTTTATTCTGCTCTTCAGTAGTTATTTCCACTATTTTATCTTCCAGGTCACTTATCTGTTCTTCTCCCTCAGTTATTCTGCTATTGATTCCTTCTAGAGAATTTTTAATTTCATTTATTGTGTTTTTCATCATTGTTTGTTTGCTCTTGAGTTCTTCTAGGTACTTGTTAAACGTTTTCTGTATTTCCTCTATTCTGTTTCCAAGATTATGTATCATCTTTACTGTCATTATTCTGAATTCTTCTTCAGGCAGACTGCTTATTTTCTCTTCATTTATTTGGTCTGGGGGGTTTTTACCTTTCTCCTTCATCTGCTGTGTGTTTTTCTTTCTTCTCATTTTGCTTAACTTACTGTGTTTGGGGTCTCCTTTTCACAGGCTGCAGGTTCGCAGTTGCCGTTGTTTTTGGTGTCTGTCCCCAGTGGCTAAGGTTGGTTTAGTGGGTTGTGTAGACTTCCTGGTGGAGGGGACTAGTGCCTGTGTTCTGGTGGATGAGGCTAGATCTTGTCTTTCTGGTGAGCAGGTCCACGTTTGGTGGTGCATTTGGGCATGTCTGTGGCATTATTATGATTTTAGGCAGCCTCTCTGCTAATGGATGGACTTGTGTTCTTGTCTTGCTAGCTGTTTGGCATAGGGTGTCCAGCACTGTAGCTTGCTGGTCGTTGAGTGAAGCTGGGTCTTGGTGTTGAAATGGAGATCTCTGGGAGATTTTTGCCTTTTAATATTATGTGGAGTTGGGAGGTTTCTTGTGGACCAGTGTCCTGAAGTTGGCTCTCCCACCTCAGAGGCACAGCACTGACTCCTGGTTGGAGCACCAAGAGACTTTCATCCACACAGCTCAGAATAAAATGGAGAAAAAAAATAGAAAGAGGATAAAATAAACTAAATTAAAATAAAGTAAATTAAATTATTAAAATAAAAAATAATTATTAAGAAAAAAACTTTTAAAAAGTAAAAAAAACAAAAAAGAAAGAAAGAAATCAAACAAACAAACAAACAAAAAAACGGACGGACAGAACCCTAGGACAAATGGTGAAAGCAAAGCTATATAGACAAAATCACACACAGAAGTATACACATACACACTCACAAAAAGAGAAAAAGGGGAACAAATAATATATCTTTGCTCCCAAATGTCCACCTCCTCATTTTGGGATGATTCGTTGTCTATTCAGGTATTCCACAGATGCAGGGTTCATGAAGTTGATTGTGGAGCTTTAATCCGCTGCTCCTGAGGCTGCTGGGAGAGTTTTCCCTTCTCTTCTTTGTTCACACAGCTCCTGGGGCTCAGCTTTGGAATTGGCCCCGTCTCTGTGTGTAGGTCACCTGAGGGAGTCTGTTATTTGCTCAGACAGACGGGGTTAAAGGAGCAGTTGATTCGGGGGTTGTGGCTCACTCATTCCAGGGGAGGGAGGGGTATGGATGCAGGGAGAGCCTGCAGCGGCAGAGGCCAGCTAACGTTGCACCAGTCTGAGGCATGCCATGCGTTCTCCCGGGGAAGTTGTCCCTGGATCATGGGACCCTGGCAGTGGTGGGCTACACAGGCTCCTGGGAGGGGCGGTGTGGATAGTGACCTGTGCTGGCACACAGGCTTCTTGGTGGCTGCAGCACCAGCCTTAGCGCCTCATGCCCCTCTCTTGGGTCCGCGCTGATAGCCACGACTCACGCCCCTCTCTGGAGCTCCTTTAAGCGGTGCTCTTAATCCCCTCTCCTTGCGCACCCGGAAAAAAAGAGAGAAGAAAAAGTCTCTTTCCTCTTCGGCAGTGCCAGACCTTTTCCCGGACTCCCTTCCGGCTACCGTGGCGCATTAGCCCCCTTCAGGCTGTGTTCATGCCGCCAACCGCAGTCCTCTCCCTGGGATCCGACCGAAGCCTGAGCCTCAGCTCCCAGCCCATGCCCACCCTGACGGGTGAGCAGGCAAGCCTCTCGGGCTGGTGAGCGCTGGTCAGCACTGATCCTCTGTGAAGGAATCTCTCTGCTTTGCCCTGCACACCCCTGCTGTTGTGTTATCCTCTGTGGCTCCGAAGCTTCCTCCCTCTGCCACCTGCAGTCTCCCCCCACAAAGGAGCTTCCTAGTGTGTGGAAACCTTTCCTCCTTCACAGCTCCCTCTCCGTGGTGCAGGTCCCATCCCTATTCTTTTGTCTCTGTTTTTTCTTTTTTCTTTTGCCCTACCCAAGTACGTGGGGAGTTTCTTGCCTTTTGGGAGGTCTGAGGTCTTCTGGCAGTGTTCAGTAGGTGTTCTGTAGGAGCAGTTCCACGTGTAGATGTATTTCTGATGTATCTGTGGAGAAGAAGGTGATCTCTGCATCTTACTCTTCCACCATCTTGAAGCTCTGTTAATTCTATTTTTAGTTTTTAAAGGAAACTCCATACTGTTCTACATAGTGGCTGTATCAATTTACATTCCCACCAACAGTGCAAGAGGGTTCCCTTTTCTCCACACCCTCTACAGCTTTTGTTGTTTGTAGATTTTCTGATGATGCCCATTCTAACTGGTGTGAGGTGATACCTCATTGTAGTTTTGATTTGCATTTCTCTAATAATTAGTGATGTTGAGCAACTTTTCATGTGCTTCTTGGCCATGTGTATGTCTTCTATGGAGAAATGTCTATTTAGGTCTTCTGGCCATTTTTGGATTAGGTTGTGTTTGTTTTTTTAATATAGAGCTGCATGAGCTGTTTATATATTTTGGAGATAAATCATTTGTTCATTGATTCACTTGCAAATATTTTCTCCCATTCTGAGGGTTGTCTTTTTGTATTGTTTATGGTTTCCTTTGCTATGCAAAAACTTTGAAATTTCATTAGGTCCCATTTGTTCATTTTTGTTTTTATTTCCATTACTCTAGGAGGTGGATCATAAAAGATCTTGCTGTGATTTATGTCAGAGTGTTCTTCCTATGTTATCCTCTAAGAGTTTTATAGTGTCCGGTCTTACATTTAGGTCTCTAATCCATTTTGAGTTTATTTTTGTGTATGGTGTTAGGGAGTGCTCTAATTTCATTCTTTTACATGTAGCCATCCAGTTCTCCCAACACCACTTAGTGAAGAGACTGTCTTTTCTCCATTGTATATCTCTGCCTCCTTTGTCATAGATTAGTTGACCATAAGTGAGTGGGTTTATCTCTGGGCTTTCTATCTTGTTCCATTGATCTATGTTTCTGTTTTTGTGCCAGTACCATATTGTCTTGATTACTGTACCTTTGTTGTATAGTCTGAAGTCAGGGAGCCTGATTCCTCCAGCTCCGCTTTTTCCCCTCAATACTGCTTTCGTTATTCGGGGTCTTTTGTGTCTCCATACAAATTTTAAGATTTTTTGTTCTGGTTCCATAAAAAATGTCATTGGTAATTTGATAGGGATTGCATTGAATCTGTAGATTGCTTTGGGTAGTATAGTCATTTTCACGACATTGATTCTTCCAATCCAAGAACATGGTATCTGTTTGTATCATCTTTAATTTCTTTCATCAGTGTCTTAAAGTTTTCTGCATACAGGTCTTTTTTCTCCCTAGGTAGGTTTATTCCTACATATTTTATTCTTTTTGTTGCAATGGTAAATAGGAGTGTTTTCTTAATTTCACTTTCAGATTTTTCTTCATTAGTGTATAGGATGCAAGAGATTTCTGTGCATTAATTTTGTATCCTGCAACCTTACCAAATTTATTGATTAGATCTAGTAGTTTTCTGGTGGCATCTTTAGGATTCTCTATGTATAATATCATGTCATCGGCAAACAGTGACAGTTTTACTTCTTCTTTTCCAATTTGTATTCCTTTTATTTCTTTTTCTTCTCTGATTGCCATGGCTAGGACTTCCAAAACTATGTTGAATAATAGTGGTGAGAGTGGGCATCCTTGTCTTGTTCCTGATCTTAGAGGAAATCATAGGCAGAACATTCTATGACATAAATCACAGCAAGATCCTTTTTGACCCACCTCCTAGAGAAATGGAAATAAAACCAAAAGTAAACAAATGGGACCTAATGAAACTTAAAAGCTTTTACACAGCAAAGGAAACCATAAACAAGACGAAAAGACAACCCTCAGAATGGGAGAAAATATTTGCAAATGAAGCAACTGACAAAGGATTAATCTCCAAAATTTACAAGCAGCTCATGCAGCTCATTATCAAAAAAAAAAAAAAAAAACCAACTTAATCCAGATATGGTCAGAAGACCTAAATAGATATTTCTCCAAAGAAGATATACAGATTGCCAACAAACACATGAAAGCATTCTCAACATCATTAATCATTAGAGAAATGCAAATCAAAACTACAATGAGATATTATCTCACAGTGGTAAGAAGAACCAGCATCAAAAAATCTACAAAAAATAAATCCTTTAGAGGGTGTGGAGAAAAGAGAACCCTCTTGCACGGCTGGTGGGAATACAAATTGATTCAGCCACTATGGAGAACAGTATGGTGGTTCCTTAAAAAACTAAAAATAGAACTACCATACAACCCAGCTATTGCACTACTTGGCACATACTCTGAGAAAACCATAATTCAAAAAGAGTCATGTACCCCAATGTTCATTGCAGCACTACTTACAATAGCCAGGACATGGAAGCAACCTAAGTGTCCATTGACAGATGAATGGATAAAGAAGATTTGGCACATATATACAATGGAATATTATTACTCAGCCAGAAAAAGAAATGAAATTGAGTTTTTTGTAATCAGGTACATGGACCTAGAGTTTGTTATACAGAGTGAAGTCAGTCAGAAAGAGAAAAACAAATACCGTATGCTAACACATATATATGGAATCTAAAAAAAAAATAAAATAAAAGGTTCTGAAGAACCTAAGGCCAGGACAGGAATAAAGACGCAGACGTTGAGAATGGACTTCAGGGAATGGGGAGTGGGAAGAGTAAGGTGGGACAAAGTGAGAGTGTGACATGGACATATATACACTACCAAATGTAAAATAGCTAGTGGGAAGCAGCTGCATAGCACAGGGAGATCAGGTCTGTGCTTTGTGACCACCTAGATGGGTGGGATAGGGAGGGTGGGAGGGAGATGCAAGAGGGAGGAGATATGGGGATATATGTATATGTATAGCTGATTCACTTTGTTATAAAGCAGAAACTAACACACCATTGTAAAACAATTATACTCCAATAAAGATGTTAAAAAAAAATTTCAAGATTCATTTCAGGTATCCTGGATCTAAATTGGCAAGATGAATCTAGAACTCTTCTAAATAAAATCTGTTGGGGTCTGGTCTACTAACAGCCTCTTTTGATCGAGTCTCAGTCATTCTACATGGATCTGGCAGGTAGTCCAGGCAAGTAACGGAATTGGCACACTGGATGGAGTGTCTTAGTGTTAAGCATTTAAAATTAGTGCCCGACTATCAAAAGTAAGCAATATGAATTATTATGTTTTTCCTTTTATAGTGATTAGAAAATAAGGATGATTCATTTGGAAGAACATTCTTGTTTCACAGATAATTCTGTGACAGTATGTGTTGTGTGCCTTATTGATAGCAAGTCCTTTAATGCAATGACTATTAATAATCTTTAAATTCTCTTAAAGTATCTGGACTGGGCTTCCGTGGTGGCGCAGTGGTTGAGAGTCTGCCTGCCGATGCAGGGGACATGGGTTCGTGCCCCAGTCTGGGCGGATCCCACATGCCGCAGAGCAGCTGGGCCTGTGATCCATGGCCACTGAGCCTGCGCGTCCGGAGCCTGTGCTCCACAACGGGAGAGGCCACAACAGTGAGAGGCCCACATACCCCACAAAAATAATAATAATAATAAAAAATAAAGTATCTGGACTGTGTCTAATAGTTTTATCATTCAATAATGTATATATTTCCAGCTTGCATTTGAAAAATACTTAAAGAAAGAGAATATGTCTCTGGGATACAGTAGACTTAAAAAAAAAGTCCTCTAGAAGTTATCAAAGAATGATTGGTTAAAGTTGGTTAAAACATGGTACGAATGAAGCCATGCAGTGTCTCAGGATCAAGCCACATGAAAAAGCTGTGTTCTACTAACATCATTTATATTTCAGTGTTGCCCAGCTACACACAAATGAATGCTAGGCCAGAGCTTCATTCCTCTTCTTGTAAAACCCTTAACAGTGTGTCAGGACCATCATCCTTGTGTATGAATTTCTATTACTGTCACATAATTTGAGTTTTTACTTTAACCAGTTATGATTTAGCATAAGTATTTAAAATATTTTTCATGCTTAATCAGTAAATGGTTAAGTGTAGCAATAAGTACAAGGCATTTTTCTGTAGGAAATAATAAATATTTTTTTAAATAAGGTAAGTCATATCCTTAAGTATGCACATTAAAGTTATGAGCATTCAACTTTATAAGGCATTTCATTAAAATCATCACTTCAGCTTATGAGGCATTTCTTTGTTTTTACAAAGAATGACTTAGATTTTTCCTTCCAAAGCTTCCAGGAGAGAAACACCATGTGGTCATCCTTGCAGTTTTGTAGTTGGTAGATCTAGTCTAGCGTTACATTTTCTTCTTAGCTGTTGGCTTGATAGTTTATGGCAGTGACACTCAAGTGCATCATGCTGTGAGGTCAACTTGTTTGGTGAGATAGCACTTGCATTGCTTTACTTGTTCTTTTCTTTCTTTCTTTTTTTTTGCATTAAAGTTTGCAATGCATTATGTATCACATGTATGTTCTGGGGTTTTTTGCATTAAAGTTTGCATAAACATTAAGTATCACATGTATGTTCTGACTGTTAAGCTATAAAATAACAAGATCATGTAAGCATGATCTTATAATTTATAAAGGGAATAATTTATAAAGTACTGATTGTGTCAACTAATCTTAACTATTGAGGTTATCATCTCTATTTTTAAAATAATGTGATATTGTTTAAGGATAAAGCATAAGTGAATATAAATTCAGGGGTTTGGGAATGCATAAAAACTTTCACCACTGAAGTCAATGGTATTAGGTTAAGAAATTTGTCATTTGAGAGATTTTCCTGGAAACTATTCTATCATGAGCAGGGGAAAACTATTCCATCAAAGTTTTTTCTAGGCTTTATGCCTGGTAGTCAATTTGAAAATTCTCTGATCTAGTAAGTTTAGAATTGATGGAGAAAATACTTATTTCTCACTGAAGAATACATTGTAAGTACTGATTGCTAGTACCTAGGAAGATAGTAGCAGTGTCATTTCCCTGGAATTCAAGAGTGAGTGGAAAATTAAATTGCATGTTATGTTCACAGCTCTTAATAATTGAAGCACTCTTTGCATCTTAAATCTGGGGATAGCAGTCCCTACTAGCAGCATACATGTGCCAAACTTGCCATCAGCCTTCCTCAGTTGGGGTTCTGTTGGGGAATTAAGCTCTAAAGTCCTAAGTGGCTTTTGTTTTAATGAAACTTCTCTTCTATGCATCTGGAACATCTCTATTATGCACCGATGATACACAGTTTATGCATATCATTATTCTATATGCCCTCTTTCTAGGCATAATCATACGGGAACACTGGTATTGTATTCAGGCATTCATTGTAACTAATAGCACTGGCCAGTGATGTCTTTTTCCTCTATGTTAGCAGCTTGTATGAAAATGAAATCCACAACATTGACATACTTAGGAGCAGGCGCTAAGCAACCAAACTAACCAGGCAGCATAAGAAGGTCAGGCTATTCAATAAGATGCTATGACAGCAACCTTGGCTACCTCAATAAGCTTTCATAAATCCCTAAGCCAGAGACCCATTTATGTGGTGACTAACGAAGGTTCATAATCTCTTTAAGAGCTGTCTTAAATGTGAGCTTTGTGTTAACTCACTTCATTGTGGTTTTGGAGGCCTGGCCCAGTCGGCTTCTGAGTTTGATCTTGCACATGTGAAAGCCCAGTCAATTTCAAGAGACGTCTAGCTTCTGATGAGAAGTGAAGGAGGAGAGATAGGTAGTTTCTAGGGAACAGGTAGAGGCTAAGACAGTACCAAAGCACTGCATGTACTTAAGAGTATTACACTTATCAGTCACTGCTCTCCATAAAGTTGTCGGATGGCATTGTAATAAATAAAACTACTGAGGAAAAACCATAAAGCTAGGAAATACCTCCCAGAAAGTCTGTTTTCCTGGGATCCTACATAATGTTCTTAAATTTTGGAGAAATACCAGGAATATAATGATGTTTCTTTACTATGTGAGTTCATGTCTTTAGCAGATGAGTTTCCAAAAATATATCTTTGGTGGTTGATTCTCTGTTAATCAGAGAACTGCTTTATTTCTCCGTGATTAAAGTAGCTGTGTGAGAAGGAAGGTTCTAAGACAAAGCATCTAATATAACCCGAGGAGAGTCACATTTCAACAACATGATGGATTTTTATCCAGGAGAAGCATGTTCAGGTTTTGCTTTTTGATCCTTTTGATGTTCCAGACAAACGAACACTTGGACTACATTTTTTTTTTCCACAAACCTTTAGTCCCTCCTGTAGGGATAGGATACTTTTCTGCCCTTGATCAAATTTGTTGTAACAGAGAACTGATAGCTTAGCTTAGATGTGCCAGTCATTGCCTATACATTTATCAAGATCAGGGAGACACTGATTATCCTGGGAATGGAGGACATGTGTTACTATCTTTTAGAAGCCATCTTTCACAATATTGTTATGTGACCAAGAATAAGAATTAGATTAGATATAAGAGAGAGATGAAATCCATTAAAGACCTATCAAGAAATAAATTTGATGTTAAAGATATTCAAACTCAGTTCTTGAATTTGGGAGTCTAGATTCTTAAGACATCCAAAAGAACTGAGAGAGAAATCATGACCCACAGAACAAGCCATAAGCGTTTGAGCTTAAGGCTGACTTGTTTTGCAAAGAAATGTTATTTGCGACCATGATTGCTTTTTTTGAAAAAAATCTATCATTAAATAAAGTTTAATTTCAAGAATACAAGGATGATTCTATATCAAAAACTTGATTAACAGAGACCTTGATTACTTTAACAGTGGTTAAAAATAATTACCATTATCTATGAAAGGATATTTAAAGAGAGAAGTATTGTTTTCATTTGCACAGCAAAACACCATATTCAAATTAAAAGATGAAAATCATTCTGTACCATACATAAAAATCTTACCTGAAAATCTAAATGAAGAAGAATCTATACATAAAGACCCAGTTTTGCCCTTTAGCTTCTGATGTAAAATGGTTTCGATCCTATACCAAAATTTTGCTGCATTATTCATATAACAGGATTTAAACTTAAGCACAGCATGTGTTATCACTTTTCCTTTGGCTCGGCTGCAGAACAGAAACAGACAAAGAAATTATGCTTTTATTACTGAGCCTCTATCATTCTTTGTGGAGTCATTCTATCCTTTGTTAAGCAGAACTCCTAGCAGTTTTCTAGTTCCTCCAAAGGGAGTGGAAATGGCACTTTATTGACATGGTGAACAGCAAAGAGAGTGGGATTTAGACTCACAGGAACTGAGTTTGTACTCTAGATTCACCATTTCACATTCATATTCAACCATCTACCCTGTTGCAAAAGGCTTGAACAATATCTTCCTTGTCTATTCAATTTTGTATGGTGCAATTTGTGCTTTGACAGCCTGGTGGTGGGAACAATTTTGACATGTTTATTGGGGGAATAATAGCAATCTGTATGGATATAAGTGTTGAATGAGGATGAGGGTATGAGATGAGGTCAGAGAGAAGCAAGGCCGTTCCAGGTAAGGTTATGTGCACTATGTAAGAAGTGTGGAATTTGTGGGAAACTGCCAGAGGATATTAAGGAAGGGGATGATGGCCTCTTCTAATTCATTTTGATTGCTGCATGCAGTTTGTATAATCGTGGAGCAAGTGTGAAAGCTGAAGATTAGACAAATTGATGCAATAATCTAGATATGATTGCTTGGGTTCAGACTACAGTTTTTTACTTATTAAATATGTGACCTTGGCAAGTCACTTAACCTAACTTTGCTTCAATATCCTCCTCTGCAAAATGAGAAACTAATATGTGCATACCATATAGGGTTGTTATCAGGTTAAATGAGTTAATATAAGTTCTCTGGGGGTTCTGGTTGAGAGCATGGATTATTTAAAAAGGAACCAAGAAAATTAAATAGCACAAGTTCTAGTTTTAGGAAGAGGTATATTCCAAAGCATATTAGCTTTTCTATTTGAGATTGTGGTTATTATTTTTCCATATCTATTGCAGGTTACATCTTCCTCACCAGTGTTTGGATAAACATCTTTGCTGATAGAAAATAACTGTAGAATTAGGAAGGTAAGGTAAAAGAGTGAAGCTGGTTGGGTGTAAATACATATGTATACTTTTGTGTGAGTGTTAGGGCCTGCTGCAAACAGTGCAACTTCAGTGTCAGAATATTGTTACTGTGTGGGAATGTGGGTCACATGTTGTTAGATCTTTTGATTTTTTTTAACGCATTCTGAGAATCCTGCTTTTATGTGAAATTTTCAAACTTTTACATTTAATCTACAATTCTAAGCAAGATTTGGCACATTATCTACTAGTGTGCCACTCCTGGGTCAGACATTTTATATGTGGCTCTCCTATCTTATCCATTCTTACGTTGAAATGATCTGATTTTAGATTTGCTTTTTGACTTTGTGCCTTCAAATAAAAAACAACCCCATTTAACCTTTACCTGATACTCACCATCAGCTGGAACTCTTGGTTCTGGTTTAATAATTTTCCAACAGACCTTGAATACATGTTTTCACATTTGAAAATGCTAGTGGTTTGAAGCCCCAAATTTAACCTTTCGATTATATACTATGCAAAGATATTCTGTTGAATATGAGATATGAAGGCAAAGGAAAATTTTATTCTCTGTGCCTCTCAGTCTGTTTTACATACCTTACTTGGGCAACATGAGATTTGACATACTGTCTTCTCAGTCTGGATCCATGAAATGTTTCATTTATCTGTTAAACAATAAAATGAATAACTTATGCTTTTAATTTTTTAATTTTAAAGTTTTCATTGTGAAGAACTTCAAATATACATGAAAATAAATAGAATAGTATAACGTACCCCATGTACCCATCATTCATCTTCACCAGTCATCAATCAAGGAACAAACAGTTTCATTTTACTACTATCCACATCCTAGGGATCAAATAACTCCTTAATATCATCAAATACATAGTGTTAAAATTTCCCCAGATCTCATTTAAGAAAGAGATACAATGTGTGTTAAACATGTGGGGTTTTTTTGAAAATTACCTTTATACTAGCTCAATTAATTCACAAATATCCTTAAATCAGTAAATTGTGTGGCAAGGTGAGGCAAAAATATTTGCTTCCTAACAGCGTGATAGGTAAGAATATTCATTTTGGAGAGATAAATTCAAAAGTCCAACGGATAGAGTTTGTCTTCCATGTTCAGCCTCCACTGAACATCAATGCCATAAAACTAAACAGAAGTGTCCCGAGAAGGAGGAAATATTTCTCTCTCAATTTTTTTTTCTTTTGTACTATGGAAGCCTGCTTTTCACCTCTGGACTGCAAACCATTTCCCCTGATCTTTCAGTTATGTGCTACCGACGGGTTCAAAGCAGGATATGTAGAAATCTCTCAGAGAAATCTCACATAAGAGTCATTTTCTCAGCTGTTCTTGATCTTAACCTAATGATGATTTCTCACAGCAGGACCTTCACAGAGGAAAAGATAAAACGTTGCACTGTCCATGGCTTTTACTTTGGCAAAGATAGTCCTTCAGAAACAGTGACTCATTTTTGGCATCGCAAAGATTTAATTTATATTTTCCCTCTTGCTCCAAAGCAATTAGAATATGTTAATTTATTCAATAAATATCTATTGAAATAAAACTACTAACAAATTAGATGGATCCATACTTTCTTGGAGATTCAATGAAGGAGACAGATAATAAGCAGACCAAGAAATAAATATATAAATATGATAATTTGAGATAGTGTTAGGTGATGTAAAATATGTAAAATGATGTGATGGAGTGATTCAGGGAATATTACTTGAATGATAAAATAAGATCTCTTTCAAGAGGTGACATTTGATTGAGACCTGAAAGATGTAAAGTTGACTATCAAGGGGAGAAGAATATTCTATAAGGAGTGAACAGCAAGTGATATAATCCTAGGTAAAAATGAGATTAGTATATTTGAGGGATAGAAGCAAAGTTGCTGTGACTCAAATAAAGTGAGCAAGGGAGAGTGTATAAGCTGAGGTTGTCCAGGTAGATAGAAATGTGATTACAGAGAGCCTATTTGGCCATGGTAATAAGTTTGGATGTTATTCCTAAATATAGTGAATGGAGGAATCCTGACAAGATGGTAACTTAACTATACTGTATTTTTCTTCTATTCTCTATTCCAATCTGCCACTCCTGGGGCCAGGTGGAATTGGGTTTTATGGGAGTCCTAGAAACAGGAAGGTGATGAGGAATTTATTTTCCACAGGTCAAGGAAGAACCTAGAGAATAGTATGAGTCCTGTGCAAGGATAGAATCAAAACAGGTCCTGGGAAGATCTTGGTCAACAGAGGTGCTTGAACACCCAGGGATAAGGTCGACATCGGACTATGTGAGTGTGTTTCCATGGCTCCACAGAAGCCAAGAAGGAACTGAAAAGGGGGCTGAAGCCTCCTTTCTCCTGATGCTAGGGTAGTACTGGGCAGAACATGGGGAGCTGGAAGACTTCTCCTGGGTCCTTGGTTTGGAGACGCAGAAGGCCTGCTGCCCACATTTAGACTACAGGATTTAAGAATAGCTCATGCTCTATCTTGTAGGATTGTCTCCAGTAACAAGACAGTAGCCCGAATAAACCAACAAGGAAAAATGATAATACAAATAAAGAAACCCAGCAGCCAGAGAAAGTAAATAACAGATTAGGTGCTCATCAAAAGGGAACTTCTGGAGAAAACAGCAACCTAACAACAATGGCGAAAAAGCACACATAAGAACATTCAGGTACATCAAAAAAAGACTATGTAGTACTAAAAAACACAAATTTAGTGAGTCAATTTAAAAAGATGAGTGTCATTCTTGAGATCCAAATTTGTGACCTGTAAGGCCAAAAAGAATAAATACTTTAAATAGTAAAATTTAAAAAGAAGAAAACAATGAGGGAAGAGAAACAAAACTCTTAGATCATGATTCCAGAAGTGGCTGTAAATAATAGGATCTTGAAGAGAGAAAGAGATAGAGGGAAAAAATAATAATAATAGTAAAATAAGTAGTAGGAGGAGATGGTTCTGAATTAAATAAAGATCAAAATCTACAGATTCATAGGGATAGACTGAGTTTTAGGCAGATTTGATGCATCAGGGGAACATTTTTGAATTTTAGTTACAAACTTTAATACTGAAGTAAAAATATGTTGACAGAAGAAATAGAATCATTTCATCTGTAACATTTGAAGGTGGAAGCTGGTGGAATAATATTCTCATACTCTGAGAGAAAAAGCTGACAATTTAACAATCTTATTCTCAGTCAAGGTATAATTTCTCGTTAGAGTAAAAGAAAGTTATTTATGGATATTCAAGAATTCAGTAATATAGCATTCACATATCACAACTGAGGAGAATACATGATTAAGGATTCTAGGAAAGCAAGATATAAAACAGAATTGAGGTCTCAATAGAGGGGGAGGTGAAGAGGAGAGGGAACAAATGTTGAAGAATGAAACCTGAGGGGTGTGTGTACAATACAATGAATGTATAATGGAAATGCTTGCAGCAGAAGCAACAAACTTTAAGAAACAGCCTAACAATAGAACTTGAGGTGCTATTTCACCTATTAGGAATAGGAAAGGAGTGTAGAAGAGGGAGGGGAAACAAGTGCTAAAAAGACTTATCAGGAGTGGGGAATGGGAATGTGAGGAGAGGATACAAATGAAAGTATGTTAAAGGCCTCTCGTCCTTGGGTTGGCGTTTAGGTGAGGAAAATAATGTTTTGATAAGGCTAATAATTTTTTTAATAAAGAAAAATATTCATCTAACTTTGAGTTTCAGGATGGATGTTAACTATTAACTAAGTACATTGAAATTTTCAAGAGAAAAAAATAGAATGAAAAACAGTGAAAATCAGCAAGAATAAGGATAAGAAAGTAAAAAAATAAGATGTTATTTACTTAAAGCAAGATGGAGAAATAAAATCAAGTATATTACCTGCCACAATTAATGAGAATAGATAAAACTTTGTCATTAAAGAATCTATGAAATTGCATTCAAAACCAAAACCTAGTTATCTATTATTTAAAAGAATCGTACTTGTAAATAAAGGGATGAAAGACTGTTGACTATTTTGCTCCTGACTGCAGTGTGCATGTATTTTTTTCCCCTCTTCCATGTTTTCTAAACTTACACTAAAAGGATTCATCAAATCATCTTGTTCAGATAGCTCAGGATTATTTTTCTTTTGCTTACCCTGTGCTCTTGGGTTCTATGGTATTTCTGTAATTACGTAACAATGGTGTTGCACAGTAATCTATCATATAGAGCTATATGTATGGAAAATTTTGATCAGTTTTTTAAAGAAAATTATCCTGTTTGCAAAGGCACAATAAAGTTGCATCTTATAGACTACAGGCAATAAAGCTAATACTAAACTTTATTTAGCACAAACCATATTCACATTCCCTGTTCATTTGATCTTGAGAAAAGTCTAGCATATCCAGTAATTTCACGGATATCATTTTAATGTAAAAGGTTCTGATATATTTAATTTATAAATCTCAGACTGATAGAGTTTTGGAAAACGATAAGAAATGCGTTGTTAATGTGTGTATTCTTATATGGCTTCTCATGGCTTCTCCTGTGTATATTTTTAAAAATTAATGGAATGCACATTTGACAAAAAAAGACCATTGATTATGAAGTTATGAGAAAGAAATGCTATACAATTAATGTGGAACACAATATAGAATCAAAAAATAGATCCTAGATTATACACGGACTTAGAATACAACAAGGATGGCATTTTATTTTATCTATTTTTCAAATTAACATTAAAATTTTATTTGGAAAAATGTAATTTAGGGAAGATCTAGGCTTATTTCATGTATGAACGTGTGTACTAACTGTTTAAGTACCATAGGTTTGAGTCCTAAAACACAGAAATTCTGATATATTTTAATTTGTATGATTTTCATTATAAAGAGAAAAAATGTAATGGTATATTTATGATTTTACGTACTGCCTTATCAAATATGTTCCTAGTACAAGGGAACTTCCATTTGATCATGTACTGAAATAATGTGTACTGATGGATGTTAACCAGACCTATTGTGGTCATTTCACAGTATACATGTAGATGGAATCATTATGTTGTATACCTGGAACCAACACAATGTTGACAATGTTAATGTCAATTATACCTAAAAAAACAAAAACAAAAACTGAAGCCTTTAAAAAATTTTACATATCTGATGACTGGAAGAATTTTCCACACACTGGATTCTAGCTCCTTAATACCAAGATTCATTAATCCCCCTCTACCACAAACTTCCACTGTTGATGCTCATGATGCATTCATCATCATTCTAGGGCCCCAACCCTCTTCCTTATATAACAATGCTAATTTTCTTGTGAGATGCATAAGTTCTAGAAGCTGTCTGTGTAGTAAAGAGTTAACTCAGTAGGCTTAGGGTGTTCAATCCCTGTATATTCCAAAGGAAGGAGTGACCCTTGACCAGCTTCTGAGGGATAACATTTAAGCCCTTGGAGTGTCCTGCCTGAGAAGAGTGTTTGTATACCTGGGCCTTTGGGCCACACCAAATGGTTTATATTAACACTGTGCTGGATGCCTGTGGGGGATGCCTGCTTTTTATTTGCCTGGGGCCCTGGGTCATGGCATAACAGTTTCACCTTTGGAGGGGCTGCAGACTAAGTAGCTAAGGACAGTCATGTGGATACTCCATGCTTATGTGACTGTCCCCGAGAAATTACCCTGGATGCCCTAAGGCTTGGATGAGATTCACTGGTTGGCAATATTTCATATGTGTTGTCAAACCTTTTGTGAATGGGGACAATAATTATATGCTGCTTATGAGCTGTTACGATGATTAAGTGAGATAATATGTCATATGTTTAGAACAGTGGCAGACACTGTTCTAATAAATAAAAGCTATATAAGGGCTTGTTAAATAATTCTAAGGGGTGCGTACAGGAAAGCCAGAGTTTAGAATCTGAAAACATATATCAAGTAACAGATTTGGGATGATGAAGTTTGAGCAAGCAACCAAAGGGTCAAAAGACAAAGAAATCTGGAGCAAAAAATAAATAAACACACACACACACTCACACACACATACACATACAAAGTATGAAGTAGAGGGAGTACAAATAGAGAAGAGAGGAGAAGATAAAAGGAGGGGGAAGATGGAGAAGGAAGGGAGACTCTGGACAATGCAGAGGGGACCACCTATATTTAGAGATCTACAGATGATAAGGAACCAGCAAAGGCAGCTGGGAAAAGCAATTAGTGAAGAAGAAAATATGGAGAAGGAGGTATCTTGTAAACCAAAAAAAGAAAAGTTTCAGGAAGGAACATAAGTAATGGTGAGAAGTTCAAGTAAGAAGTGACCATCGGATTTGGCAACAGTGAGGTATTTGGTGACCTCTATAAGAGTAGTTGAATGCGTGGGGGAGAGAAAGAAATTCCAGCTGGACTGGGTTAAAGTGAGAACAGGTGACAAAGGAGGTGGAAACAGCAAGCATATCTAACTTTTTCAACAAAATTTTACTGAGGAGAGCAGGAAAATGATGCTGGAGGAGACCATAGAGTCAAGAGCAACATTTTTAGATGAGAGTGTGTGAGCTAGCTACTAATATCTCTGAAGACCATGAAATACTGTACTGCACTCTAGAAGAGCAATAGTATTACAGTATCTTGTTTCCTGTGGAAAAGAGAATCCTATGAAAAGAGAGAAAAATATAACTACTTATATACTCAGAATAATTCAACTGTTGTCAACTGTTTTAGGCTGCAGAAATTTTCTGCTGATCCATAAATGTACCTTTTCCTCTTTAAGCTGTTTCATCATTTTTCTTTCTCACTCCTTCCTAACTCCATTCCCCCTGACTTTTTCTTCTCCTTTTTTTCAAATATTATTTGAATATAAGGAGATGACTGGGGCAAGAGGTACAGGGAGCATACCCATAGCTACAAAGAGAAGACACAGTAAGTGACAAAATTAGTACTATAGATTGTGTTTTCTGTAGGTATTCAGAGATGGGAGACAACATTTTGAGTTGGAGTGGTTAGATAATAGCATCCTAGAATTGATAGTAATAAATCCACAGATTCATGGAATTTAAATCTATAAACCACCTTATAAATAAGCCTAACCAGTCCTATTCTTCAGATAAGTAAACAGAATCTTGCACAAGCTAACTACTTATGTAATTGAGTGATTACACCAGAAACACAAATAATATCACTTTCTATATTTTCTAGATGGCTAGTTGACTGGCCCAACACTATTGAATTTGAAATTGCATCTTTATCATAAACTAAAGGATTGTACTGGATTTATTATTAATTTGAACAGAATTGATATAATTAAAATAATGAGTCTTCTGTACAATTTATGTTAGTTTTATCATGTATATCTTATAGTTTTTGTTGCTAGTAAATGGAATTTTAAAATAATGTTTATATTTTGTTATTTTTGCTGATTAAGAAAACTATTACTTTTTGTGTGTTGGGGTCTGGTATTTGGCCACCTTGCAAAACTGTTATTATTTCTAGTAATTTTTCAACTTAGTCTTTTGAATATTTTAAGTATCTAGTAATATTGTCAGTATATAATGACATTTTCCTCTCATTCTTTTCAATGTACACATATTACTCCCTTTTCTTTTTGTAATTGCATTGGTATAGACTTCCAGTAGAATGTTTGATTCAGTCATTTAATTAATTTACAATATATTACTTCCTGTTGGAATAATTAATACCTTATGTTAATTAATTAGTTACCCACTATGACTTCCTTTCAACCTTTGCTTTCTCTGATCTTGAGTTTATTTGAAGCTTCTTTTGGGAAGACTCACTTTCTTGGAGGCTGGTATTTTACCTCCAGGGTTCTGGAGTTTGTCAGCAACTGTGCTGCTGAGATTTTACTCTTAGTGGAGCTCTAGTTTTTATCTTCCAGAAACTCCTCACTCTTTTAGTCTTTTGGGTGGCAACATTTCCACCACTGTAAGACACATTGTATTGTTTTTATTTGTCTTCTGTCATTTCAGTGAGATTTGAGGAGAAAGAGAGGGATAAATGCTTGCTTTTAGTCAGCAATCTTGCTTTGGAAGTCAGGCTAGAAATACTTTGAAAATAATTAATAAAATTTGGTGAATGGTTAGATAATGGAGATAATGGTTAGATAATGGAGATAATGGTTAGATAATGGAGAAGGAGGGGTCAAAATTGACTTTAAGATATGGTGACTAGGTGAGTGGGAGAATGGGAATACTATGAACCAAAACCAGGGAAAGAGACTGACTGAAGACCAAAAATGATGCCTGCTAAATGATACTGGAAAAAAATAAGCTTCAAAATGAACTCAGACACCCAGCTTTAGCATATAATATTTGTTTAATAAGGTGTTGATATATGGAAGATGTAGAACCATCCTTAGAGTGAACAGTAACTTCAGGCTTAGGGTGTTCCAAGAAGCTGTAAGGTGGATTTATAGAATTTTCCCCAGTAGCACTCATGCAATCCCTGTTTTTAAGAATCTCGGTCTCTTGGTACACCCTGTAGGAAAAGGGTTGTTAGGTATTTGACCTGAAAATAAGTGCCAAGTTTCAGAAACTCACTTAGAATTATGTTAGTGTTCATTATTACCATTCCCACCCTCCATAACCATGTCTGCAGACATCCTGTCCTGAGTATCTAATATTTATTTCTTCTCTCCTTATTTTCCAATTGTAGAAAACTAGCGCATCAGTAATTTTTGTAAGTTTTCTTCATACCATTTGAAATATGAATAATATCTCCATAATGTTGGTTGCATTTTTTTGATAAACCTGGGGTATTCTCAATTCCTTCATGGTTAAAAATTTAACGCACAATGATTTTCATTTAATATGTCAGATCAGCATTTTTTTTCAATAGCCTATATTGGAGAGTACAGTAATCTTGAATTTAATTTTCTTATAAGTTTTGAAGGACATGAAACTGAATGAACGCTGGCATAATTTTTACTCATATTAGATAGGACAGGAATCCTGCATATTATCCTTCACTTTGTTACCTTTTAAAAATTACATACTTCTAATCCTGATGAATTCCATAGATAATCTGTCATTTGGTAGGCTGCACAGAGAGACATAAGTATAAAGGTGCATATGCACCTGGTTATATAATGACCCTGGTTATATAATGACCAAAGATGCAATATGAAGAGTATCCCTGCCCTTGGATACTCTGGTAAGTGGTATGATGTATAAGCTTGGCTGACCTGTTTTTTATGGGTAATCTTAGATATCTTACACATATCAGGTATCATTTTGGTCATCTATAATCCACTGCATTTATATGTGAAAACCACATAGTATTTGGTTAAACATTTTGGAATATTTGACCTGTCATGTGAAAATTGATGTAATTGGAAATGTGCTTGAGATTTTATAATGTTTGCATGCTCATTAATTATAGGACAATAAATCATAAAGTAGAAGGAAGCATACTTGCAATATGACTTTGGGTAAATTAACCTTTTCATGCCTCAGTTTCCTCATATGGAAAATGAGGATATCAGGAGAATCAAATAAGTTAATATATAAAGTGCTTAGACCAGTCCTGACAATTAGTAAAGCTAATTTTTGTTGTTAAGGTACTACTTCACTCCTAAATTTTAGAATTTATATTCACTGTAGTTGGACATCATATCTGTTGGAGAGCTACAAAAAAAAAAAAAGAAATAACAGAGATTTCTTTTTGAGTTTCCCACTAGAAAACCATATATCTAAAACATGAAAATGTTCCCCATGAAGGCTTCTTCTCTGTAGTGAAAAAAAAACTATGATTCATAGTAAAGCAGCATCTCTCTTTATTTAATTCCCTTTCTCCTTTTAGACTGAATCATCACAAGAATTATTTAATGGAAATCAGAAGAAAAACAGGCTGTGTGCATTATAATAATGACTAATAGGTAAGTTTGATGAATGATTCACAAGTCCATTTGGTACATGCTATCATCACCAGTGTTGTACTTTTGAATGTTGTGTATATGGTAATAATTATAATACAAGGAGCATTGAATTAAATGAAAATAGAAGGAAAGGCATGTAAAAGCAGGCATTCTGACCCATGTAAATGAAAAAGTATGGGAAATATTTGGTGATTGTTTTAATACAGGTGACTTAAAAATTGGGAATTAGGACTGCTAAAGGAGCCTGAAGGAAGATGTCAGGATGGGTGGTTGACTGACCAAGATGATATGATAATAGATCAGACTGATAGTTTTGGAATATTCATTTGTGAAGTAAACGTAGGTTAATTGGTTTGAACGTGTTGATTTGAATTTATAGCAGAAAAGGTGAATTTCTTAGTGTGGGCATATTTGGAGTTATTTTAAATTTACATATTAGCTTTGTTATATACTTATAATTTATTAAGTCTATTGGCACTCTTATTTTAGGTAATTGTTTTAGACCATCCTTATTTTAAGGGTTTACAGAATAATAAGACTTCTGCTAAGGTTATGACATATTTAACCTTATGTCATGCCAAGAACATTTCCATGGTATAGGTATTTGTCATCTCATTTTTAGTTGAAGAAACTGAGGTGTGGGAAGATTAAATAACTTGTCTGAAGTCATACAGGTAGTAAATGGCTACACACAGAATTGAACAAGGACTCTGAGTCCAAAGTCTACTATTTATTAATCAGTGTGTTATACTGCTTCCTTGTCATTTCCTTCTTTATCATAAAGCTAAACTAAAAGTGGGAATTTTCTTTCTTCATTTTCTATATGCTAACTCTTAGTCTAATGGTAAAAGCACACCAAAACTTTTAAAGTCTTTGGGTTTATTAGAAACTGGAGGTAGTGGAATGCTGTGGAAAAACTACAAGCTTTACTCAGAGACAGTTAGGTCTGAAAATGTCTCGTCAGGAATTTGCTCAGGGAAATGGGAGATGAATGATGACACCATTGCTCTTGGCAGAATTTGGTTTGATTGATAGAATTATTTGAGTTAGTTAGAGTGGTATCTATGATAAAGGAAGCTTATGTCCAAGGGGCAGTCAAGACTTTTCATTAGGTCTCTAGTCAAGTAAAGTTTAACTTATAACAAGCATATTCTTAAGTAGACATTTAAAAATTTTTACATACACTGAGGATCAACAAGAAGAGTTTTATATTGGGCTGTATGTTCTCTTCTACACTGGCCATTTCTCTTCCTTGAAGGACTGTTTAAGTTAGGAGCAGAAACAGCATAGCCTTGGTCAGGTATCTTGGAGGTAGAGTAAGTTTTATTCATTTAATTTATTAATACGTTAGAAATATTCTTTGACTGTCTATAACATGTCAGGCATTTCTTAGATGTTTCAAAATGTGTCCCTCTTACATTTTTCCTCCCATACATGTATTCTAACTGACTTTCTGAAAGGGCTCACTATCCTCATCTAGAACTGAGGTAGTGGTAAGAAATAATATCAAATTATCAATCATTTCCAACTTGGAAGGTGAGTGCTAGGATTCTGGCATTTTAAAGAGCATAGTATTAAAAAAACAATGCTAAGAAAAGAATTTCATCTTACCAAAGATACTATCTTTTTAGTTAGGTCCATATATTCTTGTGAATATGGTTTTTTGAACTTGCTGTCATAGTCAATATTACTGACTTTAAAGCTCATGTGATAGTAAAAAGGTGTTTTTCCTGAGAAGGAGAAAAAAGAAAAAATAGTTCTGACTTTGCTTATTGTGTAACTGCTTTCATTCTTAAGGAATCATGTGAAATAGAATACTCTAATGAAATTTCAAGTAACTTAATATTTAAATAGTCTGAATTACTAGCAATTGTGGAAATAACTTTGACATGCCTATTAAATTATAACCTTACCCAAGAATGTAAACCATTTTGTAACATTCTGATAAAATTCTTCATGTGAGTGGCTGCAGTTAATTATTTAAAAAATCTTTCCTATACAGTCACAAATAATTAAAAAAAACAAACAAAAAAATGACATAGCATTTTTCTTGGATTGTATTGGCAAAGATGACAAAAATAATACTCAGGCTGGAGTAACTATACATATATCAGACAAAATAGACTTTAAGCTAAAAATAGTATTAAGAGACAAAGAAGTTCATTATATAATATTATATATACATTAAATAATATAATATGACCTATTATTATGCAATGATAAAGGGGTCAATTCATCAAGAAGACATAACAATCATAAATATATATGTACCCAACATCAGAGCATCTAAATATATTAAGCAAATACTAACAGATCTGAAGGGAGAAATAGACAAGAATGCAGTAATTGTAGGGGACTTCAATACCTCATTTTCAATAATGGATAGATCATCCAGAGAGAAAGCCAACAAAGAAACATTGAACTTGAATCATACTTTAGAGAAATTGACTTAACAGACTTATGTAGAACATTCTATCCAACAGCAGCAGAATGCACATTTTCTCAAGTTTACACAGAATATTCTCCAGGATAGAGCATATGGCAGGTCACAAAACAAGTCTTAGAACATTTAAGAAGATTGAAATCAACTAACTATCTTTTCTTACCATAATGGTATGAAAGTAGAAATCAATAACAGAAATAAAGCTGGAAAATTCACAAATATGTGGGAATTAAACAACACACCTCTGAACAACCAATGGTTCAAAGAAGAAATTGAAAAGGAAATTGAAAAATATCTTGAAACAAATTAAAATGGAAATACAACATACCAAAATCTATGGGTTGCTTCAAAAACAGTTCTAGGAGGGAATTTTACAGTGATAAACACTGACATGAAGACTAAAGAAAGATCTCAAATAAAAACTCTAAATTTACACCTCAAGGAACTAGGAAAAGAAGAACAAACTAAGCCCAAAGTTACCAGAAGGAAGGAAATAACCAAATCAGAGAAATAAATGAAACAGAGACCAGAAAAACAACAGTGAAGATCAAGATTTTTTGAAAAGATAAACAAGATTAACAAAACTTTAGCTAGACTAAAAAAAAAGAGAAGACTCAAAATCAGAAATGAAAGAGGAGACTTTACAACTGATACCACAGGCATGCAAAGGATCATAAGAGATTACTATAAACAATTATACACCAAATAATTGTATAACCTAGAAGAAACGGATAAATTCCTAGAAACATACAACCTGCCAAGACTAAATCATGAAGAAACAGAAAATCTGAACAGACCAACAATGAGTTAGGAGTTTGAACCAATAATCAAAAACCTCCCTAAACAGAAAAGCCCAGGACCAGATGGTTTCCCTGGTGAATTCTACCAAACATTTAAGGAATTAATGTTAATTCTTCTCAAAATCATCTAAAAAATAGAAGTGAAGGGAACACTTTTTTAAAAAGAAAATTTTATTAGGGTATAGTTGATTTACAATGTTGTGTTAGTTACAGGTGTAGAGCAAAGTGAATCTGTATATATATATATATATATATATATACACTCTTTTTTAGATTCTTGTCCCATATAAGCCATTATAGAGTATTGAGCAGAGTTCCCTGTGCTAACCTGTTGGTCCTTATTAGTTATCTATTCTATATATAGTAGTGTGTATGAGTCAAGTCCAATCTTCCAATTTATCCCTCCCCCTCCCTCACCCATGGGTAACCATAAGTTTATATTCTACATCTGTAACTCTATTTCTGTTTTGTAGATAAGTTCATTTGTAGCCTTTTTTTATATTCCACATATAAGCAATATCATATGATATTTGTCTTTCTCTGTCTGACTTACTTCGCTCAGTATGACAACCTCTAGGTCCATCTGTGTTGCTGCAAATGTCATTATTTTGTTCTTTTATTTTTTTTCTTTTTTTTTGCAGTACATGGGCCTCTCACTGTTGTGGCCTCTCCTGTTGTGAAGCACAGTCTCTGGACGTGCAGGCTCAGTGGCCATGGCTCACGGGTCTAGCTGCTCCGTGGCATGTGGGATCTTCCTGGATCAGGGCACGAACCCATGTCCCCTGCATTGGCAGGTGGATTCTCATCCACTGAACCACCAGGGAAGCCCTTGTTCTTTTTTATGGCTTAGTAATATTCCACTGTATATATGTACCACATCTTCTTTATCCATTCTTCTGTTGATGGATATTTAGGTTGCTTCCATGTCTTGGCTATTGTAAATAGTGCTGCAATGAACATTGGAGTGCATGTATCTTTTCGAATTATGTTTTTTTCTGGATATATATCCAGGAGTGGGATTGCTGGATCATATGGTAGCTCTACTTTTAGTTTTTTAAGGAACCTTGATACTGTTTTCCATAGTGGCTCTACCAATTCACACTCCCACCAATAGTGTAGGAGGAGAAGGGAACACTTCTAAACTCATTTTACAAGTCCAGTATTACCCTGACCAAAACCAGATAAGGACACTACAATAAAACTATAGATCAATATCCTTGATGAATATGGTACAAAAATCCTCAACAAAATGCTAGCAAACTGAATTTAACAACACATTAAAAGGATCATACACCACAATCGAGATTTATCCCTGGAATCCAAGGATGGGTCAATATATACAAATCAATAAATTTGATATACCATTTAAATAGAATGACAGATAAAAATCATATGATCATCTCAATAGATCAGTAAAACTTTTGACAAAACACAAAACCTTTCATGTTGTAAAAACCCGTTGGGTCTAAAGGGAACAAACTTCAACATAATAAAGACCATATATGACAAACCCACAGTCAACATGATAATCAAGGGTGAAAGGTTGAATGCTTTTCCTCCAAGGTCAGGAGCAAGATAAGGGTGCCCACTCTCACCACTCCTATTCAATATAGTGCTGGAAATCCTAGCTGGAGCAAAGGCAAGAGAAAGAATTAAAAGGCATCCAACCTAGGAAGAAAGAAGGAAAGTTGTTATTTGCACATGGATGACCTTATGTATAGAAAATCTTATAGACTCTACCAAAAATCTGTTAGAACTAATTGAGTCAGTAAAGCTGCTGGACACAAAATTAGTTGTGTTTCTATATACTAACAGTGAAACATCTGAGATAATATATAAGCATAGTAGTGGGATTTCTGGATCATATGGTAGTTCTATTTTTAGTTTTGTAAGGAACCTCCATACTGTTTTCCATAGTGGTAGTATCAATTTACATTCCCATCAACAATGCAGGAGGGTTCCCTTTTCACCACACTCTTTCCAGCATTTATTGTTTCTAAATTTTTTGATAATGACCATTCTGACCGGCGTGAGGTGATACCTCGAAAACTGTAATTCAAAAAGAGACATGTGCTTCTCGGCCGTGCCCCTTGGACCTGGTGGCGGCGGTGGAGGCCGGAGGTCGTCCGGGACAGGTTCCCCTGGGCGCTCCCCCATGGAGGAAGAGGTGCGCACGGCTGCGGCCCCGGATGCTCGCACTTCCCACTGGACGGCGTCGAAGGCGGTGGCCACGCGTGCTCTGGAGGGGGTGGCCCGTGCGGCCTGTATGGGGGTGTGAGCGGAGGTGACCGTGGCCGGATAGTGGAGGGCAAGCCGCGCGCGCGGCGGGCCGGCCATCGGCGGTGAGGTCGCCACTTTCTTCCTTTCAGGCTGGAGCTACTGTGCCAGGGCTTAAAACTTTAAATGAGAATAAAGGGTATTATTTACGAGGAAATGAAAGTGAATAAGTCATCTCTAACCGTTTCCAGCCTCGTTTTCATAAGAGAGACCATATTAAACGTACATGTATATATCATTGGCTGCTGCTTTGGGGGTTGAACGTCCTTCTGGGTGTCCGTTTTTGTCCCCACGTAGTGAGGAGGAACTTCTCTGCACTTCCAAGCAGACTCCGACTTGCCACTGTGTCCACGGACGTCCTGTTTTCAAACTATTTGAAGACTGTATCATCCTGCCTCCAGCACCAGCAGTTTCTCTGTTCTTGATCAATGTGATTCACAGGAACTTTTAAAGTAACAAACGAAATGAGCCAGGGCCGTGGAAAATATGACTTTTATATTGGTCTGGGATTGGCTATGAGCTCCAGCATTTTCATTGGAGGGAGTTTCATTTTGAAAAAAAAAGGCCTCCTGCGCCTTGCCAGGAAAGGCTCCACGAGAGCAGGTCAAGGTGGCCATGCATATCTTAAAGAATGGTTGTGGTGGGCTGGACTGCTATCAATGGGAGCTGGCGAGGTGGCCAACTTTGCTGCGTATGCCTTTGCACCAGCCACCCTAGTGACTCCGTTAGGGGCACTCAGTGTCCTAGTGAGTGCCATTCTTTCTTCATACTTTCTAAATGAAAGACTTAACCTTCATGGAAAAATTGGATGTTTGCTAAGTATTCTGGGATCTACAGTTATGGTTATTCATGCTCCAAAAGAAGAGGAGATTGAGACTTTAAATGAAATGTCTCACAAGCTAGGAGATCCAGGTTTTGTGGTCTTTGCAACACTTGTGGTCATTGTGTCCTTGATATTAATCTTCGTGGTGGGACCTCGCCATGGACAGACAAACATTCTTGTGTATATCACAATCTGCTCTGTCATCGGCGCGTTTTCAGTCTCCTGTGTTAAGGGCCTGGGCATTGCCATCAAAGAGCTGTTTGCTGGAAAGCCTGTGCTGCGACGTCCGCTGGCCTGGATTCTGCTGCTGAGCCTCATAGTCTGTGTGAGCACACAGATTAATTACCTGAACAGGGCCCTGGACATATTCAACACCTCCATCGTGACTCCAATATATTACGTCTTCTTTACAACATCAGTTTTAACTTGCTCAGCTATTCTTTTTAAGGAGTGGCAAGACATGCCTGTTGATGATGTCATTGGCACTCTGAGTGGCTTCTTTACAATCATTGTGGGAATATTCTTGTTGCATGCCTTTAAAGACGTCAGCTTTAGTCTCGCAAGTCTCCCCGTGTCTTTTCGGAAAGACGAAAAAGCAGTGAATGGCAGTCTCTGTAATATGTATGAAGTTCTTAATAATAACGAAGAGAGCTTAACCTGTGGAATTGAACAACACACTGCTGAAAACGTCTCCCGAAGAAATGGAAATCTGACAGCTTTTTAATAAGAAAGATGTCATTAAAAGGTTGATCTATAATTGTGTTATAAAGTGAGTTTGAGTATCAGAATGTGTCTGAAAAAGCATTGTTCTCAAATAGTGTTCTCTAGAGACAATCTTTTTTAAGGTTTCACTAATCTGGACCAAGAAATTACTTTTCTTGTATTTAAATGATGGTAGCTCACTAAACTGACCTCAGTACATGGCCACTTTTCTTTTAACATTGTATTATTATAGAGGTATTTTAAATTTTCCTTCACCAAAATCTAAATGCACTAATGAAAGTTTTAAGTCTATAAAAATGCTTTATTTTTTCATTGGTGATGAAAGTCTGAAATGTATATTTGTCATGCCCACTCTGTCAATTCTTGACTATTTTAAGGCTTTTTGATTTAGAAAAACAAAATTAACTCAATACATTATCCTGTAATTTACCTTACCTGTAAAAATGACTCCCGTTTGATGAATTATTTTAATTTTGAAATGTTAATTTAAGAGACTCCTAAGTTATTAAATGAAGGAAACTCTTTTACAACAGAAAACAAAAAAGGTAGGAAATCACCACATTGAAATACTTCTCAGGCTGTGAGTTGTCACTGTGAACATCTGATGGCCTTCCTAGACGGCACCTTGTTAATAAACCAGCGTACCCTTTGTCGGACTACAGCCTGGCTGGTTTTATTCTTCAGTTACTCTAATCCCTTGATGCCTGGAACCTTGATTACCATTTTTACATCAGCTCTTGTACTTTTCCATATATTTTCATAAGGAGTTATATTGTCATGTAGCTCTTCTAACAACTCTGGGAAATGAAGTCAGAAGACTAGGGTAATTTCTTAAGTTTAGCTCATATTGAAATAAAAAGACAAATTGAAACAAAGTTCTTTTCTAAGTCTGAATGCTCAGAATAAACAGGATATTTATAAAATATGAAAAAAAAAAAAAAAACAAAAAGAGACATGTACCACAATGTTCATTGCAGCACTATTTACAATAGGTAGGACATCGAACTGACCTAAATGTCCATCGACAGATGAATGGATAAAGAAGATGTGGCACACATATACAATGGACTATTACTCAGTCATAAAAAGAAATGAAATTGAGTTATTTGTAGTGAGGTGGATGGACCTAGAGTCTGTCCTACAGAGTGAAGTAAGTCAGAAAGAGAAAAACAAATACTGTATGCTAACGCATATATATGGAATCTAAAAAAAAAAAAAGGTACTGATGAACTTAGTTGCAGGGCAAGAATAAAGAGGTAGACATAGAGAATGGACTTGAGGACACGGAGTGGGAGGGGGAAGCTGAGGCGAAGTGAGAGTAGCATCGACACATATACGCTACCGAATCTAAAATCGTTGGCTGGTGGGAAGAATCAACATAGCACAGGGAGATCAGCTTGGTGCTTTGCAATGACCTAAAGGGGTGGGATAGGGAGGATGGGAGGGAGGCTCAAGAAGAAGTGGATATGGGGACATGTGCATGCATATGGCTGATTCACTTTGTTGTGCAACAGAAACTAACACAGTATTGTTAAGCAATTATACTCCAAAAAATATCTATTAAAATATACACATAAGCATATTATAATCATTTTGTAATATACAACTGTATGGTGGTAACAATTTTGCAATATATATCAAATCAACTCATTGTATATCTTCAACTTACACAATGTTATATGTCAATTATATCTCAATAAAGCTGGAAGAAGAAAATTCCAAAGGAACATAATATTTTTGTAATTATGTATTTTTATTTATAAATACTATATGACCTTAATTTTCTATTAGGATATCAGGGTTGAAAATCTAGGGCAGTAAGACAGTATTAGGCTTTATTAACTTGTTGGACTACTAAACAAATTTTAAACACTAGAAAGGAAAGCCAATCATTAGCTCTGTTATCCTGTTAGAGCACTGAGTCCTGAATTGGAAGGTGTAGTGATAAATTAGGTGCTACTGTTGGTATTCAGAGGAACTATCAGACTATTATACTAAAGGATTAGTTTCTCTCCTTCAAATGTAACCTGGACCTTAAGCAGAGAAAAGGAAAAATTGTGATCTAGGATCTCTTCTGAGTGTTATTTTGATTGGTTTTTCCTCCCTAGAAGAGTCATGTTTTTCAAATAATCCAGGTCACATTCTGGGCTAGGGCTAAGAGCTCCAGGGAGGACTAGATCCTGACTAGTTCTTCTCTTTGTATATTTATTTATTTATTTATATTTGCTTTCCAAGTGGTTTTTACAATTGAGATATAATTGACATATAACATTATATTAGTTTCAGGTGTACAGCATAATGATTCAATATATGTACATATTGCAAAATGATCACCACAATAAGTCTAGTTAACATCCATCCAAGCGATTTTTATGCACATTAAAGCTTGAGAAGCAAGGTTTACATAAGTGGCTCTCAGCCTGGGCTTTCAATAAAGATCTCACGTGGATTTTTGAGAACTATCAAATCTTGGGTCCTCTCCTACAGATTCTGTTCATTGGTCTGGGTGGGAACATCAATGTTGCTTTAATTAAGTGCTCCAGGTGATTCTAAGTGAGGCCAGGGTTAAGTATGTGAGCTCCCAAGTATATTTATGAGAGTTTAGTCCAGGCTTTTGTCCAAGGGGAGGTAACAGGGTCTGTTCTACATGGGTTTGGTAGAGGCAGGGTGGTGGAGCCCACATTAGCTATTGGGTAGCAAAATTTAAAGGCATCTGTGGGAAGGGAGGGTCCTCGAAGACAAGATAGGAGAAGCTTAAAGTTTGTTCTTCATGTAGGAGCTCATTGTTCCTGAATCTCTCCTGAGACAAGGAAGGGTTGACTTTCCTGAGTTTCAAGGTCCTTCTGCCCATGGCCACATTGGTAGCAGGTAAAGGATCTGTGCCAAAGAATTTAAAGGCATATTCTCAAGATGCTGATGTGATTTCTCCACATAATCTCACCTGAGGAAGAAACCTAGAGGAGGAAGCAGAAGAGGAAGAAATGACAGGTTCTCAGGTACAAGTCCTGTCTTGAGTCAGGGGTTATGTCTCCCTTACTTCTTGAAATGCCATGGTTTTAGAGCATGCAAAATTTTACTTCTGTACTTCTGGTGTTTCTGCCTAACAATTTTTTTTTCAACTACCTTTTTTTTCCTCTTTCTTGTGACATTCAAGGTTAACTCTTAAGAACACTTCTCCCCTGTATTCCAGATCCTTCTTTGTTTTCTCCAGTCAGACTTCTGATGGGCCTTGAGCACTTGCCACCATGAAGTAATGACCTGCAACTACAGATAATGTTCCCTTTGTGACAGATCACTTTGGAAAGTTATTGATAGCTAAGATTCATATGTAGGATGAAGTGGGGACTTGGGATATCAGTGAAGAAGGGAAGTGTAGTGTTTAGTTCCCATATGGATGGTCCGTCAGCTCTATGTAGATCAGGATTAAGAAAATGCACATCTAGGGCTTCCCTGGTGGCACAGTGGTTAAGAATTGCCTGCCAATGCAGGGGGCATGGGTTTGAGCCCTGGTCCGGGAAGATACCACATGCCATGGAGGAGGTAAGCCACTGTGCCACAACTACTGAGCCTGCGCTCTAGAGCTTCTGAGCCACAACTACTGAAGCCCGCATGCCTAGAGCTCATGCTCTGCAACAAGAGAAGCCACCACAATGAGAAGCCCATGCACTGTAACGAAGAGTAGCCCCCACTTGCCGCAACTAGAGAAAGCCCGTGCACAGCAACAAAGACCCAAAGCAGCCAAAAAATAAAAAATAAAAATAAATAAATAAGAAAATGCACATCTAAACAGGATGGCATTTATGGCCCAGAATAATGCAGAAATTCTGAAAGATAAGTGTAATTAGGAGACACTGCCTCTCTAGAATGCTAAAGAAGGATTATTGAAATACACTACTGTATTAGAGATTGTGGAATATGGGTACTCTATGTGGCTTGACATTTGAATAAGACTGATGTTTTTCATGACTAGATTTAGATTATGATTTGCTTATATTTCTGGCCAGTAAATATCACAGCAGTTATATGTCCTTTGGCAAACATTAGGCACCTGTTATCAGTTTGTCCCATTACAGCTGACGTTAACTTCATTCACTTGGTTCATGCAGCAGATTCCCTCCCCTACTCTTTGTATCTTTTCAAAACTACTGAAAAGTAATCTAAAAATGCTGTTCAAGGAAATGGATTTATGTTGAATTTTCTTTTACAATACCACTTGTCCTGTGAGAATTCTTTTTTTTTTTTTTTTTTTTTTCTTTTTGCAGTATGCGGGCCTCTCACTGTTGTGGCCTCTCCCGTTGCGGAGCACAGGCTCCGGACGCGCAGGCCCAGCGGCCATGGCTCACGGGCCCAGCCGCTCCGCGGCATATGGGATCCTCCCAGACCGGGGCACGAACCCGTATCCCCTGCATCGGCAGGCGGAATCTCAACCACTGCGCCACCAGGGAGGCCCATCCTGTGAGAATTCTTGCCCCATAGAATTCTTTCTGTGGTCAGGAACATACATATACTGTGGGCTTATAATTAACTGATAACAGTATCAGTACACTTGTCCCTAGATGTTTCTACACCTAGATCTTTCTCACACATGGTGACTTACTTGCTCAAAACTGCATTCTGGTGGCCACCAACTGCTCTCATTTTTGTCTGCTATTATCTTAGAAGATGAATCACCTTAAATATCCTCAGCTTGGTCCTTGGCTTCTGTTCTCAACATTTAAGACTTGTTGAAAGTAGTTCTGCAGGCCAGGATCTCCCAAATGTGCCTCTAGAGAGTCAAAGAGATGCCTTTTACAAAATCTATTAGTTAACATTAAACTTGGCCCTGAAGAGACAGTCTAGAAAAAGTACCTCACATATTTATCATTTTGGCCATTGGCTAAGAAGCAAGAAAAAAAGAAAATAAATTTGAATTTGAGAAGAAATTATTTTTGCCTTGACTCTGATGCTTTCCCTTTCATTTCCTATTCCTTGAAAGTGAAGTTGCTATTTTGGGATTAACAATTTCCATTTACAGTTGGCCCAGGAGTATTTGAAATATCCTGAACTAGTGGTAGTGAGAAAATCAGGAAGATAGATTAGCTTTCTCCATGCATATCCAGAAACTTTCCTGGATATCTCATCTGTTCATTTCCTCATCAATTACTCACAGCCTAACCTACTGCAAGAGAACTTTAACCTCCTGAGGATGAAATTATGTGCTACTTCTTGATATTTTTTCTTCTCTTTTCCTATAGTGATACAGTTTGTGATTTTTAACTGAGAAGATTCTATCCAAAAATAAAAACTATGTTTTCCTGTCTCTGTTTGTTCCATCTAGGAGTGATGGAGTATATTTAAGTTCTGACAAATGGAATGAAATGGAAAGTGGTATGTGCAATTTATGACATGTTTTCTTAATAGAAACCATGCTCTTCTTGCTATTATGCCTTCTGGCTGGCTGGAATGTGAACATGATGGTCAGAACTGGCACAGTCACTTTGAATATTGAGATGATCTGGGCAATAGGTCATGGTAGCATAGCAAGATTGAAGGAGCCTGGGTCCCTGACATCTTGAAGTGACATACTGAACCTGAGTCTTTGACTTCTGAACATATTTGTGTCTGAATCTTATAAATATATGTATCTGTTTCCCCCTAGATCAGTGGTTCTCAAATCTTGGCTGAACATTAGAACCACCTGGGGAGCTTTTAAAGTTAAAATTTCCACTCCAGACAGCATCTTTGAGTGGGGCTTTTGTACTAGTATTTTTTGAAAAAAGCTTTCCAGGTGATTCTAAGGTGCAGTCAGGGTTAAATTTTATTAGTCTAGATCAGGGATCAGCAAACTGTGTAATCTAGCTTGCTGCCTAGTTTTGTATGGCCTGTGCCTAAGAAGGTTTCTACATTTTTTAAAATTTGAAAAAAAGTCAAAATAATAATATTTTGTGACATGTGAAAATTACATGAAGTTCAAATTTCAGTGTCCATGAATAAAGTTTTATTGGAAATTAACTACATTCACTTATTTACATATTGGCTACTTTAGCATCACAACATTAGACTCAAGTTGTGATAGAGACTATTATGGCCCACAGAAAGGAAAATGTATACTGTCTGATACTTTACAGGAAAAGTGTGCTGACCCTGCTCTAGATGCTAAGCACTTTAAGGCAAGGACTGGTGTGATGTTCTAGAAACTCTCCTTCATTACTACATTATTCTCATTATAGCACCTAGCCTACTACCTGCCATTAAGTACACAGTAGTCACCCAATGAACGGCTTCTTGGGTTAAATCTGTATGCAGTTTCAGATAGAATGGGAGAAAGAAGAAGGCTATCTATCTATTTATCTATCTTCTCTTAAAAAGTTAACCAAATAGATAACACAACATTATTATTACATAGAGTCATGTGAAGTAGAAAAAGGTAGGTTTTGTGGAGTGAATATCTGTGCTGTGCTTTGGTTGTCCAGCTGGCTTTGTTTAACTAGTTACTGGCCCAAGTGAAAGAGTAGTTATTTTGAGGATATGGCTAGTAGCTTCCAGGTTTTCTGTCTAGAATAGTGAACTAGAAAATCTTAAAATGGTAATGGTATGGGCAGAGCTGGAACACCCGGCTCGGGGTCTCTTCCCTCCGCCGACATGGAGCTGCCCCAGAGCCCGAGGGGAGGGCAGACTCACTGAGGCTGCCAGCTCTGGAGGGGCCCCGGCGGCTGAAGCCGTGACAGTCGTGGGGACGGTGGGCCGTGAGAAGATGGTGGAAGAGTAAGACGCGGAGATCACCTTCCTCTGCACAGATACATCAGAAATACATCTACACGTGGAACTGCTCCTATAGAACACCTACTGAATGCTGGCAGAAGACCTCAGACCTCCCAAAAGGCAAGAAACACCCACGTACCTGGGTAGGGCAAAAGAAAAAAGAATAAACAGAGACAAAAGAATAAGGACGGGACCGTCACCAGTGGGAGGGAGCCGTGAAGGAGGAAAGGGTTCCACACAGAAGAAGCCCCTTCGCGGGCGGAGACTGCGGGTGGCAGAGGGAGGAAGCTTCAGAGCCATGGAGGAGAGCTCAGCAACAGGGGTGCGCAGGGCAAAGCAGAGAGATTCCCGCACAGAGGGTCGGTGCCAACTGGCACTCACCAGCCTGAGAGGCTTATCTGCTCACCCGCCGGGGCGGGCAGGGGCTGGGAGCTGAGGCTCGGGCTTCCGTTGGATCCCAGGGAGAGGACTGGGGTTGGCGGCGTGAACACAGCCTGAAGGGGCTAATGCACCATGGTTAGCTGGAGGGAGCCCGGGAAAAATTCTGGACCTGCCAAAGAGGCAAGAGACCATTGTTTCGGGGTGCGTGAGGAGAGGGGATTAAGAGCGCTGCTTAAAGGAGCTCCAGAGAGGGGCGCGAGCCACGGCTGAAAGCGCGGACCCCAGAGACGGGCATGAGATGCTAAGGTTGGTGCTGCAGCCACCAAGAAGCCTGTGTGCAAGCACAGGTCACTATCCACACCTCCCCTGACAGGAGCCTGTGCAGCCCGCCACTGCCAGGGTCCCGTGATCCAGGGACAACTTACCCGGAAGAACACACGGCGCACATCAGGCTGGTGCAACGTCACACAGGCCTCTGCCGCCCCAGGCTCACCCAGCATCCGTATCCCTACCTCCCCCTGGCCTGAGTGAGTCAGAGCCCCAGAAGTAGCTGCTCCTTTAACCCCGTCCTGTCAGAGCAAAGAACAGATGCCCTCAGGTGACCTACATGCAGACGTGGGGCCAAATCCAAAGCTGAACCCCAGGAGCTGTGCGAACAAAGAAGAGAAAGGGAAATCTCTCCCAGCAGCCTCAGAAGCAGCGGATTAAAGCTCCACAAGCAACCTGATGTACCCTGCATCTGTGGAAAACCTGAATAGAAAATGAATCATCCCAAATTGAGGAGGTGGACTTTGGGAGCAAAGATGTATTATTTTTTCCCCTTTTCCTCTTTTTGTGAGTGTGTATGTGTATGCTTCTGTGTGTGATTTTGTCTGTATAGATTTGCTTTCACCATTTGTCCTAGGGTTCTGTCCATCAGTTTTTTGCTTTGTTTGTTTGTTTTGTTTTGTTTACTTTTAAAAATTTTTTCTTAATAATTATTTTTTATATTTTATTTTAATAACTTTATTTTATTTTACTTTAATTTATTTGATTTTATCCTCTTTCTTTCTTTCTATTTTTTTCTCCCTTTTATTCTGAGCCATGTGGCTGACTGGGTCTTGGTGCTCTGGCCAGGTATCAGGCCTGTGCCTTTGATTTGGGAGAGCCGAGTTCAGGACACTGGTCCACAAGAGACCTCCCAGCTCCACGTAATATCAAGTGGCAAAAATCTCCCAGAGGTCTCCACTTCAATGCTAAGACCCAGCTTCACTCAACGACCAGCAAGCTACAGTGATGGACACCCTATGCCAAACAACTAGCAAGACAGGAACATAGCCACATCAATTAGCAGAGAGGCTGCCTAAAATCAGAATAAAGCCACAGGCTCCCCAAAACACACCACCAGACATGGACCTGTCCACCAGAAAGACAAGATCCATCCTCATCCACAAGAACACAGGCACTAGTCCCCTCCAACAGGAAGCCTACACAACCCAATTAACAAACACCAAACACTGGGGACAGACACCAAAACAACGGGAAATACGAACCTGCAGCCTGAGAAAAGGAGACTGCAAAAACAGTAAGATAAGCAAAATGAGAAGACAGAAAAACACACAGCAGATGAAGGAGCAAGGTAAAAACCTCCCAGACCTAATAAATGAAGAGGAAATAGGCAGTTTACCTGAAAAATAATTTAGAATAATGATAGTAAAGATGATCCAAAATCTTGGAAATAGAATAGAGAAAATGCAAGAAACATTTAACAAGGACCTAGGAAAACTAAAGAGGAAGCAAGCAATGATGAAAAACAAAATAAATGAAATTAAAAATACTCCAGAAGGGATCAATAGCAGAATAACTGAGGAAGAAGAATGGATAAGTTACCTGGAAGATAAAATAGTGGAAATAACTACTGCAGAGCAGAATAAAGAAAAAAGAATGAAAAGAACTGAGGACAGTCTCAGAGACCTCTGGGACAACATTAAATGCACCAACATCGAATTATAGGGGTCCCAGAAGAAGAAGAGAAAAAGAAAGGGACTGAGAAAATATTTGAAGAGATTATAGTTGGAAACTTCCCTAATATGGGAAAGGAAATACTTAATCAAGCCCAGGAAGCACAGAGAGTCCCATACAGGAGAAATCCAAGGAGAAACACACCAAGACACATATTAATCAAACTATCAAAAATTAAATACAAAGAAAACATATTAAAAGCAGCAAGGGAAAAACAACAAGTAACACAAAAGGGAATCCCTATAAGGTTAACAGCTGATCTTTCAGCAGAAACTCTGCAAGCCAGAAGGGAGTGGCAGGACATATTTAAAGTGATTAAGGAGAAAAACATACAACCAAGATTACTCTACCCAGCAAGGACCTCATTCAGATTTGATGGGGAAATTAAAACGTTTACAGACAAGCAAAAGCTGAGAGAGTTCAGCACCACCAAACCAGCTTTACAACAAATGCTAAAGGAACTTCTCTAGGCAAGAAACACAACAGAAGGAAAAGACCTACAATAATAAACCCAAAACAATTAAGAAAATGGGAATAGGAACATACATATCGATAATTACCTTAAATGCTTCCAGCAAAAGACACAGACTGGCTGAATGGATACAAAAACACGACCCGTATACATGCTGTCTACAAGAGACCCACTTCAGACCTAGGGGCGCATACAGACTGAAAGTGAGGGGATGGAAAAAGATATTCCATGCAAATGGAAATCAAAAGAAAGCTGGAGTAGCAATTCTCATATCAGACAAAATAGACTTTAAAATAAAGACTATTACAAGAAACAAAGAAGGACACTACATAATGATCAAAGGATCGATCCAAGAAGAAGATATAACAATTATAAATATTTATGCACCCAACGTAGGAGCATCTCAATACATAAGGCAAATACTAACAGCCATAAAAGGCGAATTCAACAGTAACACAATCATAGTAGGGGACTTTAACACCCTACATTCACCAATGGACAGATCATCCAAAATGAAAGTGAATAAGGAAACAGAAGCTTTAAATGATACATTAAACAAGATGGACTTAATTGATATTTATAGGACATTCCATCCAAAAACTACAGAATACACTTTTTTCTCAAGTGCTCATGGAACATTCTCCAGGATAGATCATATCTTGGGTCACAAATCAAGCCTTGGTAAATTTAAGGGAATTGAAGTCATATCAAGTACCTTTTCTGACCACTACACTATGAGACTAGAGATCAATTACAGGAAAAGATCTGTGAAAAATACAAACACATGGAGGCTAAACAATACACTACTTAATAACCAAGAGATCACTGAAGAAATCAAAGAGGAAATCAAAAAATATCTAGAAAGGAATGACAATGAAAACACGATGACCCAAAATCTATGGGATGCAGCAAAAGCAGTTCTAAGAGGGAAGATTATAGCAATACAATCCTACCTTAAGAAACAGGAAACATCTAAAATAAATAACCTAAACTTGCAAAGCAATTAGAGAAAGAAGAACAAAAAACCCCCAAAGTTAGCAGAAGGAAAGAAATCATAAACATCAGGTCAGAAATACATGAAAAAGAAATGAAGGAAATGATAACAAAGATCAATAAAACAAAAAGCTGGTTCCTTGAGAAGATAAAGAAAATTGATAAACCATTAGCCAGGCTCATCAAGAAAAAATGGAGAAGACTCACATCAACAGAATTAGAAATGAAAAAGGAGAAGTAACAACTAACAATGCAAAAATACAAAGGATCATGAGAGATTACTACAAGCAACTCTATGCCAATAAAATGGACAACCTGGAAGAAATGGACAAATTCTTAGAAAAGCACAACCTTCCAAGACTGAACCAGGGAGAAATAGAAAATATAAACAGACCAATCACAAGCACTGAAATTGAAACTGTGATTTAAAATCTTCCAACAAACAAAAGCCCAGGATGAGATGGATTCACAGGCAAATTCTATCAAACATTTGGAGAAGAGTTAACACCTATTGTTCTCAAACTCTTCTAAAATATAGCAGAGGGAGGAACAATCCAAAACTTATTCTATGAGGCCACCATCACCCTGAATCCAAAACCAGACAAAGATGTTACAAAAAAAGAAAACTACAGGCCAATATCACTGATGAACATAGATGTAGAAATCCTTAAGAAAATACTAGGAAAGAGAATCCAGCAGCACATTAAATGGATCATACACCATGATCAAGTGGGGTCTATTCCTGGAATGAAAGGATTCTTCAATATATGCAAATCAATCAATGTGATACACCATATTAAATTGAAGGATAAAAATCATATGATCATCTCAATAGGTGCAGAGAAAGCTTTCAACAAATTTCAACACCCATTTATGATAAAAACCCTCCAGAAAGTAGGCATAGAGGGAACTTACCTCAACGTAATAAAGGCCATATATGACAAACCCACAGCCAACATCGTTCTCAATGGTGAAAAACAGAAGCCATTTCCACTAAGATCAGGAACAAGACAAGGTTGCCCACTCTCACCACTATTATTCAACATAGTTTTGGAAGTTTTAGCCACAGCAGTCAAAGAATAAAAAGAAATAAAAGGAATCCAAATCAGAAGAGAAGAAGTAAAACTGTCACTGTTTTCAGATGACCTGATACTATACATAGGGAATCCCAAAGATGCTACCAGAAAACTACTAGAGCTAATCAATGAATTTGTTAAAGTAGCAGGATACAAAATTAATGCACAGAAATCTTTTCCATTCATATATAGTAATGGTGAAAAATCTGAAAGAGAAATTAAGGAAACACTCCCATTTACCACTGCAACCAAAAGAATAAAATACCTTGGAATAAACCTACCTAAGGAAACAAAAGACCTATATGCAGAAAAGTATAAGATGCTGATGAAATAAATTAAGGATGATACATACAGATGGAGAGATATACCATGTTCTTGGATTGGAAGAATCAACATTGTGAAAATGACTATACTACCCAAAGCAATCTACAGATTCAGTGCCATCCTTATGAAACTACCAATGGCATTTTTCACAGAACTGGAACAAAAAATTTCACAATTTGTATGGAAACACAAAAGACCCTGAATAACCAAAGAAATATTGAGAAAGAAAAAGGGAGCTAGAGGAATTCAGCTGCCAGAATTTAGACTATACTACAAAGCTACAGTAGTCAAGACAGTGTGGTACTGGCACCAAAACAGAAAAATAGATCATTGGAGCAGGATAGAAAACCCAGAGATAAACCCATGCACATATGGTCACCTTGTCTTTGATAAAGGAGGCAAGAATATACAATGGAGAAAAGACAGCCTCTTCAATAAGTGGTGCTGGGAAACCTGGATGGCTACATGTAAAAAAATGACATTAGAACACTCCCTAACACCATACACAAAAATAAATTCAAAATGGATTAAAGATCTAAATGTAATGCCAGAAAGTATAAAACTCTTAGAGGAAAATATAGGCAGAACACTCTATGACATAAATCACAGCAAGATCCTTTTTTACCCACCTCCTAGAGAAATGGAAATAAAAACAAAATAAACAAATGGGGTCTAATGAAACTTAAAAGCTTTTGTACAGCAAAGGAAACCATAAACAGGATGAAAAGACAGCCCTCAGAATGGGAGAAAATATTTGCAAATGAAGCAACTGACAAAGGATTAATATTCAAAATATACAAGCAGCTTACGCAGCTCAATTTAAAAACAAACAACCCAATCAAAAAATGGGCAGAAGACTTAAATAGACATTTCTCCAAAGAAGACATACTGATTGCCAACAAACACATGAAAGAATGCTCAACATCACTAATCATTAGAGAAATGCAAATCAAAACTACAATGAGAAAAACAAACAAAGCTACAATGAGGTATCACCTCACACTGGTCAGAATGGCCATCATCAAAATATCTACAAACAATAAATGCTGGACAGGGTGTGGTGAAAAGGGAACCCTCTTGCTCTGTTGCTGGGAATGTAAATTGATACAGCCACTATGGAAAACAGTATGGTGGTTCCTTAAAAAACTAAAAATAGAGCCACCACATGACCCCGCAATCTCACTACTGGGCATATACGCTGAGAAAACCATAATTTGAAAAGTGTCATGTACCACAATGTTCACTGCAGCACTGTTTACAATAGCCAGGACATAGAAGCAATCTGAATGTTCATTGACAGATGAATGGATAAAGAAGATATGGCACATATATACAATGAAATATTACTCAGCCATAAAAAGAAACAAAATTGAGTTATTTGTAGTGAGGTGGATGGACCTAGACTCTGTCACACAGAGTGAAGTTAGTGAGAAAGAGAAAAACAAATACCATATGCTAACACATATATATGGAATTTAAAAAAAAATGGTCTTGAAGAACCTAGGGTTAGGACAGGAATAAAGAAGCAGACATAGAGAATGGACTTGAGGACATGGGGAAGGGTAAGTGTAAGCTGAGATGAAGCGAGAGAGTGGCATGGACATATATACATTACCAAATGTAAAATAGATAGCTAGTGGGAAGCAGCAGCATAGCACAGGGAAAGAGCTCTGTGCTTTGTGCCCACCTAGAGGGGTGGGGATAAGAAGAGTGGGAGGGAGATGCAAGAGGGAGGGCATATGGGGATATATGTGTATGTATAGCTGATTCACTTTGTTATACAGCAGGAACTAACACAACAATGTAAAGCAATTAGACCTCAATAAAGATTAAAAAAATGATAGTAAGAAGAATAGGACAGAGAACTTGGCATATACAGCTCTTTTTAAGAAAAATCAATCTGAGAACCCCAGAATTTTTCTATTGTATGGAAAAAATATATAAAAGTTTTTACTGACCTTTTAAATTTTATTTCTCAATAATAGGGAATATTCTACATTTTAATAAGAATTTTATCAGAAGAAAACTTTGTATAGAGAAAAAATTATAGGCTTTGGAAGAAGAAAGCTTAGAATCCCATATTATAGACTTTTAATATTTGTTAACTCATTGATTATCTCTTCAGATAGTTATAAGTTTATCTAAGGTAGGGAGAATGACTACTTGCTTCACTAATATTTTCCAAGAACCTAAATCTTTACCAGGAATTTAAAAAAGAGCACACTAAATCTTTGGGTTTAGAGTGCCCTAAACCAAAGTTTGCTAAAGAACAATCTTGTTAAATGTTATTAACTGTAAGAAATTTTCTCTGCCTAATAATATTGTCTGACTGCTTCTCTTCCCTCATTCTCAAAATTCCTAATTTTCCCAATAATGGAACCAATATTTCTGTGTGATTAGAAAGACATATTGAGTACTCAGCATAAGTGACAAAATAAACAATGAGTCTGAAGACTACTATGGTGATGACCATCATTAAGATACACAGGGTAATCTTTCCACAACTTGTGATTTTCATTTTTGTGTTTGAATCTTTTCTTTTGAGCAGAAAGGACAGGGAAGCAAGTGTTAATATGACCAAAATATAGGATACTCTCAGAAATACATATGGACTTGATGTTAAGTGTAGAAGTATATTTTGTTTTACATTAATTATGGACTCAGTGGACTGCTTAGCTTGTAGAACAACATGCAGAAGTAGTGAATTAATATTTGACTTGCTTATTTTTCAGCATGTATGAATAATATAATACTAAAATCAAACTTCATTCATTCAGCATATTTTTATAGATGACCTACTAGGCATAGTTGTGGAATAAAAATCTCTTTTGTTATGGAGATTACATTTTACTGAGGGGAGATAGACAACAAATGAAGTATAATTAATAAATAAAATACATAACTGGTAAAAAGGTAATAAGTGCTGTAGGAAAAGTAGAGCTAGGTAAAGAAGATCAGGAATGTGGGGTGTGTGTGAGAGATGGTGGTGGTGGTGGCAGGATGCAATATTAAACAGAGTGGTCAGATTAGACCTATTGAGAAGGTAAAATCTGAGCAGACTTGAAACAGGCAATGGTGTTAGCCATACAGGTATCTGGGATGTTCCAGGCAGAGTGAATGACCCTACGAAGGCCCTGAAGGAGGGGCATATTAGGAGGGCAGTGTGAATGAGGAGTAATGTAGTAAGAGTACTTCTTGGTGGTATGAGGGCCCAGATCATATAGGGACGTGTGGGTCATTGTAATAACTTTGTTTTTTTCCCTCTGAGTTAAATGTGAGCTTTGGAAGTCTTTGAGTGTAAGACTATGATGATTTGGCCTAATTTCTTAATGGGATCCCTCTGACTGCTTTTTGGAAAGTAAATTATACAGTACAAGGGTGGAAGCAGAGTGACAAGATAAGAATTGATTCTAATCATTGAAGCACAAGATGATGTTGGCTTGAACCAGAGTGGTGAAGGTGGAGGAAATGAAAAGTGTTTGAAGTTTGGATATATTTGAATACAGAGTTGATAGGAGTTCCTGATGAATTGGTGGAATGTGAATGGAAATGAGGTGTCAAAGATGGTTTCCAGTTCTTTAGCTTGAGAACTTGAGGGAGGAAGTTGTCTTCATTTGAGATGGGAAGGCTGCTGATACAGCAGGTTTTGAGGGGATGATTATTATTACAGTTTTATGTTTTAGATGTTCACTAGTCATCCAAGTGAAGATGCAGATTGGATATACAAGTCTGGAATTTTGGATAGAGGTCTGGGCTGGTGATGTACATTTGGCATTCTTCAACATAGAGATTATGCTATGGGACTAGATGAGATTACCAAGGGAGTAAGTGTAGCTAGAGAAGAAGACAAAGAGATGATCACTGGAACACTCCCATATTAAGAGATCAGGGAGAAGAGGAAGACCAAGCAACGGACACTGAGAGGAAGCAACCAGTGAGGGCAGGAGGAAAACCAAGAAAAAGTAGTGTCCTGGGAGCCCATAGATGTGTACCAAGATTTGTGAAGGGGATCAGCTGTGTCAGATGTTGCTGATGGCTCATAAACAAGATGAGCAAATGAGCACTGAAAATTGATCATTGGATTAGCATTTTGGAGGTAACTGGTGACCTTGATGCAAGAAATTTTAGGAGTGGAAGGGGCATGAGAATGGTTAGAGATGGTTTGAAAGAGAATGGAAGTAGAGGAGCTAGAGACAGTGACCACTGACCACTCCTTCAAAGATTTTGCTGAAAAGGGGTATAAAGAAATGGGAATATATACATGGTGAAGGAAATGGGATCAAGATAAATTTTATTTTATTATGGAAAGTTTTAAATATACATAAAAGTAGAGAAAATAGCATAATAAACTTTTGTTTATCAATCACATAGATTTAAAAGTTGAACATTTTGCAAGATTTCATCTATTTTTCTGAAGCATTTAAAAATAGTTACAGGAAAATAATTGCCTTATGATATTCACAATGGAAAAATCATTTTAGATTTTTTCCATCTAAAAAATAAGGACATTTAAAAAATGATCATCTCTAATGAAATTAGCAATAATTCTTTAATATACTCTAATACCAAGTTCATATTCAAACATCTCTTTTTGTCCTTAAAATGTCCTCAAAATGTCTTTTACAATTTTTTGTTGTTGTTGTTGAACACAAATCAGATCAAAACCCTCACATTGCATTTGGTTATTATTTCTCTTATGTCTCTTTTAATCTAGAATACCTTTCATACTCTGCTTTCCTTTATAAATTTTTTGTGACATTGACTTATTGAAAGTACTGGGTCAGTTGTGTTATAGAATGTTCTACAAAGAGAAGTTTGTATATTTTTCAAATATTTTAAATTAAAATGTTGTGGACTTCCCTGGTGGCGCAGTGGTTAAGAATCCGCCTGCCATTGCAGGGGACATCGGTTTGATCTCTGGTCTGGGAAGATCCCACATGCTGCAGAGCAACTAAGCCTGTGTGCCACAACTACTGAGCCTGCACGCTAGATCCTGCAAGCCACAACTACTGAAGCCTGCGTGCCTAGAGCCCATGCTCTGCAACAAGAGAGGCCACCGCAACAAGCCCTCACACTGCAATGAAGAGTAGCCCCTGCTTGCTGCACCTAGAGAAAGCCTGTGTGCAGCAGCGAAGACCCAACACAGCCAAAAATAAATTAATTAATTTAAAAAAATAAATTAACATTTTGTGACAATTAGACTCTCATGCAGTTTTAAGAAATAATACAGAGAGATCCCTCATATATTTTACCCAGTTTCCCCCAATGGTAACAAATTGCAAAACTATATACAATATCATAACCAGGATATTTACATTGATACAGCCAAGAAAACTAACCAAGAAACTAAGATACCAAGATTTCCATCACAAGCGTTCTTCATGTTGCCCTTTTTTGTAGTCACACTCACTTGCCTCCAGTACCATTGCCCTCCTTAACCCTGGTAACCACTAATTTATTCTCCTTTTTTATAATTTCATTTCAAGAATGTTATATAAATATGAAACCTTTTTGGATTTTGCTTTTTCACTCAGCAAAATTCTTTGTCAATTCATTCAGGTTGTTGCATGTATCAATAGTTCTTTTTTAAAACAGTTATATTAAGAAGTAAGTCATAGTATAGACGTAATATAGTTTGTTTAATCATTTACTCACTGAAGGACATCTGGACTATCTCCACTTCTTGGCTGTTAGGAATAAAGTTGCTATATACATAGATGTTTTTGCACAAACATGTCATAATTTGTTTGGAATAAATGTCTGGAGGTGTAATTGCTGAGACATATGGTAGTTGTATGTTTGAATTTTAAGAAACTGCCAAACTGTTTTCCAGAGTGGATGCAACATTTTATATTTCCATCAGCAATGCATAAGTGATCCAGTTCCTCTGCATTCATGTCAACATTTATCATGATTTTTTATTTTAACAATTTTGATAGATATAGAGAGGTACCCTGTAGTTTTAATTTGAATTGATTAATGGTGTTGAACATCTTTACATGTGTGCTAATTTGTTATATGTCTGTCCTCTGAAATGTCTGTTTATATCTTTTGTCTGTTTAATAATTGGATTTTCTTTTTAACTGTTGAGTTTTGAGAATTCTTTATATATTCTAGATACTAGTCCTTTGTAGAATTTGTGTTTTGCAAATAATTTTCCCCCAGTGTGTAGCTTGTCTTTTCACCTTCCTAACAGTCTTTTCACAAAGCAAAAGTGTTTAATTTTGATGAAGGTCAATTTCTCAAATTTTTCTCTCATGGACCACACTTTTGGTGTCAAATCTAAGAGCTCTGCCTTGACCTAGATTGTCTTATATTTTTTAATAAAAATTTTGTACATTTTATGCTATGATCCATTTAGAATTAATTTTTCCATGAGGTAAGAAACTTAGGTTGAGGTTAATTTGTTTCTTTGGATTGCTAGTTGCTCCAGCCCCATTAGCTGAAAAGTCTATCTTTCCTCCATTGAATTGCTTTTGTATTCTTGTCAAAAAATCAGTTGGGCATATTTATATGGGGCTATTTCTGAGTTCTCTTCTGTTCCATTGATCTATGTGTCTTTTTTTCCTCCATTACCACACAATCTCCATTACTGTAGTTATATAGTAAGTCAACATCAGGTAGAACTATTCCTCCCACACTATCTTCTTTGTGAATTTTTTTTTAGCTTTCTAGTTTCTTTGCTTTTCCACATAAACTTTAGATAATCTTGTGTATATCTAAATAAAAATCTTGCTTTGATTTTGATAGGCTTTGCTGTAAAACACTACATCAATTTGGAGATAATTAACATCTTTACTATGCTGAGTCTTCTAATCCACGTAGCATGTCTTTCCATTTAATTAGCTCGTCTTTGATTTCTTTCATCAGTGTTGTGCAGTTTTAAGCATACAAATCCTATAAGTATTTTGTTAGATTTACACTTATGTTCTTTCTCTCTCTTTTTTTTTAGCAATTGTAAATAGTATTATGTTTTGATTTAGAAGTCCATTGTTCATTGTTATTATATAGAAATATAATTAATTTTTGCAGTTTATCTTGCATCCTGTGACTTGTTGGGCTCACTTTTTAGTTCTAGGAAGTTGCTTTTTATTTTTTTTTCAGATTCCTTGGGATTTTCTATGTAGACAATCATGACCTATTGGTCCTATTGGCAAATAGGCTCAGTTTTATTTCTTATTATCCAATCTGTAAGCTTTTTATTTTCTTTACTTATCTGATTGCTCTGACCGGAACTTCACCACTATGTTAAATAAGAATCATGGGCTTCCCTGGTGGCGCAGTGGTTGAGAGTCTGCCTGCCGATGCAGGGGACATGGGTTCTTGCCCCGGTCCGGGAAGATCCCACATGCCACGGAGCGTCTGGGCCTGTGAGCCATGGCCGCTGAGGCTGTGCATCCGGAGCCTGTGCTCTGCAATGGGAGACGCCACAGCAGTGAGAGGCCTGTGTACCGCAAAAAAAAAAAAAAAAAAAAAAAGAGTCAGGAGAGTGGACACTTTTGTCTTGTGCCTGATATTAGTGGGATAGCATTTAGTCTTTCATCATTAAGTTTTTTGTAGATTTTTTTTCAAGTTGAGAGTTTCTCTCTATTCCTATTTTCCCTAGAGTTTTTGTCATGAAACAGTGTTGAATCTTGTCAAATACCTTTTTACATCCAATGATATGTAACGTTTCTACTTTAGTTTGTTAATATGGTGGATTATATTGTTTTTTAAAAAAATATTGAACCAGCCTTGCACCTCTGGCATAAACCTCACTGGATTTTTTTTGTGTGTGTGTGTTTAAATTGCAATTGCAATTTCCTTAATAACTATGAGTCTATTCCAAATATTTATTTCATATTGAGTTGGGATAGTTTGTGTTTTTCAAAGAATTGGTCCATTTTGTCTAAATTGTCAAATTTATGTGTGTAGAGTTGTTGGTAGTATTCCCTTATCCTTTTGATGTCTACATGTACCTATATCCCGTTTCATTCCTGATATTGGTCATTTGTGTTTTTTCTCTTTTTTTCCTTTGCTAGTTTTCCAGAGACTTGTTAATTTTATTGATTATTTTCTAAGAACCATTGTTTTTTTTTTTTCTTTTTCTTTTTTCATCTCATTAATTTCTATGCTTATCTTTGTTATTTCCATCTTTCTGCTTGCTTTGGGTTTCTTTACTCTTCTTTTTCTAAGTTCTTGCAGTGGGAGCTTAAATTATTATTATTAAAAAATTATTTATTTTGTTTATTTTTGGCTGCTTTGGGTCTTCATTGCTGCACACGGGCTTTCTCTAGTTGCGCTGTGTGGGCTTCTCATTGTGGTGGCTTCTCTTGTGGAGCATGGGCTCTAGGTGTGCAGGCTTCAGTAGCTGCAGCATGTCCGCTCAGTAGTTGTGGCTCATGGGCTCTAGAGCGCAGGTTCAGTAGTTGTGGTGCATGGGCTTAGTTGCTCCGTGGCATGTGGGATCTTCCTGGACAAGGGCTCAGACCCGTGTCCCCTGCATTGGCAGGTGGATTGTTAAACAATGCATCACCAGGGAAGCTCCCTGGGAGCCTAAATTATTGATTTGAGACTTTTTCTCTTTTCTAATGCATGATTTCAATGCTATAAATTTCCATCTCACCACTGTTTTAGCTGTGTCTTACAAATTTCATGTGTTTTATTTTCATTTTCATTCCATGTATTTTTAAAACACCCTTTGAGAATTTCTCTTTGAGTTCTGGATTACTTAGAAATGTGTTGTTGAGTTTCCAAGTGTTTTGAGATACTCTTTTTCCTTATTGACTTCTAATTGAACTCCACTGTGGTTGAAAGACACACTATATATGAGTCTTTAATTCTTTTAGATTTGTTGAGGTTTGTTTTATGGCACTGAATATATCTTGGCATATGTTCTATGGGTCCTTAAAAAGAATGTGTCCTGCTGTTGTTGGAGTTTTCTATGAACATTGACTAGGTCCTGTTGATGTTGGCATTGTTTATTCTATATCTTGTTTTTCTGCATAGATATTCAACAGTTGAGAGAGAGGTGTTGAAGTCTATAACTGTAATTTTGACTTTTGAATTTCTCCTTTCAGTTTCTTTTCTTCACATATTTTGCTTCTCTGTTTGGTACATACACTTTTAGGGTTGGTATGTCGTCTTGGTTGATTGACTCTTTTATCATTATACAATGTCCCATTCTGGTAATTTTCTTTGCTCTGAAGTCTACTTCTTTATCTGATATTAATTTAGCCACTCCTGCTTTCCTTTGAGTAATGTTTTAAATAATATTATATGATAGGTCTTTTTGCCATTCTTTTACAGTTAATCTGCCTATGTTGTTATATTTGAAGTAAGTTTCTTGTAGACAACATATGACTGGATTATGTTTTTCAATCCATTCTGTTAATATATGTCTTTTACTGGTATATTTAGGCTATTTAGCTTTAAAGTAACTGAGTATTTTAGGACTCATCTGTCTTTTTAATGCCTTAATCAAAACAGCCTTCAGAAGTCATCTGGAGGCTAGAAGTCTGAGATCAAGGTTTCAGCAGGTTTGGTTTCTTCTGAGGTCTCTCTCTTTGGCTTATAGATGAATTTTTCTCCTTGTGTCTACACATAGTCTTCTCTTTATACATATCTGTGTCCTAATTTCCTCTTCTTATAAAGACACCAGTCACATTGGATTAGGGCCCACCTAATGACCTCCTAATAACCTAAGGTCTCTTAGGAGACCCTATATCCAAATACAATCACATTTTGAAGTATTAGGTCAGGACTTCAATATATGAATTTTGAGGGGACACAGTTCAGTCCAGTACATATTTTTGTATTTTATGTTTGCTTTATATATATTAATATAAATATTTCATATTTATATTACTAACATAATATACACATTTTATTTATATTATATATTTTATATAGTATATACCCATACATACAATATTCCAGGTATGCTTGTATGTTTGTGTGTGTGAAAAATGTATCTATCAACATTCATTGAAATGACTATGCTAAATGTTGATTGGTTTAAAAACACTTATGTTTGTTTGATTTTTATTTGCAAACAGAGTGAAATATCTATCAGAAAATTTATTTTTTAGTTAACAGTCATTCCCTGAAAGGTAATATTCCCTGAAGAAATATTTACTAGATCCCCAGAGCAGATACATTTCCAAATCTTAAGCTTTTTAGAAATTTCCTTTTACTTAAAAAGAAAACTGACTTTGACTATTTAAATATTGTTTGTCAAAGTTATATTTTCATCCTGCACATAAAAATTAATATCTCAATATTTCCATAGAAGTATGATGTTCATGAACTCTTTTGATCTATAATAAAATAAAACCCCCTAAAGGACACCTCACTATGTAAAAGTTTAGAGGAAAACAGTTTTCAATTAGACCAATTCACCTACTGAATCTAGAACAATGTATAACATAAAGTTTTTGGAAAAAGAAAAGACTAGATGATATGGTAAGACCTTCATGACTTAAATTCTTGTTGATTAGTATATTATACTAAAGCATCCTCTTCCATATCCAAAGGTATATGTCTCTATGTTTTCTTCAATACAGCTTGCCATGGAATAAGCTTCAATGAAAATGTGATAAATGGGGTGTGAAATTTGATGTGGCAAATACTTGGAGTATATTTTCTATTTATCTAAACTGTGTTTTTCTAACAGATTGAGCTATATAAAGATGCTGCTTTTGTAGATAAAAAAAATTGAATATTGTCAATTTTACAACAGTTTAACCTATAGATTCAGATACATTTAATTTATTGCTTCTCCTTATTTGTCTATAAGGTGACAAAAAAGTGATTCTTGTAAACAACAACTTGTTTACTAGGGAGATTGTTTGACTTCAAACTTCTCTTAAGTGTAAATTTCCTAAAATGAGAGATGCATGGCCTTTTGGAGATGGCAGGTATTTTGCAAATCACCCATTCCTGTTTCCTTATTTTAAAAAAGTGGAAATTGTAGGACAATACTTTCTCTTTAGAACCTTTCAAATCTAGGGAAGACAAACATTCTAGGTAGAGATTTCTCCTTTGGTTATCAGCAGCATATTTAGGGTTAGGGTTTGAATTTGGATTAGGACTCTTTCCTGATCTCCTGAAGGAAAAGTAAATCATATAGGGCACTCTAACTTGCAACTCTTACTTATCTTACAGCCAAAATCTAAGATCACTACAGTGACTTAACTATCTTGATTCACAAATGCAAAATTATGGTTAGTGAATAAAAATTAATTCTAAAGGCAAATGAACTAAGTGTGTATTTCTGTCATTTTCACCTGAGTTTTCAAAGATGCAGATGTTCTTCCTACTTACAAAGGATTTTATTGATTTGGAAAGTAGTTATCCTCTGTGTGAGTGTGGTGTGTGTGTGTGTATGTGTGTGTGTATGTATCCCTAAATTCAAAAGAAAAATTAAACTTTGTAAACATCCAGATTCTTTATTCTTTAAGAACAATGTGAGACATTTAAATTCCACTTTCTCAAAGTGTTATTATGTGAATTGTCAGTTGAAAAATAGACTACTTATTCAACAGAAATTGGGTCTTAGGTGGGAGTTGACATGAGGAATAGAAAAACTTGTTTTGATTTCTGCAACATGCCTTAATTTTCCAAAGTTTTATTTATTCACCAAGTGTATCTTGAAGCCATTCAGGTGTGATAAAGGTAAGATGTAATATTGGTAAGGTGTAATAATGATATTGAGATTGATTTAGCAGTTTTAGAAAGTGTGGCTTGCTGATGAGTTTTACATAAAAATTATTTCCTTGAAAGTATGAAATCAGGGTCTGTCTATACATTATTTCTCATATATCATTTATGAAGCCTAATGAACTGAGCAAGTTGACGTGGAAATAAAACACATTAATTAGAGACAAGGCCAAACATTTTTTACTAGAGTTTTTGTTAATTAAATCATAAGGATTAACAGTCACTATTTAATGGAAAAGATTTCAGGGGTACTCTTATAGTTAAGTTAAATATTTATGTGAATGTATAAAGTGACTGATTATTGAATAAGTTATATTCTGCCCAATATTAAACTGTTCACCTAGAATCTAGATGCTGGCAAGATCAAAACCAGAAAAGTTGTTTAAAAATTGTTAAAAACATGAGTCGGGTCCAATGTGTTTATCAAGGTGTGCATTTTGGAGTGACAGGAAGGACTGTAATTTGTACATGAACATTTATTTTTGTGTGCTAATTTGATTAGCTTAAGAATCAAAAATTATTTGTCCATCTGTGTGCTATGGAACCAGTCAGCACATTTCTTTAACTTTCAGGCAGTTGCTATCTAAGCATGTGGCACTGCTAATGGAAAGAAATAAAATGTTTTTGTTCTTGTTTCCAACTGAAATATTAAATTACACCAGTAAAAATGTATAGCAGTGAAACAGTGTGATGTTTCAATGATTAACATTAAGACCTAAACTTTTATGTACCACTTTCTATAGGTAAAATAGCATATTATAAACATAAATATTAATGTCTCTGTAACAACACACATCAAGAATAGATACATAGGACTTCCGGGTAAGATGGCGGAAGAGTAAGACGCGGAGATCACCTTCCTCCCCACGGATACACCAGAAATACAGCTACACGTGGAACAACTCCTACAGAACACCTACTGAACGCTGGCAGAAGACCCCAGACCTCCCAAAAGGCAAGAAACTCCCCACATACCTGGGTAGGGCAAAGCGGAGAGATCCGCACACAGAGGATCGGTGCCGAGCGGCACTCACCAGCCCGAGAGGCTTGTCTGCTCGCCCGCCGGGGCACGCAGCGCTGGAAGCTGAGGCTCGGGCTTCGGTCAGAGCGCAGGGAGAGGACTGGGGCTGGTGGCGAGAACTCAGCCTGAAGGGGGCTAATGTGCCACAGCTAGCCGGGAGGGAGTCCGGGAAAACTCTGGAGCTGCCGAAGAGGCAAGAGACTTTTTCTTCCCTCTTGGTTACCTGGTGCGCGAGGAGAGGGGATTAAGAGCGCTGCTTAAAGGGGCTCCACAGACGGGCGCGAGTCGCGACTGAAAGCGCGGAGCCCAGTGACAGGAGTGGGACGCTGGGGCTGCTGCTGCCGCCGCCAAGAAGCCTGTGTGCGAGCGCAGGTCACTGCCCACACCGCCCTTCCGGGAGCCTGTGCAGCCCGCCACTGCCGGGGTCCCGGGATCCAGGGGCGGCTTCCCTGGGAGAACGCACGGCGCGCCTCGGGCTGGTGCAACGTCACGCCGACCTCTGCCACTGCAGGCTCGCCCCGCACTCCGTGCCCCTCCCTCCCTCCCGGCCTGAGTGAGCCAGAGTCCCCGAAGAGGCTGCTCCTTTAACCCTGTCCTATCTGAGCGAAGAACAGACGCCCTCCGGCGACCTACACGCAGAGGCGGGGCCAAATCCAAAGCTGAGACCTAGGAGCTGTGAGAACAAAGAAGAGAAAGGGAAACCTCTCCCAGCAGCCTCAGAAGCAGCGGATTAAAGCTCCACAATCAACTTGATGTACCCTGCATCTGCGGAATACATGAATAGACAACACATCATCCCAAACTGAGGAGCCCGGAGTCAGTGCTGTGCCTCTGAGGTGGGAGAGCCAACTTCAGGACACTGGTCCACAAGAGACCTCCCAGCTCCACATAATATCAAACGGCGAAAATCTTCCAGAGATCTCCATCTCAACACCAGCACCCAGCTTCACTCAACGACCAGCAGGCTACAGTGCTGGACACCCTGAGCCAAACAACTAGCAAGACAGGAACACAACGCCACCCATTAGCAGAGAGGTGGCCTAAAATCATAAAAAGTCCACAGACACCCCAAAACACACCACCAGACGTGGACCTGCCCACCAGAAAGACAAGATCCAGCCTCATCCACCAGAACACAGGCACTAGTCCCCTCCACCAGGAAGCCTACACAACCCACTAAACCAACCTTAGCCACTGGGGACAGACACCAAAAACAACAGGAACTACGAACCTGCAGCCTGCAAAAAGGAGACCCCAAACACAGTAACATAAGCAAAATGAGAAGACAGAAAAACACACAGCAGGAGAAGGAGCAAGATAAAAACCCACCAGACCTAACAAATGAAGAGGTAATAGGCAGTCTACCTGAAAAAGAATTCAGAATAATGATGGTAAAGATGATCCAAGATTCTATTTCCCAGATCCAAAATCTTGGAAATAGAATAGACAAAATGCAAGAAACAGTTAACAAGGACCTAGAAGAACTAAAGATGAATCAAACATCGATTAAAAACACAATACATGAAATAAAAAATACTCTAGATGGGATCAATAGCAGAATAACTGAGGCAGAAGAACGGATAAGTGAGGTGGAAGATAAAATAGTGGAAATAACTGCTGCAGAGCAAAATAAAGAAAAAAGAATGAAAAGAACAGAGGACAGTCTCAGAGACCTCTGGGACAACATTAAACGCACCAACATTCGAATTATAGGGGTTCCAGAAGAAGAAGAGAAAAAGAAAGGGACTGAGAAAATATTTGAAGAGATTATAGTTGAAAACTTCCCTAATATGGGAAAAGAAATAGTTAATCAAGTCCAGGAGGCACAGAGAGTCCCATACAGAATAAATCCAAGGAGAAATACGCCAAGACACATATTAATCAAACTGTCAAAAATTAAACACAAAGAAATCATATTAAAAGCAGCAAAGCAAAAACAACAAATAACACACAAGGGAATCCCCATCAGGATAACAGCTGATCTCTCAGCAGAAACTCTACAAGCCAGAAGGGAGTGGCAGGACATACTTAAAGTGATGAAGGAGAAAAACCTGCAACCATGATTACTCTACCCAGCAAGGATCTCATTCAGATTTGATGGAGAAATTAAAACGTTTACAGACAAGCAAAAGCTGAGAGAGTTCAGCACCACCAAACCAGCTTTACAACAAATGCTAAAGGAACTTCTCTAGGCAAGAAACACAACAGAAGTAAAAGACCTACAATAATGAACCCAAAACAATTAAGAAAATGGGAATAGGAACATACATATCGATAATTACCTTAAATGTAAATGGACTAAATGCTCCCACCAAAAGACACAGAGTGGCTGAATGGATACAAAAACAAGACCCATCTATATGCTGTCTACAAGAGACCCACTTCAGACCTAGAGACACATACAGACTGAAAGTAAGGGGATGGAAAAAGATATTCCATGCAAATGGAAACCAAAAGAAAGCTGGAGTAGCAATTCTCATATCAGACAAAATAGACTTTAAAATAAGGATTACTAGAAGAGACAAAGAAGGACACTACATAATGATCAAGGGATCGATCCAAGAAGAAGATATAACAATTGTAAATATTTATGCACCCAACATAGGAGCACCTCAATACATAAGGCAAATACTAACAGCCATAAAAGGAGAAATCGACAGTAACACAATCATAGTAGGGGACTTTAACACCCCACTTTCACCAATGGACAGATCATCCAAAATGAAAATAAATAAGGAAACACAAGCTTTAAATGATACATTAAACAAGATGGACTTAATTGATATTTATAGGACATTCCATCCAAAAACAACAGAATACACATTTTTCTCAAGTGCTCATGGAACATTCTCCAGGATAGATCATATCTTGGGTCACAAATCAAGCCTTGGTAAATTTAAGAAAATTGAAATTGTATCAAGTATCTTTTCCGACCACAATGCTATGAGACTAGATATCAATTACAGGAAAAGAGCTGTAAAAAATACAAACACATGGAGGCTAAACAATACACTACTTAATAACGAAGTGATCACTGAAGAAATCAAAGAGGAAATTAAAAAATACCTAGAAACAAATGACAATGGAGACACGACGACCCAAAACCTATGGGATGCAGCAAAAGCAGTTATAAGAGGGAAGTTTATAGCAATACAATCCCACCTTAAGAAACAGGAAACATCTCGAATAAACAACCTAACCTTGCACCTAAAGCAATTAGAGAAAGAAGAACAAAAACATCCCAAAGTTAGCAGAAGGAAAGAAATCATAAAAATCAGATCAGAAATAAATGAAAAAGAAATGAAGGAAACGATAGCAAAGATCAATAAAACTAAAAGCTGGTTCTTTGAGAAGATAAACAAAATTGATAAACCATTAGCCAGACTCATCAAGAAAAAAAGGGAGAAGACTCAAATCAATAGAATTAGAAATGAAAAAGGAGAAGTAACAACTGACACTACAGAAATACAAAAGATCATGAGAGATTACTATAAGCAACTCTATGCCAATAAAATGGACAACCTGGAAGAAATGGACAAATTCTTAGAAATGCACAACCTGCCGAGACTGAATCAGGAAGAAATAGAAAATATGAACAGACCAATCACAAGCACTGAAATTGAAACTGTGATAAAAAATCTTCCAACAAACAAAAGCCCAGGACCAGATGGCTTCACAGGCGAATTCTATCAAACATTTAGAGAAGAGCTAACACCTATCCTTCTGAAACTCTTCCAAAATATAGCAGAGGGAGGAACACTCCCAAACTCATTCTACGAGGCCACCATCACCTTGATACCAAAACCAGGCAAGGATGTCACAAAGAAAGAAAACTACAGGCCAATATCACTGATGAACATAGATGCAAAAATCCTCAACAAAATACTAGCAAACAGAATCCAACAGCACATTAAAAGGATCATACACCATGATCAAGTGGGGTTTATTCCAGGAATGCAAGGATTCTTCAATATACGCAAATCAATCAACGTGATACACCATATTAACAAATTGAAGGAGAAAAACCATATGATCATCTCAATAGATGCAGAGAAAGCTTTCGACAAAATTCAACACCCATTTATGATAAAAACCCTGCAGAAAGTAGGCATAGAGGGAACTTTCCTCAACATAATAAAGGCCATATATGACAAACCCACAGCCAGCATCGTCCTCAATGGTGAAAAACTGAAACCATTTCCACTAAGATCAGGAACTAGACAAGGTTGCCCACTTTCACCACTCTTATTCAACCTAGTTTTGGAAGTTTTAGCCACAGCAATCAGAGAAGAAAAGGAAATAAAAGGAATCCAAATTGGAAAAGAAGAAGTAAAGCTGTCACTGTTTGCAGATGACATGATACTATACATAGAGAATCCTAAAGATGCTACCAGAAAACTACTAGAGTTAATCAATGAATTTGGTAAAGTTGCAGGATACAAAATTAATGCACAGAAATCTCTGGCATTCCTATATACTGATGATGAAAAATCTGAAAGTGAAATCAAGGAAACACTCCCATTTACCATTGCAACAAAAAGAATAAAATATCTAGGAATAAACCTACCTAAGGAGACAAAAGACCTGTATGCAGAAAATTATAAGACACTGATGAAAGAAATTAAAGATGATACAAATAGATGGAGAGATGTACCATGTTCTTGGATTGGAAGAATCAACATTGTGAAAATGACTCTACTACCCAAAGCAATCTACAGGTTCAATGCAATCCCTATCAAACTACCACTGGCATTTTTCACAGAACTAGAACAAAAAATTTCACAATTTGTATGGAAACACAAAAGACCCCGAATAGCCAAAGCAATCTTGAGAACGAAAAATGGAGCTGGAGGAATCAGGCTCCCTGACTTCAGACTATACTACAAAGCTACAGTAATCAAGACAGTATGGTACTGGCACAAAAACAGAAAGATAGATCAATGGAACAGGATAGAAAGCCCAGAGTTAAACCCACGGACATATGGTCACCTTATCTTTGATAAAGGAGGCAGGAATGTACAGTGGAGAAAGGACAGCCTCTTCAATAAGTGGTGCTGGGAAAACTGGACAGGGACATGTAAAAGTATGAGATTAGATCACTCCCTAACACCATACACAAAAATAAGCTCAAAATGGATTAAAGACCTAAATGTAAGGCCAGACACTATCAAACTCTTAGAGGAAAACATAGGCAGAACACTCTATGACATAAATCACAGCAAGATCCTTTTTGACCCTCCTCCTAGAGAAATGGAAATAAAGACAAAAATAAACACATGGGACCTAATGAAACTTAAAAGCTTTTGCACAGCAAAGGAAACCATAAACAAGACCAAAAGACAACCCTCAGAATGGGAGAAAATATTTGCAAATGAAGCAACTGACAAAGGATTAATCTCCAAAATTTATAAGCAGCTCATGCAGCTCAATAACAAAAAACCAAACAACCCAATCCAAAAATGGGCAGAAGACCTAAATAGACATTTCTCCACAGAAGATATACAGACTGCCAACAAACACATGAAAGGATGCTCAACATCTTTACTCATTAGAGAAATGCAAATCAAAACTACAATGAGATATCATCTCACACCAGTCAGAATGGCCATCATCAAAAAATCTAGAAACAATAAATGCTGGAGAGGGTGTGGAAAAAAGGGAACACTCTTGCACTGCTGGTGGGAATGTGAATTGGTACAGCCGCTATGGAGAACGGTATGGAGGTTCCTTAAAAAACTACAAATAGAACTACCATATGACCCAGCAATCCCAGTACTGGGCATATACCCTGAGAAAACCATAATTCAAAAAGAGACATGTACCAAAATGTTCATAGCAGCTCTATTTACAATAGCCCGGAGATGGAAACAACCTAAGTGTCCATCATCGGATGAATGGATAAAGAAGATGTGGCACATATATACAATGGAATATTACTCAGCCATAAAAAGAAATGAAATTGAGCTATTTGTAATGAGGTGGATAGACCTAGAGTCTGTCATACAGAGTGAAGTAAGTCAGAAAGAGAAAGACAAATACTGTATGCTAACACATATATATGGAATTTAAGAAAAAAAAATGTCATGAAGAACATAGGGGTAAGACAGGAATAAAGACACAGACCTACTAGAGAATGGACTTGAGGATATGGGGAGGGGGAAGGGTAAGCTGTGACAAAGTGAAAGAGCGGCATGGACATATATACACTACCAAACGTGAGGTAGATAGCTAGTGGGAAGCAGCCGCATAGCACAGGGAGATCAGCTCGGTACTTTGTGACCGCCTGGAGGGGTGGGATAGGGAGGGTGGGAGGGAGACGCAAAAGGGAGGGGATATGGAAACATATGTATATGTATAACTGATTAAATTTGTTATAAAGCAAAAAAAAAAAAAATATTAATGAGGATTCAGTAGATATGCTTCTGTCGGGCACTTTCCCAGGGCAGTGCATATCACTACCACTTTGGCTGGGAAGAGTAAGCAATTACATAGTCCTTTGTCACCTGCCATGTTGCAAATCCAATTAGAAATAAACATTTGCCATCAGTGCTCATTCTTCCACATCCAAAGGAGACACAATTCACATTTTTTTTCTTGGATAATCCAAGTTTTAGGTTATCAACACTATACTGGATAGGATATTACATACAGAATTTGCCAATGCCAGATAAACATTTTAGAAAGACTTTAATATTTTTGTTTAGATATAATCTCAGATATTTTCTTCATAACGTTATTGAGAATGACATAGATGGAAATGCTTTTTTTGTTTTAATATGGTTTCATTTTGAAAGTAATAGTCAAGAATAACAGAGCAAACTCTTACTTTACCAGCAAGTGCTTAACACTTAAAAGAGAGGAATACAACAGAAAATGGAAACTTTGAATGTATAAGTACAATGTGAGTTAGAGGTGTATTTATTGAGTCTTGTCCATGGAAAAATTCCACTTTTTGTATATCATGTTCCTTAGCAAGCTGTTCTGTTTACTATGTTGTTTGTTACAGATGTTTGACAAGTTACTACAGAGTTCAGTTTTACAACTTCCATTTTGTCAGATGCTTTTGCCAAAGAATACTATAATGATCAACCATTTAAAAATTCTAGGTTTTAGACATTATTTCCATCAAAGTTTAGCTTTGGGGTATCTTAAATGACTCCAGATTATGAGGGAAAGAAAATAAAAACTACAACTCTTGAATTTTGAGAATCAAAAAAAAAAAAAAAAAAGACAGGAACACAACACCACCCATTAGCAGAGAGGTGGCCTAAAATCATAAAAAGTCCACAGACACCCCAAAACACACCACCAGACGTGGACCTGCCCACCAAAAAGACAAGATCCAGCCTCATCCACCAGAACACAGGGACTAGTCCCCTCCACCAGGAAGCCTACACAACCCACTAAACCAACCTTAGCCACTGGGGACAGACACCAAAAACAACAGGAACTACGAACCTGCAGCCTGCAAAAAGGAGACCCCAAACACAGTAACATAAGCAAAATGAGAAGACAGAAAAACACACAGCAGGAGAAGGAGCAAGATAAAAACCCACCAGACCTAACAAATGAAGAGGTAATAGGCACTCTACCTGAAAAAGAATTCAGAATAATGATGGTAAAGATGATCCAAGATTCTATTTCCCAGATCCAAAATCTTGGAAATAGAATAGACAAAATGCAAGAAACAGTTAACAAGGACCTAGAAGAACTAAAGATGAATCAAGCATCGATTAAAAACACAATACATGAAATAAAAAATACTCTAGATGGGATCAATAGCAGAATAACTGAGGCAGAAGAACGGATAAGTGAGGTGGAAGATAAAATAGTGGAAATAACTGCTGCAGAGCAAAATAAAGAAAAAAGAATGAAAAGAACAGAGGACAGTCTCAGAGACCTCTGGGACAACATTAAACGCACCAACATTCGAATTATAGGGGTTCCAGAAGAAGAAGAGAAAAAGAAAGGGACTGAGAAAATATTTGAAGAGATTATAGTTGAAAACTTCCCTAATATGGGAAAGGAAATAGTTAATCAAGTCCAGGAGGCACAGAGAGTCCCATACAGAATAAATCCAAGGAGAAATACGCCAAGACACATATTAATCAAACTGTCAAAAATTAAACACAAAGAAATCATATTAAAAGCAGCAAGGCAAAAACAACAAATAACACACAAGGGAATCCCCATCAGGATAACAGCTGATCTCTCAGCAGAAACTCTACAAGCCAGAAGGGAGTGGCAGGACATACTTAAAGTGATGAAGGAGAAAAACCTGCAACCATGATTACTCTACCCAGCAAGGATCTCATTCTGATTTGACGGAGAAATTAAAACGTTTACAGACAAGCAAAAGCTGAGAGAGTTCAGCACCACCAAACCAGCTTTACAACAAATGCTAAAGGAACTTCTCTAGGCAAGAAACACAACAGAAGTAAAAGACCTACAATAATGAACCCAAAACAATTAAGAAAATGGGAATAGGAACATACATATCGATAATTACCTTAAATGTAAATGGACTAAATGCTCCCACCAAAAGACACAGAGTGGCTGAATGGATACAAAAACAAGACCCATCTATATGCTGTCTACAAGAGACCCACTTCAGACCTAGAGACACATACAGACTGAAAGTAAGGGGATGGAAAAAGATATTCCATGCAAATGGAAACCAAAAGAAAGCTGGAGTAGCAATTCTCATATCAGACAAAATAGACTTTAAAATAAGGACTACTAGAAGAGACAAAGAAGGACACTACATAATGATCAAGGGATCGATCCAAGAAGAAGATATAACAATTGTAAATATTTATGCACCCAACATAGGAGCACCTCAATACATAAGGCAAATACTAACAGCCATAAAAGGAGAAATCGACAGTAACACACTCATAGTAGGGGACTTTAACACCCCACTTTCACCAATGGACAGATCATCCAAAATGAAAATAAATAAGGAAACACAAGCTTTAAATGATACATTAAACAAGATGGACTTAATTGATATTTATAGGACATTCCATCCAAAAACAACAGAATACACATTTTTCTCAAGTGCTCATGGAACATTCTCCAGGATAGATCATATCTTGGGTCACAAATCAAGCCTTGGTAAATTTAAGAAAATTGAAATTGTATCAAGTATCTTTTCCGACCACAATGCTATGAGACTAGATATCAATTACAGGAAAAGAGCTGTAAAAAATACAAACACATGGAGGCTAAACAATACACTACTTAATAACAAAGTGATCACTGAAGAAATCAAAGAGGAAATTAAAAAATACCTAGAAACAAATGACAATGGAGACACGATGACCCAAAACCTATGGGATGCAGCAAAAGCAGTTCTAAGAGGGAAGTTTATAGCAATACAATCCCACCTTAAGAAACAGGAAACATCTCGAATAAACAACCTAACCTTGCACCTAAAGCAATTAGAGAAAGAAGAACAAAAACATCCCAAAGTTAGCAGAAGGAAAGAAATCATAAAAATCAGATCAGAAATAAATGAAAAAGAAATGAAGGAAACGATAGCAAAGATCAATAAAACTAAAAGCTGGTTCTTTGAGAAGATAAACAAAATTGATAAACCATTAGCCAGACTCATCAAGAAAAAAAGGGAGAAGACTCAAATCAATAGAATTAGAAATGAAAAAGGAGAAGTAACAACTGACACTACAGAAATACAAAAGATCATGAGAGATTACTATAAGCAACTCTATGCCAATAAAATGGACAACCTGGAAGAAATGGACAAATTCTTAGAAATGCACAACCTGCCAAGACTGAATCAGGAAGAAATAGAAAATATGAACAGACCAATCACAAGCACTGAAATTGAAACTGTGATAAAAAATCTTCCAACAAACAAAAGCCCAGGACCAGATGGCTTCACAGGCGAATTCTATCAAGCATTTAGAGAAGAGCTAACACCTATCCTTCTGAAACTCTTCCAAAATATAGCAGAGGGAGGAACACTCCCAAACTCATTCTACGAGGCCACCATCACCTTGATACCAAAACCAGGCAAGGATGTCACAAAGAAAGAAAACTACAGGCCAATATCACTGATGAACATAGATGCAAAAATCCTCAACAAAATACTAGCAAACAGAATCCAACAGCACATTAAAAGGATCATACACCATGATCAAGTGGGGTTTATTCCAGGAATGCAAGGATTCTTCAATATACGCAAATCAATCAACGTGATACACCATATTAACAAATTGAAGGAGAAAAACCATATGATCATCTCAATAGATGCAGAGAAAGCTTTCGACAAAATTCAACACCCATTTATGATAAAAACCCTGCAGAAAGTAGGCATAGAGGGAACTTTCCTCAACATAATAAAGGCCATATATGACAAACCCACAGCCAGCATCGTCCTCAATGGTGAAAAACTGAAACCATTTCCACTAAGATCAGGAACAAGACAAGGTTGCCCACTCTCACCACTCTTAGTCAACCTAGTTTTGGAAGTTTTAGCCACAGCAATCAGAGAAGAAAAGGAAATAAAAGGAATCCAAATTGGAAAAGAAGAAGTAAAGCTGTCACTGTTTGCAGATGACATGATACTATACATAGAGAATCCTAAAGATGCTACCAGAAAACTACTAGAGTTAATCAATGAATTTGGTAAAGTTGCAGGATACAAAATTAATGCACAGAAATCTCTGGCATTCCTATATACTGATGATGAAAAATCTGAAAGTGAAATCAAGGAAACACTCCCATTTACCATTGCAACAAAAAGAATAAAATATCTAGGAATAAACCTACCTAAGGAGACAAAAGACCTGTATGCAGAAAATTATAAGACACTGATGAAAGAAATTAAAGATGATACAAATAGATGGAGAGATGTACCATGTTCTTGGATTGGAAGAATCAACATTGTGAAAATGACTCTACTACCCAAAGCAATCTACAGGTTCAATGCAATCCCTATCAAACTACCACTGGCATTTTTCACAGAACTAGAACAAAAAATTTCACAATTTGTATGGAAACACAAAAGACCCCGAATAGCCAAAGCAATCTTGAGAACGAAAAATGGAGCTGGAGGAATCAGGCTCCCTGACTTCAGACTATACTACAAAGCTACAGTAATCAAGACAGTATGGTACTGGCACAAAAACAGAAAGATAGATCAATGGAACAGGATAGAAAGCCCAGAGTTAAACCCACGGACATATGGTCACCTTATCTTTGATAAAGGAGGCAGGAATGTACAGTGGAGAAAGGACAGTCTCTTCAATAAGTGGTGCTGGGAAAACTGGATAGGGACATGTAAAAGTATGAGATTAGATCATTCCCTAACACCATACACAAAAATAAGCTCAAAATGGATTAAAGACCTAAATATAAGGCCAGACACTATCAAACTCTTAGAGGAAAACATAGGCAGAACACTCTATGACATAAATCACAGCAAGATCCTTTTTGACCCTCCTCCTAGAGAAATGGAAATAAAGACAAAAATAAACACATGGGACCTAATGAAACTTAAAAGCTTTTGTACAGCAAAGGAAACCATAAACAAGACCAAAAGACAACCCTCAGAATGGGAGAAAATATTTGCAAATGAAGCAACTGACAAAGGATTAATCTCCAAAATTTATAAGCAGCTCATGCAGCTCAATAACAAAAAACCAAACAACCCAATCCAAAAATGGGCAGAAGACCTAAATAGACATTTCTCCACAGAAGATATACAGACTGCCAACAAACACATGAAAGGATGCTCAACATCTTTACTCATTAGAGAAATGCAAATCAAAACTACAATGAGATATCATCTCACACCAGTCAGAATGGCCATCATCAAAAAATCTAGAAACAATAAATGCTGGAGAGGGTGTGGAAAAAAGGGAACACTCTTGCACTGCTGGTGGGAATGTGAATTGGTACAGCCGCTATGGAGAACGGTATGGAGGTTCCTTAAAAAACTACAAATAGAACTACCATATGACCCAGCAATCCCACTACTGGGCATATACCCTGAGAAAACCATAATTCAAAAAGAGACATGTACCAAAATGTTCATAGCAGCCCTATTTACAATAGCCCGGAGATGGAAACAACCTAAGTGTCCATCATCGGATGAATGGATAAAGAAGATGTGGCACATATATACAATGGAATATTACTCAGCCATAAAAAGAAATGAAATTGAGCTATTTGTAATGAGGTGGATAGACCTAGAGTCTGTCATACAGAGTGAAGTAAGTCAGAAAGAGAAAGACAAATACTGTATGCTAACACATATATATGGAATTTAAGAAAAAAAAATGTCATGAAGAACATAGGGGTAAGACAGGAATAAAGACACAGACGTACTAGAGAATGGACTTGAGGATATGGGGAGGGGGAAGGGTAAGCTGTGACAAAGTGAAAGAGCGGCATGGACATATATACACTACCAAACGTGAGGTAGATAGCTAGTGGGAAGCAGCCGCATAGCACAGGGAGATCAGCTCGGTACTTTGTGACCGCCTGGAGGGGTGGGATAGTTAGGGTGGGAGGGAGACGCAAAAGGGAGGGGATATGGAAACATATGTATATGTATAACTGATTAAATTTGTTATAAAGCAACAACAAAATAAAAAAATAAAAAAAAAATAAAAAAAAGAATAGATACATATAACTATCTTGTGTTCTTTCAATTTTCAAAGTGAAATTATCTTTTCAAAAATAGAATGCCCCAATTTTACTTCATAAATTTCAGCAATTTATACATATACTTCTCATGAATGTTTTAATTGTGATGGAAATATTTCTCACAAAAACTAATAAGCAAAAAAGACTCTAATGATTAAAATTTATCAATCATTCTTATTTTTCTTTTATTTAGAGTACACATTGTTTCTTCTTCCATATAAAGTTCATTTTGAGACTATAAAATACAAATGAAGCTACTTTAATGAATTTGATCACTTCATAAAATTTCCCTGAGGAGCAAGGGCAAGCCCTCCTGCTGCCCAGCCCATTAAGCCCACCTGTTCTGTGGTGGTGTCCATGCCTGCTCTCTCCACAGAGGTTGTTCCTTTGTCATCATCTCCCCAAGTGCTGTGCAGCACAGTCATTCTCCACCCATTTAGCTTACAAGATACTGTGACTTTTACGTGTTTTATGATAATGGTGTAATGATAATACTTAGCACTCATACAACTTTTCATCTTCAAAGTACTTTCTGAGCATTTCCTATTTGTACATTAGTAAAACATGAACTGTATATATGCTGTTCCATAAATAATAATCATATGACCCAAGTTAAAACTCTCAGTTGTTGCGACTGAGGAAACAATAAGGTCACGTGGTTTGAGAAGGACAGTCAGCCTTTATTTAGTTTTGTATTTTGTGAATCTAAAGAGAGCAGCTGCCCTTCTTATTCCCTAGATTGTGTCAGTTTCTTTATTGCTTTTTGGTGGAAGACCAATGGCTCTCCAAGTTCTCACCCTCCACCAGAATCTGAATGCTTTCCAACTCATAACTCTTGTCTCCTTTGACTCATATCATCCTTTCTGAATTCCTCCCTGAAATTTTTACTGCTACCCTAACACTAGCACTCATTAAAGAATTTTTCATTCCCTGATATCCAAAGGGTGTTGATTTTTTATTAAAAGTATACATGGGTTTAACCAGTAATTTTTCAAATTTTTAGATAGCATTCTTGTTCTTAGCAGCAAATTTAGATAGTGTTATGGAGACTAGATTTGACACATTCTAATGTTTACCCACTTGGAAGAAAATGAATTTGCCAGAGGCCAGGGACCAGCAGTAAGGGAAAATCCAGTTATGCTGGGAGAGAAGGCTTCCTTGGATAACAGTCTTTGTTGAAGAGATTCAAACTTATATGGTCGAGTAGAATCATTGTTCTAACCTGTGCTTCCCCTCTTTTTTTCCTCCCAAACTTGTAAAGGTAAAGGTCATCAGAGTAATGATATTTGTATCAGAAAAACCATAACGGTGGTTCTCGTATCAATTATTAATAGGACCTGGATCAGAAACATTTGCATTCTTTAACAATTTCTACTTTAATTGTATTTATTTGAGTATTCTAGGCTAGGCTTTTGTACTTTTCTTCAAAATATCTAGTATGCTCTTCTCACTCACTTGTCTATGTAAATCTATTCATCCTTTAAGATTAGGTCAGTCCCTACTTTTTCCATGTGAGCTTCTCAAAATATACTGCTTAATCATTTGAAGTTCATAAAGTCATGGGATCTTGCACCTTCCTGAGTTCTTTGTGCCATCATGGTGTTTAAGCCCTTGAATAGAGAGACTTCACAGTGTATTGAGGCAGTGAGATTCTGAGGTAGGCTTGATGAGTGTGATGGTGACTGAGAAGAGTGGGGGATAATAGTCTATTTATTCTATGCTTCTAAGCACTGTGTAGAAATGAACGTGTGAGAAAGCTGACTGACCTGTAGATTGTGCCAGTGAGGTGACAGTCTGGACAGATTATGACTGTAGATCAGCCCCCTCAACCCAGTGCTTTGACACTATGTAAGCTGGGTCACCTGGAACTTAGAGAACAGGGAGGAGTATGGTAACTTGCTTGAGAAAACCCCAGACTGCCTAAGAAAAGCCTGAATTGGCTAAATCTACCAAAAATAGAGTGTACAGCTGCAGTCATTAGGCAGAATGGGAGTTTGAAAGAGAAATAATTAAGAAAATTACTTTTCTGGGGAGTATACTTGAGTTTATGGCAAGAAAATATCATACCAGCTAAAGAAGCACGTTTGAGTATGAGCTTTAAAAGGCAGATTTTAAGTTATACAAAAAGGGGTTTTCACACTAATTTGAAAAGATTCATGCACCCCAATGTTCATAGCAGCATTATTTACAATTGTCAAGATATGGAAGCAACCTAAGTGTCCATCAGCAGATGAATGGATAAAGAAGATGTGGTATGTATATACAATGGAACAGTACTCAGCCATAAAAAAGAATGAAATTTTGCCATTTGCAACAACATGGATGGATTTGGAGGGTATTATGCTAAGTGAAATAAGTCAGACAGGGAAAGATAAATACTGTATGATATCACCTACATGTGGAATATAAAAAATACAACAAACTAGTGGATATAACAAAAAAGAATTAGACTCACAGATTAGAGAACAAACTAGTGGTTACCAACGAGGAGAGGAAAGGGGGGGGGAATTCAGGGGTAGGGGATTAAGAGGTACAAACTATTATGTGTAAAATAAGCTGCAAGGATATATTGTACAACACAGAAAATATAGCCAATATTTTATAATAACTATAAATGGAGTATAACCTTTTTAAAAATTGTGACTATGTAAAGCAACCATACTACAATAAAAATTAATTTAAAAATTGTGAATCACTATATTGTACACCTGTAACTTATATAATATTGTACAGCAACTATACTTCAATAAATTTTTTTTAAAAGCAAAAAAAGGGGGTTTTCATAAAAGTATTAGTTTTTAAGCAATGAGTATCAAGGAAAAACACAGGGTCATAGCTTTAAAAAATTATATAGAAGAAAGATTCCAGAGAAAGGGGCTATATGGAAGTTACAACTCCAAGTTTCTTTTTAAATGCCATAATTTTATGTGTTTGAAAGTGTCTTCTCTATATATCTAACATTTGTGATGATGTACACTAGAACACTTTCAAAAACTCTTTTTTTCTTATTTTCTTATTATAAATCTAAGTGTCCACTTCAAAAGCTATCATTAAAAATCAACCAATCAATCATTGGATTGAGATGAGAATCATTTAAAAACGATTTTTTAAGTAAATATTAATGGATGCATTGACATATAAAGTAAGTGAAAACCTAAAACCTTTTGATCATTATCATGAAACAGCATAAACTAATGTCAAAGATAAAATATAAAGTGAATAAGGCAGAATACAAAATTGTTCTGTATTGTTGGAGGAGGTCATGGAAAGGACATGACTGCCAGCTGACTCACAACCTGGACCTGGGCAACTGGAGGCTCCTTGCCCCTCTCCTGTCCTTGGGATGTATGTTCTTCCCACTGTTCCCATAGTGGGAGCCATTTTCAAGGACGCAGCCTTGAGAGAGCAATGTGTTGCTGAGATCATCCAGACTGTATATGTGACTGAGCTCAGTTAAGGCCTCTAAATACTGTAAACTTTAAAGATTTTGGTGGACAGGTGTGGAGATCTGCTCTTCTTGCGGCCATCCAAGACAAGCCTTGAGTGTAAGTTCTCTTGTTTACTAAAATTGCCACCTACCAGTCTGAGGTGGTCTGCCTCTTTCTTCAGTCTGTCCTTTCCTTCTGTGTACAGGGGCTAGTTTGGTAACCAAAATTATGATTACAAACTAAGTAAAATTATAAATATATTTGGATGAGAACTGGAAGAGAATATGAGAAAGTGAAAATTGATATTATTAGCAGTCACTGTTTTTTAAAGCTTTTCATTCTTTTCCATTATTATAACATTGTTTACATAATACATTCCTTTAAAGTATATATTTTTAAAAATTATGACTTATTCATGTATAGCCTTTTTTTTTTTTTTTTTTTTTTTTTTTTTTTGCGGTACACAGGCCTCTAACTGCCGTGGCCTCTCCCATTACAGAGCACAGGCTCCGGACACGCAGGCTCAGTGGCCACGGCCCAAGGGCCTAGCCACTCCATGGCATGTGGGATCTTCCTGTACTGGGGCACGAACCCGTATCCCCTGCATCGGCAGGCGGACTCTCAACCACTGCGTCACCAGGGAAGCCTTCATGTACAGCCATTTTTAACATTTCCAGTGAAATTTTAAAATGGATCTCTCTTTTTTTAAAAAAAAAAAATCTGTATTGGATTATAATTGCTTTACAATGGTGTGTTAGTTTCTGCTTTATAAAATGGATCTCTTTTAAAAATAAGTATAAAATACATGTTATGCACTTTTCTGTCTAGTTTTCAAATAGAAGACATTTAATGAAGGGAAAGTTTGAAAAATCACAAAGGATAAAACATAAAGATATTTCCATCTTTAAAAAGTACTTGGGGCTTCCCTGGTGGCACAGTGGTTGAGAGTCCAGCTGCTGATGCAGGGGACGCGGGTTTGTGCCCCGGTCCAGGGGGATCCCACGTGCTGCGGAGTGGCTGGGCCCGTGGGCCGTGGCCACTGGGCCTGCGCATCCGGAGCCTGTGCTCTGCAACGGGAGAGGCCACGGCAGTGAGAGGCCCGCGTACCGCAAAAAAAAAAAAAAAAAAAAAAAAAACTTGGGAAAGAATAAATTTTATTGGTTTTTAAATTTAATAAATAAGCCATTTCAAAGATACTGTTCTATGCAAAAATTTTTATTTAGAACACCTTAGATGAGGGCTAGTCTAAGAGGTAATCCTGGAATACATGCAATTCATGATTTGAGAAACAGTATTTTTTTTGTTTTTTTTTGTGGTACGTGGGTCTCTCACTATTGTGGCCTTTCCCGTTGCGGAGCACAGACTCTGGACGTGCAGGTTCCACAGCCTTCATTTTCTTAATGAATATATATTGTGTATACTCACTGTTGATAATTCTTATTTTAACTATTTTTGTAAAAATTGTTTAACTCATAAAAACTAATTATTCAGGGCTTCCCTGGTGGCACAGTGGTTGAGAGTCCACCTGCTGATGCGGGGGACATGGGTTCATGCCCCGGTCCGGGAAGATCCCACATGCCGTGGAGCGGCTAGGCCTTTGAGCCATGGCCACTGAGCCTGCGCGTCCAGAGCCTGTGCTCCACAATGGGAGAGGCCACAACAGTGAGAGGCCTGCGTACCACAAAAACAAAAAACAAAAAACAAAAAAACTAAGTCAAATTCTCTATTCTTATCTGAGAATACTTTCTTTGAACTTTTTGTTAATGTTCATATGATTGTGTTGCTATGAATATATATAATTCCTTTAAGTTCCATAATTGTATATGTTTGAAAGTATCTATGTCTCTGTGTCTGTATCTCTGTATGTACTTGTCTCATCCATTAGCTCTGTAACCTTTAGTAACTCAGGCTATACACTTGGGAAATTTTTGACAGAATGTTTATTAAAATTTAGAACAAATGTATTCTAGATTTTTTTTTCGAAATGTACTTTGATTTTGGAGGCCATAATAAAAAAAATGACTGCATGTAAGATAAGGTTTTTTTGTGGCTACAGTCTCCATCCACTTTGAGAAAAAAAATTAATTTTTCCTTCAATGCCATTGAATTTGAATTTTCATTCATTCATGTATACAAACATTCACTGAATGTCTATTTTCTGTTATGCATCATGATGGGATTTCTGAGATGAAAGGCAACTATGTCTTAATTTATTGAAAATTTAAATGCTGTAAGAATTTTGTGGAAAGTCTGTGTACATCTTCTGTGTGATTGTGTAAATCTCATGAGAAACCTGTGACATAAACTGGTCATAAGGTTAATTGCTATATATTTTTGTTTCCTCAGTCCCAATGATTATATCATTCACTATTATTGAGTTCCATAAGAAACCTAACCTGTAAATATACATACACACATCTTGCTTTCTTAAATGTTAAAAATTTACTTGAACAATTAAAATCCAATATGTCAAAATGTAGGATCCTATTAAACTTCTCCATATGTATGTAATTTGAAATATATACTCACATATTAGTAAATATTTTCTCTTAAGTGTTGGATATCAAGTCTGCTTGAGGCAAACATTATCCTGGAGAATATTCTCATAGACTATAGGCCCTCTAGTTCTTATTCCTCCTTTTTCTTTGTCTCATTTATGAGCCTGTTTATTTGGTCCAATTTTAAATTATTTAAAAATTTTCAATTTTAGTTTTAAAATTTAAGAGCGTATTTTATAGGAGTCTAATTAAAAAAATCTTATTTTTGAGTCAGGGTAGAAGAATCCCTTTAATTAGAGGGGTCCTTCTCTTAGAGTTATTCTAATTTTCTTAATGTTTGCCTTGAGTTGAGTCCTACAATTATATCTCTAAGCTGGCATTTATCTAACAGATTATATGAACCTACAGAGAAATGAAAGTCACACTTACATCTGGGTATCTAGAAAGGAAGTCTTCATTTCAATCTCATGCCATTGCTACTGACCCTTTGGAGTCGGGCCCCAACAAGGGTCCTCCTGACCGATGTTTTAGTCACTAATATAATGAGACCGAGTTTGGTTCAGAAGCAAAGGAAAGCGTTGTTCTAGGATCCAAGAACGGAGAGTTTCGAGCTCCAGCTGTAGCGTACACCGTTCTCCCTGACAGGCCGGCATCAGGGCTGCTTTATAAGATTCTCATAGGCTGGCAGAGTTCTCTCAGGTGGACGCAGTTCTCGCGAGGTGGGCGCAGCTGTGCTGCTCACGCCCAGATCACAGTGCCCGGCGGGCGCAGCCTCTCTGCACACGGACCTCCGCCGCCATCTTGGACTGGGGTGGTGTGTGTGGTGCTTCTGAATACAGCCGCCGAAGTGTTCGGCACAGCGTTTTTATTCTGGGAGTGCTAACCCAACGTGTTAGGTGCAAGACTTCTGCACGCAGCTTCTATAGACAAGTGAAACTAGACTAAGCACAAAAGAAGGTAAACCTTATCACCTAGGTTCCATCGAATTTTTCCCAGGGGTCCCAGAGGGCTTTGCCGGCGACACCATGGGTAAGTGTTGCCCTAAAGTTAAGGGCATTTCATTTTGCAATTGATGTTTCCTGAGCCAGGTTTGGAAAAATAATGAAGTTACAGTAGATTTATATAAGACATGCTTGACAAGTCTTCTATAGAGAAAAGTTTTAGAGAAGGGATTGTAAAAATCTTCAGAGTTTTAGAAGAAAAAAGTTTTCTTGTTCTGATAAGTGCTACAAACCAAATGGAGATTTCTTTTTTTTTAACCAGAATAATATAATTATATAGACCTTAACATCTGTAGGATAATTTTAAAGTTTTTTTTTTTTTAAATTCGTCCAAGTATGTGGTATAAACATCTTTGGAGCTAGTGTTGATGAGTTCTTTATAATCCTATTTTTATTGCTTATGATTTTGACAGTTCATTCAAATTTATATCTTTCTCATAAAATTGCTCTGTGAAAAGTAGAGAGAAGGTGATATATTTAAGGTTGAAAAGAAACAAGGTTGCATCCTAAGCCTGTTCAGGACGACAAAATGTCAGTGAAATTACCCTGCGAGGATGCATAAAATCATCACAAAAGGAGCAAAAAGCAGGTTTTTTTTCAAGTGGCCCATACGAGTATGAGAGGTATTGAGTTAGGACAGCATTAGAACTAGAAAGGAAGTTTAAAAACTCAGAAAAAGCTACAGTAGTTTAAAAACTGTAATAGAACAAACACTACTTATGGCTGACTCACTTGAAATCCAGAAGATTTTACCAGTACCTATTGTACCTTCCCTCTCAACATCTGCTTTCATTGCATTGATATGTATGGAAGCTTTAGTTTTCTTTCCTTCCATCAAGGGAGTTTTATTGGAGGCAGTGGCTAGGGGGAGTTCAGAGGATGTATCAAGTCGCTGGGGTTGTCCACTCTTATAAGAGTTAAGGCCCAAAACAGAAGCACATTTTTAGTATAATAAGGAGTTCGGTGAGATTTTAAGGAAGGGGTGTATTAGTACAAGCTGAATGAAATGTTCAAGAAATATTCTGTTTACAAACAAACAAAACACACAACCTTTTATTAAACCATTTTTATTATTTCAAGTACAGTTATTTAACCTGAATCATTTAACATGAATAATTTAACTCTGAATCATTTGATCTGGCCTCTTGTTACAAAATGGGATTTTATGTATCTTTTTATTTTACCCTCAAAAACTTACAGTTTAGGAAAATTAACTAATTGTGGAAGAAATAGAATCAGATGTTTGAATAATACCATGCACATTAGAAATGTTTAAGTATAGTAACAATGTTAACACTAATAGGCGATCCTGCTAGATGTTTAAAATTCAAATAAAAACAGGTTTTAAAAGATTAGTGTGGATCATGAACAGAAAGAAAATGCTTTTTTTCTGCTGTCATGATATATACCTTAAAAAAAGTTTTATATATTTCCTTCAAAGATTCTTTCCTGAATGACCTGAGAATTATAGATTGCTTCCCCTCACCATGTTTGGAATGCCCACAGATGTTCTGCATCAGAGATGTGAGAAACAATACACATATAGGAAAGCATGTAAAACATAAACGTACAACTTAATGGCTTGCTATAAAGTATATATCCATTGAAGTTTACTAACAAACCAGCCTTTCCCTTCGTGATTACAATTCTACCCTTCTTCTCTAAAGATAAATATTGTCTTGTATTTTTTGGTAATAAATTACTTGCTTTTTAAAAAAAAAAAGCTTTTAATGAGTAAGAATGAATCCTAAACAATGTAGACCTTTAAACAAATAGTATAGTATGCATTCTTTAGTGACTGACTTCTTTTGTTTAACTTTGTGTTTTTTTAAAGTTCAGCCTTGTTGTTAGGTATGACTCTAGTCCATTCATTTTTGTTGCTGTATTGTATTCCATTGTATGAATATAACAAGATTTATTTATCCATTTTACTGTTGATGGGCATTTGGTTGTCCCACTGTTTGGCTATGAAGAATAATGCTGCTTTGAATATTCCTGCACATGTGCACCCATTTCTAGAGTATTCACTTTGGAGTAGAATTGCTAGCTCATAGGATATGCATATGATGTCCATTATTTGATAATGCCAATTTTTTTTCCAAGTTAAAGCAATTTACACTCCTCCATCCTTACCAGTGCTTGATATCCTCAGACTTTCCATTTTTATCCATTGGTAAGTGTGTAGTTGTGATACATTACAGTGGCTTTATTTTACATTTCCTTATTTCTAATAAGCTTGAGCCCCTTGTCTTACATTTATTAGCCATTTAAATTTCTCTGTTGTTCTGATATGCCTGTTGCAATCATTTGTCCATTTTTCTATTGAGTTATCTTTTTCCTTTTGATCTGTGGTCATTCTCTACACATTCTAGATACAAGGTATTTGTCATGTGTATTGCAAATATCTTCTCACTCTGTCATTTTACCTTTTCATTCCTTAATAGTGTCTTTTGAATAGAAAGTTCTTAATTTTAATAAAATCAAATTTAACTTTCCTTTAAATCCCATTTCGTTCTGATACTAAAATCACTCTTTCATCTTCTTTAGATATCAAAATATTTCTTGATCATTAAGATATTTCCTTATATTTTCTAAAAGCTACATTTCCCACTCCCTCTTCTAGTCATCCAATATGGCTTTTGTCTTCTACTTCCCTGAAATTGTAAATGCCATCAGATAGATATTTCAGGTCTCAGTCCCTCCCCTGAGCTAAAGATGTGTGTTCATAGTTGTTTACCTCACCTTATTGCTTGCAAATTTCAAACGTAACAGATTCAGAAAGAAACTGTTATAGTTTCCCCACACCCCAAACTTGCTCCTCCCAAATTTCCTATCTCAGTGGTTCAGGCCCCAAATTTGAGTCAACCTAGATCTCTTCCTTTCCCTCAGTCCCTAAATCTAGTCTATTAGAAATTCCTATTGTTTCTCCCTACAAATATTTTCTGAATTCCACTATTTGTCACCATCTTCACTGTTAACTCCTTAATCCAAGTCAGTCCCATCTTTTCCCTGGATTACTGCATTAGTCTTCTGACTCATCTCCCTTCTTTTGTACTCTTGTAGCTCTTTCTCTTTAGGGTAGCCAGTGTTACCACACCAAGTTCATTTGCCTGATGCACAGCAAGTCAAATATCAAGACTGCAGAGGGTTGCAGCAGAGAAAGGGTGTATTTGTTGCTGAACTCAAGTTTGTGTGCCTGATGCACAGTGAGACCAAACAAGCTGACACATTGGAATTTGAGGCAGAGAAAGGTTTATTGCAAGGGCCAAGCAAGGAGTATGGGAGGCTCATGCTCAAAACACCCAAATTCCCCAATAGTCTTCTGGGAAGAATTTTTTTTTTAATTTATTTATTTTTGCTGTGTTGCGTCTTTGTTTCTGTGCGAGGGCTTTCTCTAGTTGTGGCAAGCGGGGGCCACTCTTCATCGCGGTGCGCGGGCCTCTCACTGTTGCGGCCTCTCTTGTTGTGGAACACAGGCTCCAGACACGCAGGCTCAGTAGTTGTGGCTAACGGGCCTAGTTGCTCCGCGGCATGTGGTATCCTCCCAGACCAGGGCTCGAACCTGTGTCCCCTGCATTAGTAGGCAGATTCTCAACCACTGCGCCACCAGGGGAGCCCTGGGAAGAATTTTTAAAGACAAATTTAGGGGGAGGGCTGCAGGATGCATGATTGGTTGGTGGTGAGGTAACAGGGTGGTGGTCCAGGAATCTCAGTCATCAGCCTCCTGGTTCTAACTGGTCTGGGGTCAATGTGCTTATGCTCAGCCTGAAGTTACCACCCTCCACCTGGGTGAGGGCTTTAGTTCCTGTCAAAGAACTCAAAGAAAAGTATCAGACTGTTGTGTATATACTTTGAGGAGGAACTAGTATTCTACTTTATCACTGCACAGTTTTCTCTTCACTGCTTTTCTTTGTTTCTGTATTCCCTCACCTCCCTAATTAGTAACTGTTTGAATCTGCTCTTTGGAAATCAGGGAAGGCCTATGAGCAAGAAACAGAGGGGACATGGTAAGACTTTTGTGCCTAGGAGGACCCCATAGGGTCTTTCTCAGTGTCAATCCCCCATTTTCTTTGATACTTCTCAATCTTGAGGGGGAATAGGTATGGGGCAAAAAAGGGAACAAGTTTTGGATAGAAAGGTTAATCATAAACTCAGCAGAGGAACTCAGCTTTACAGGGACTGTTTCATATTCATGAGACAGCCAAGTGAGGAGATGGGAGAACAAAATCTCAAATCGGCCTCCCCAAAGGGAGGAGGGAGAGGCTTGGGATATTTATGGGATAAAGAAGCAGGGTGGTGTGAGGTGTGGGGAGCATGGGGAAAGATGATTGGAAATAAGAAAAAGGTGAGGTAATCGTGGTGCTGCACAAGTGTAACTAAGCTACAGGCTTCTTCACAGTACTCATGGTCAGAAACTGGTGGTGTTGGCATGTTCTGAGGGTGCCAGAACACCTAGCCCTCTGACATTAAGAGGTCACCAAGTGGTCATTCAGGCATGTGCAGTTGGAGGGTCAGTGGTCCCAACCAGTCTTAATTGGCTGGAGCTTGAACTGGACACAACTTGGGCAAACATCTTATTGTTTAGGTTACATGCCACTTGGAGGGCATGCATGTTTTTGTAGTAACAATTAAAGGGAGCTTGATTAGTGAAGGCAGGTTACAGGTTTAACAGATCTAACTGATGATTAACCTTGGTTTCACCAGTTTAATCTTTAGAAAATAGATCATATAATTTCCCTTCAGAATTTTGCCTTCACATTTAGAATAAAATAAAAAGTTCTTTAGATGGCCCCCACACCTATTTCTTCAACCTCTTCTAACACTAGTCTCATATTAGTTTTGCTCTAGTCACATTGACTTCTTACTGTTCCTCAAACCCACAAACTTGTAGTCACCTCAGGACTTTTACACTTGCTTCTTCCTCTGCCTTTCTTGTTCTTTCCTTGAAGTTGACTTGGCTAGCCTACAGTAGTGCCTGGCAAATTGTCAGTGCTCAAAAGCTATTGATAAACAAATAAATGGGTTAAAAAATGAATGGTTAGATGGATGAATTTTGCAGGGAAAAAACTTTTATTAATACTATATCAACAGATTTTTATTGCATAAGTAATTTCAGTCTAAGTTGTATGATTGGAGGTAGGAAAATGCCTGAGCTCTGTCTGCTTTTTGAATTAATTTCTCATTTCATTCAGTTCTCTTTTTCTCCAGAATGGTTTTCTACTTAATTTGAATTTTGATCAGTTTGATTTCTTTGCTCTGGATGATTTGTTTCATGGTTGTGAACCAGATTAAACAAACATATCCTAATATGCTGAAATTCTTCTTTTTCTCAGATGTTATGCTCCCTCAAAACTATTTGCTTATCATGGGTAGAATCTTAGTCTGGAAATCACCATGGAAATAATCTGCTTTTAAGCCTGACCCATTGCAGAAATCTTCTAAAACATTTCTTCAGGTTATTATCCAGCTTCTGCTTAATTATCTCTCATGATAAGAAAACTGTTCCTTCAAAAGACAGCTGATTCTTACAGAAATGAATCACTGGAAATGTGGGGGAGTGGGGATGATCTGTTTCCCCCAAAGGAGATTAATTAAACTGATTAGAAGCAGAATGGACTGGATTTTGAGATTTGGATTATGTGGACATAAAAAATATAAAAAATTGTATTTTGGCTCTGTTTGAAGATTAATGTTTAGCAAATAGGAAAATAGGAATTGAATTGTATAAATTAGAGCTTGTGACATATTTAAATAAATAACCTGAGGAGTTCTTAGCTCCCTTCTCTCTGACCACACAGTAATTAGTATCATTCATGGCAAATTGATGGTCTGGAAGACTCACTTTTGATATTATTATAAGATATTTTCCCTGAGTCTTATAGAACTACCCCTTTTTTTGTTATCCTATAATAAATATCCTACTCTTTATCATTGCCTCCATTATATTATATTTCTGTTTGTCATTACAGTATATTGAGTGTCTTAAAGACAGGGACTATGTCTTGTTTATCTTACTTTCATTAGTGTATAGTAGAGAGTAGTGTAGTAGAGAGCCTGAAATATATAGGGCTCAATAAATTTGCCAAAAGAATGATCTACACTCTGTAATTAACACTTCCCAGGAGTGAAACAGTCAATTGCTGGCTATAAACTTTCTTGAATAATTCCCTTTTTATTAGTTCTGTTGACTATTTTAAACTCAGGAGTATTCAGTTTGAACATCAAATATTCACTTTGCCATTTTAAAAAATTGGTTCATCTGTGTGTTTTCTCTATGATGAAAAGGATTCTCCCTGGTATTAATAACTCTTCCTGGCACTGAATTAAGGTTCTAGAATGTTTCTTTCAGAGTTTCCAGAGTGATTTTTTAAGAACTGAAAAGATTTATGAATCACCATGCCTTCCATAAATATTCAAAATTGCTTTCATGGAGTTACTTAGCTATCAAGAAGATAGATCTCATCAGAACATTAAAAAAATCTCTTAAAATAGGTGTTCTTCTGGTGTTCAAATATCTTTTCATAAAACTATGAATATTTACTATTTTATTTTCAATAAATAATTGAATTTGCTCTATTTTCTGCTAAATAAGTACTTTCCTTTATATAGCTTTCAATGTCTAGAAATAAACGAGTATGTTTATGATTATGTGAAGGCATATGCACACACATACAAACACACCAACACACCCATGCACAAACACGCTCCCCTGAGGCTTACTGTAAATGGCCAGTTTAATATTGTCCTCACAGGGAGCAGCCAGGGAGTTTCAAGCTGGACGCTTGCCTTAGTTACAGAGCTTGATTATAAGACAGCAGAGAGTGCCAAGCCTTCAGAATCTAGTTGGCCATTCTATTTGAGAACCAGTTAAATTGTTTTGGATTGTCCTTCATAAGCCATAACTTCCGTAAATACTTAGGCAGAGAAATGATTTTAAAATAGTTTATTTGAAGTAAGGTATACCAATGATTTATTTGTACATTTCACAGAGTTGGTTAAATTTTCAACTTCTGTAAGTAAGTGACTTCAGTGTAGGTCTCTTCACAATTTTACATGAAGAAATACAAGACATTTTCATCACAATGCATGTAGTTGTTCTGATACCCAGGTGTCATAAGTTAGCTTTTAGAATGAGGAAGCTCTGACACATAGATGATCATGCGTAAGCGAACTTTAACTCTGCTAGAATTCCGTAAAAATTCAGTAACAGTCATAATTCAGACGGTATAAATTGCTGTGCCATTAAATGTTAATAAATTTTACTTGTGTTCTTTTGGTGTGTGTGTGCATGTGTGTGTGTGTGTGTGTGTTTGTGTGTTTAAGGGAGGGAGGGCAGGAGAGAGGGAGAAAGAGAAAGAAAGAAGGAGAGAGAAAAGTTTCTTCATTAAGATAATTTTATTGAAATTAAGCTATTTAACTTTTTGGGTTTTTTTTGCAAACCAACTCTTGCCATTCCCCCCGCCCCCCCCCATGGAGGTGATAAATTCTCTCATTCACATAGATAAAGAATATTTTAAATAAAAGTTATCATGAAAATTATAATTCTTTGGGTCTCTGGTGAGGAGTGAATATTCTAGCTTTGATCGTAAATGCCTGAAATTCATTGGTTAGTTCCTATGGGAGCATGTTCCTACAGGGTAATTAAGATTGCTGTAGGACTGTACAATGACTTCGTACTTGTACTTTTAGGATGTAACACTTCCTATAAAATATTAAGTAACCAAAAATGTTAAAAAATAGTATTTTTCTTTTCTTTTTACATCTTTATTGGAGTATAATTGCTTTTTACATTGTTGTGTTAGTTGCTGCTGTATAACAAAGTAAATCAGCTATACGTATACATATATCCCCATATCCCCTCACTCTTGAGTCTCCCTCCCACCCTCTCTACCTCTTCTAGGTAGACACAAGGTAACGAGCTGATCTCCCTGTGCTTTGCGGCTGCTTCCCACTAGCTATCTATTTTACATTTGATAGTGTATATATGTCCATGCCACTCTCTCACTTCTTCCCAGCTTACCATTCACCCTCCCTGTGTCCTCAAGTCCATTCTCTATGTCTGCATCTTTATTCCTGTCCTACCCCTAGTTTCTTCAGAACCATTTTTTTTTAAGATTCCCTGTATATGTGTTAGCATACAGTATTTGTTTTTCTCTTTCTGACTTACTTCACTCTGTATGACAGACTCTAGGTCCATCCACCTCACTACAAATAACTCAATTTCGTTTCTCAAAATATAGTATTTTTCTTGTCTCATACTGTTCTGTCTTAAACGTTATCTACAACTTCTTCCTTTGCAAGTTTGTATACTTTGCCCATTTATCAGCTTTGATGAGACTTCCACAGAGGAACCTCCTCTGACCTTGCAGACTTGTGCAGTTTCCTTTAGTTTCCACCCTCAGGATATCTGTTTCTCTCACTACTAGTATTTATGTTATCACAAGTATAGTATAATTGTTACCTCTGTAACTAGTTTACAGTGTTCCCCCTGGCACATTACTATGCAACATTCATATAATTTTCTTGAGAAAATATAAAACCCATAGTAACAGCTAAAAGTTAAATAGTATTTAATCTTTAGTATTTATGTAACAGAATGTTAAAATAGGACACCTTGTTTCTTTTTGCAGCTGAAAAGTTTTAGAATTTTAGACAGGCACATCTGCATTCAGACTCTGCAACAGAGATGTTGTTTATTGCACTAGATCTCAGCGTGTTGGCGTATCCAGTCACGGTAGGCTGTCACTAGAGTATACACTCCTGGCTTATCTGGCAGAGCACACTGATACCCCCAGCTTACTATCCCCACGAGGAACCAGAGCTGCCGTGCGTCTTCTTGTACGAGTGGGCCACCAGAGTCCCCCTGAAGGAAACAGAATGATTGATTATTTAAGTGTGAAAACAATGCCAAAGTATTCAGTTTACTTCTATGGCAGTAGAAGTCACATCCAGTATGACAATAAAGTTAGTCTGACATTTCCTGTTGAAATACTAAATACCAAGTCATGCGAAAATTAACAGAATCTTCCAAGTACACGTGTTGTTCCTTCAGCAACTGTGAGAAGATGAGAAGCATATTTTCCAGACTCCACCAGTCTGCTACCCATCCGAGGCTCACCTCCTTCAGGGGGCCATCCCTCACCAGCACCTTTCCTCCCCACTGTCACCGCTTCCAGCTTTGGGCTAGATTAGTTTTTCACTGCCTGCATTCCCACATCCTGTGGGTACTTTCACTGCTGCTTCATTATTTTGTACATGCACATTTGTGTGCCTGTTTGAACTTACTCCCACTGGATCAGCTCCCTTCGTTGTAGCAGCTGCACATCTCTGCAACTCTCATTGCATTTATGATACTTGTTCAGTGTCTGTTTTTCAGGCTCTACTGTAAGGTCCATAAGGGAAGGGGGCATACATATCTGGACACTGCTATATGCTAAGCCTCTAGCCCAAAGGAAATGCTAAGAAAATGTCTGTTGAATGAATAAGTTTTTAGAAATCTCACTTATCTTCCTATTCATAGCACAATGCATGGTGTTTGATATACAGTGTATCAAAAAGTATTCTTTTGGTGAATAATAGAAATTTAAATGGCAATGAGTAAAACACTCCTTATGAAATATTTACCAGCAAATTATAATAATAAGCCAACCAACTAAATATTTGTGCATGTAATAATCTATTTGGGGAGAAAAATTAGGATATCTTACATGCTGTATAATGGGTTAAGTCTGTGGGTTCTGGAGTTAGCGTAGGTTTGAATCCTCTAGTTACTAGCTATATGATTTTCAGTAAGCTACTTAATAGCCCTTTGTACCTCAGCTTCCTCATCTGTAAATAATATTTTTATTTGTTTAAATGAGTTTAACATGCGTAGCAATCTGAGTATAGCCTGGTAAATAGTACTAATAAAACTCAGCTGTTATTACCAAGTGTGCTTCTAGAATAGTTTGCTATTCATTTAATTGCTCTTAATAGTAGCTAGTTCTTCCATGCCTACTTAATTACTGGTTTAGATGGGGAGAAGGGTTAGTGTCTGAATTACCAGCTTGATGGCAAGCACTGCATGGAGGTGATTGGCATCTGCCTCCTTTAGATCTTGCACGTGTGCTCCAGTTTACCAGTTCTCAGCACTCTCCCATCATTGTGTTTTTCTTCTACTTCTTCTATAGTAAGATATTTCTTTGCATTATGTCTTACCAAGAGTGGGCAAGCAAATATTAAACTAAGTGGGACATGTAATTTTTCCTATATCTGGGCAGCTTCACTGCCTGATTGGGCAGATATCTGAGCCTGTGGTCTCTCTTCTAGACCATAGACTTGCTGAGTTCAGGTGATACTGTGTAAGCACAGAGTCTGGCACATAAAAAGTAAATAATGCAATATAAAAAAATGAATGAACAAAAACAAATAGGATCTCATAAGCTCTTATGTAAAGTGCTATTTTTTTGAGGCATAAACTCTATGCATTATATATAGTATTTCAGCTGAAAATCAGTGAGACCCAGAGTGGAACACACAGGAAAGTTTCATGGTGAGTTATGGCCTGAACTGAGCTTGGAGGAAGAGCAGAATCTGTATATGCAGAAGGTAAAGTGTATCATGAGTAAAGCATGAATAAACACCCTTTTATATCTCATGTATATCCTTAAGTCAGTTCTAATTAATGCTCTTAGTAGATCTGAAATTATCGTGTAGAGGTTTGTTGCTTACTTGATTGGTGAATTCTTTGTAAAACTACTATGAAAGTTGAGAAGTTGTTGTTACAGGGCTAACAATAGAAAATAATAAAATGGGAAGTGGAACAAGAAGCATTCCCTACCATCAAGACATCTCCACTTAAAGTGAATAAAAACCAGTGGGTAATTAACAGTGTCTTGAAAATTGATAAACAACTTCCCTCCACCCCCACACAGCTTGTAGTCAAGAAAAATGTTTCATTTTGGGGAAAGTGCTCATGGATTGGGGTCTTTGCCAAAACTATGTAAGAACTACTACTTATCCTCTTTTTCAAGAGTGTAAACACTAAATATAAAAGTGAGCAATGTTTGAGAAAAGAATAAACCTCATTTTTCTGCTTATGTAGTCAGGAAAGCAGTAGCAGATTCATCAAGAAAACAGATTGATTTTTCTTAATTCCAAAAATGTAATTTTGGATACTAAGTAGTTGTTGCTGTTACTGTATGGGGTTGGGTTTCAGACATAGGAATAAAATCTAGTAAAAAATAAAACCACATCAGTTTAGTTTAATTAAAAATTTAGTATTAAAATCTCATTCTAAGAGAAAAACAAATACCGTATGCTAACGCATATATATGGAATCTAAAAAAAAAAAAAAAAAGGTACCGGTGAACCTAGTTGCAGGGCAGGAATAAAGAGGCATATAGAATGGACTTGATGACATGGGGTGGGAGGGTGAAGCTGGGCTGAAGTGAGAGTAACATTGACATATGTACACTACCAGATGTAAAATAGTTGGCTGGTGGGAAGCAGCAGCATAGCACAGGGAGATCGGCTCGGTGTTTTGCAATGACCTAGAAGGGAGGGATAGGGAAGATGGGAGGGAGGCTGAAGAGGGAGGGGATATGGTGACATGTGTATGCATATGGCTGATTCGCTTTGTTGTGCAACAGAAACTAACATGGTATTGTGAAGCAATTATACTACAGTAAAGGTCTATTCAAAGTAAATAAATAAATAGCAACATACCTTCCAAAAATCTTATTCTAATTACATTAGAGTAAGAATTCATATTTATTGTTAGTGTTTTTATATTTGGTTGAAAAGTACAAAGTAGATCTAAATAGTTTTTTTTTTTCCTTCATTAGTGCTATTTTACAATTGTGGGAGCTATGGTGACTCAAGTAACTAAGCTCTTTGTATAAATTTTTTATCTTCAAGGTGCTGATATTCAGGTGTTATTTATACTTTTAAAATCAATTTTCTACAACTCTTAGATGAGTGATTTATTTAAGTCTTCATAGTAGAAGGTTGAGGTGAAAGTTATTGATGTCAGTGATCATGGTCTAGTAGAAATACAACAGTAGAAATAGCTGAGATAGCTGAGCTTTCTTGCTTAGTGTGTGCCTGACATATTTAATCTCCATCTAATCTTTAGTGGTACCTAAAAAGTTAGATACTATACTTATCCTGATTTTTTTTTTTTTTTTTTTTTTTTTTTGCTGTACGCGGGCCTCTCACTGCTGCGGCCTCTCCCGTTGCGGAGCACAGGCTCCGGACACACAGGCTCCGCGGCCATGGCTCGCGGGCCCAGCCGCTCCGCGGCATGTGGGATCCTCCAGGATCGGGGCACGAACCCGTGTCCCCTGCATCGGCAGGCGGACTCTCAACCACTGCGCCACCAGGGAAGCCCTTATCCTGATTTTATAGATAAAAGGATTGGTAATAGAGGTTAAGGAATTCAAACCCGAGTCTGTCTGGTTCTTGAGCTTGATAGTTAACCACTTTGCAACTTGGCTTCTCAGAATCAGTGTTTCATGATAGATCAACTTCATATAAGAATCTGTAAAATCTAGACCATACATTTTTAGAGGATCAGGGCTGTGTATTATAATGATACCTCTATGTCTATCACAATATGACATGCTAGTAAGTGCTTATAAACTTGGCTGATGACATGGATAACACTGTCTTGAACTTACCTGGCATGCATCCACTCCACCTTGAAGTAGTCCAGCACATAGCATTCCAGGCAGGATGGCTCCATTATAACTAGATGGTGCATTACATACTTTAGTACTTATTATTTTGACCCGTGCTTGTTCTAGATCTGGAACTGTGCTGCCTGTTAAGTATAAAAGCAGAATGAAAATGGACTTCAGGGTAGATACATTAATGATTCTATGGTGAATATAGGAAGGAATAATTGTACTCCAAACATTATCTCTTATTCAGCAAAGAAGGCTATTGAAATGTACTAGTAGTTTTTTCTCAGCAAAGATTTCCATAGTAGAGATGGATTACCCCTTTACATAGATCAGTGTTTTTCTTTTTTTGCTTTAGGTCTGTGATACAGTGCCCCTTAGACCTTAAGAAGGGGAAAAAATCTGCTTACTTAAAATTGACTAGTAGATTTTGAAATATCCACTGATTAACTTTGAATTAGAAAATTAAATATTGATTAACCTTTAATATAGTAACAAAAGAGAAACAAATCTTGTTTCATGGCTAAAGACTGAATTTATTTTATATTGATATTCCTTCAATATGGCACTGCCGTTTTTGTGATTGGCACAAATTTTATTTACTACACCAGATAACTTTGGGCCATGAAAACACAATGAAATATTTTCTAGGACAATTCAGCCTTTGTTTTGTTTCTTGGAGACATGATCTACAACATAGTTAGAAACCCATGGGTATTGTTAATGCTATCCTTCCACTCCCTAGCTGATACTCATTTTCCCCTTGGCTATATTTGCTCTTTCATGTCACCCTTATTTCTTTTTCTCATTTTATTTGCTTCATAAATAAGTGTGAACAATACTTATGTACACACAGAGTTTCTTGTTCTGAGGGAAGGATTTCTTTCACTTCAGAATACCTTAAAACCCTTAGAGAATACCTATCTAAACCCTCTCATAAATTTTTAAAATTTTCTTTATAGGTGAGCTATTCAAGTCTGTAGAGTCTCTGGATTATGGAAGAACTCATGTTTCTGTATCACTTGCTTTTACATTTTCCTATTACTGTGTGTGAGAATTCTGTATAGTTTCTAGGGACATTGCTTTGATTTGCTGAAGGAACTCTAGTTAGATCTTAGGATGACCAGACTGTAGCATGGTTCTGTATAGAACCATAGAACCTACCCTTCAGGTGTTCCTTAATTTAAAAAAAAATGCGTACTAGCAAGTACCAGGAGATATTGCTGTTGTTTTTGTTTTATTTTTCCTGAGATACTCACCGGTGTATCTTTGAGATCCCCATCCTGTTACATAAGCAGTGGTACCAGGTGGAATATTCTGGCTAGCGTCTGGGAGGCACACCATACGGATATTTCTGGTAAAGGTGACTTCTCTATCAAGTTGTAAAAGTGCAATATCATTTTCTTGAGTTTCAGGTTTATAATTGTAATGGATTAAAATAGTCTTTATTCCTCTTCTCTCTTTAGGAAATGTTGTGGAAATACCAAAGGTGACAGTCCATTGAAGAGTATCAGAGCGGCTAAAAATATGAAAACATGTTATTTGAATACAGAACTTGTGAGAATTTCAAATATTTGGTTTTTGTGTTTGTCCCCTCCACCCCCAATCTAGGAAGTATTCGACCAACATTTCTTTGTGATCTATTTCTGTAATTCTTTACTGGCACAATGAGTGATCATTTGTCTAAAGAAACATAGAAATATTTTAGAAGACATATCTTGGGGTGATGAACGTCCTGGTGTTCCATTATTCCAATAAGGATATACTGACACTTTGATGAACACTAGTATAACACAAAACTTTTCTTTGATTTCTCCCTTTTCTACATCCTTCCATTCAAGCAACTGAGAAGTCTGAAATAATGTTCACTTTAGTTTTAACTCTTTCCTTCCAACTGTTATTTTTTTCCTTTCCTTTAGCCAGAAGTTCCATTTAAATAGTAGTGATGATAAGGGGCTCCTTGTCTTATTAATTGATGAATGATTTTTCTGTACTAAGTGTGATGCTTCTTGAAGATTTTGGTGTGTGTGTGTGTGTATGTATTCATACACACACACACACACACACACACACACAGAGAGAGAGAGAGAGCACTAATATAAAAAAATATAAGGCATTATCTTGCTGACCTAGGAATAGGGACTTTTTAGCCAAACTCCCAAAATACAAACCATACTGTTAAGAATGGATGAATTTCATGAGATCAAAATTAAGTGTATCATATATAGAGAACAAACTAATGGTTACTAGGGGGAGAGAGAGGGGGTAGGGGCAAGATAGGTATAGGGGATTAAGAGGTACAAACTATTATATATAAAATAAATAAGCTACAAGGATATGGTACAATGCAGGGAATATAGCCAACATTTTATAATAAATGGAGTATAACCTTTATAAATTGTAAATTACTATACCGTACACTTATAATATATAATATTGTGTATCAACTATACTTCAATAAAAAGTATGTAGCATAAAAAAGAAAATCAATTAAAAGACATAAAAAACTGAAAACAAAATTAACTGTACCATAGACATATTTATCAGATGAATGAGAAAAGACTTGCAATGTTTAATATCTAAAATTTTTGTAGAATATACAGAAGTCTGTAAACCAGCAATAAATGGAGGGAAAAACCATTATACAATGAGCAAAAAATATTAATAGGTATTTCATGGGAGAAGCCCAGACAGCCTGTAGACATATGAAAAGATACTCAAACTCACTAATAAGCAGAGAAATGGAAATTATAACAATAATGAGCATCTAATGTATATTCATAAGAATGACAAAAAATTGAAAAAGAATAGTATTGTGTTGGTGAGAAAGAAGTTCGAACTCTTTTGCATTACATGTGAAGATGTAACATTCTGGAAAGCATTGTAGTGTATTTAACACACTGTATATATACTTCTGGGTATGTATGTCAGAGAAATTCTTGAAGGTTTATAGAGAGGCACATATGAAGGCATGAGAGAAAGTGTATATGTGTTGCTCTTTGTGGCAGTGGGAAGTTGTAGCAACCTAGCTGGATGAAGGGATATGGTGGATGCAGTGGTGAACCAGATTAAAATTCCCAGGATTGAGAAAAAACAGTAAGGAAATATGAGACTTATACACAATGCTACTCATATAAATTAAAGACACACACACCCACACCCCCCAAAGTTTTGCAGGTAACTGCATATTTAAAGACATGTCAAATATTTGTGTGAGGCCTATGGGGGCAGGGAAGGTAACAAGTGGAATACAGGTATGACAGGAGAAAAATAAAAGGAGAGCAAGGTCTTGTACAAACTGATGAAAATAAGGATCTATGAATTGGAAGGTTGATTAATGCAACATGCTTTTAAGGTTGAATAAAAGCAAAATGTAACCAAATAATCTGAGGGTTTTGTGGAGTTTAGATAGTGGAGTTATACAGAAAATAGAAATTATATATCCAGGAGATACTTTCATGAGGTACAGTAGCTTGCAAAAGAGTAAATGCTAGTTAAAAATTCTAAAGAAAAAATATTTGACAACAAGAAAATACATGAATTTTTTATATTAAACTTCTTTTGCCTCAGGGTCTTTATAGTGAAGATTTTAAAAGCTACTCTTCTTTCTTTCTTCCCTGTCTGCCTCCCTCCCTCCCTTCCTTTCCTTTCTTTCAGCAAATGAATAAGAGCATGGTTTTGGAACCAGTTGAATTTAGATTTGAATCTTGGCTGTGTCGCATATTGGCAGTGTTATTCAGGGCAAGTTATTTGATATCGCTAATGATCAATTTTTTATGCATAAAATGTGATGGATTGATACCCTCTAACACAGATGTAAGTATTAATTGAGACAACTAAGGTATGCCAAGATGGGTAGGTAACTGTGGTCTTACCTTGTGAAGCAGTGAGCTGCTGACAGGATCCACTTTTTACTGATCAAGACACCTCCGCAGTGGTGAAGATTACTCCACTGTAAACTGACTTGCCATGGCCAGTCTCCTTCCTTAGCTTTAGTGCCTCCTATGATTCTCTCATCAGACAATGTTGTTAGGTCTGGACGGAGCCCACATTCTAATGGGAAAAGGGAATTAATGTACTGAGAAGATCATGATTCTTACACTTGGCAGATGCTTTAAGAATTTCACCATCATTTATGACTTTTATGTCTTTTATGTATTCTTTCCCAGGACATGCTAGGCTTTCCAAAAGCATGATCAATATGTTATATTTTTAGAGTACTTATGTGACTGTTGCCTATAGACTGCATTTTAGAGAACATTGCTGAACTTAATTGGCATGGAGGTTTCAAATTCTGGAGCAGCTTCAGAGTTCTCTGGAATTCCTCATGAGTGGGGGTTAAGATAGGTCAGTGCTGGAGACACCAGTTCAGGCTACAGGTTCCCTGGGAAATTTCCATCTTCTCAGTAGCCTCGCTACTCAAAGTGTGGTCTGTGGATCTGCAGCACGGGCCTCCCCTAGGAACTTGTTAGAAATGTTGGCTCTGTGTAGAAACAACCTAAGTGTCTGTCAGTGGATAAGTGGATCAAGAAATAGTGGTATATATGTGCACATAAGCATGCACACACACACAGGAATGTTATTCAGCCTTAAAAGAGAAGGAAATCCTGTCACTTGAAACAACGTCGATGAAACTGTAGGGTATTGTGCTAAGGGAATTTGCCAGACAAAGACAAATACTGCATGGTCTCACCTATATGTGGAAATTAAAGTTGAACTCCTAGAAACAGTAGAAAGTGGTGGCCAGCGGGTCGGAGAAATAGGGAGAGTTTGGTAAAAGGGTATAAACTTTCAGCTGTAAGATGAATAAGGTCTGAGAATCTAATGTATAACATAGTGACTATAGTTGACAACAGTGTATTGTATAATTGAAATTTGCTGAGAGAGTAGCAAATTTGCTGAGTTCTCGCTAAAAAAAAAAATGAGAGGTGATAAATACGTGAGGTGATGAATGTGTTAATTAGCTGGATGAGGGGAATCTTTTCATAATGTATACATGTATAAAATCATGACATTGTACACTTTAAATATCTTGTAATTTTATTTGTCAGTTGTCCCACAGGAAAGATGAACAACAATGACAAAAAAAAATGTTGACTCTCAGAGCCACATCAGGGAACAAATCAAAAGCTGCATTTTTTTTTCCTCCAACTTTATTAAGGAATAATTGACAAATATTGATACAATGTATATATATTTAAAGCATACAGTGCGATGATTTGATATACATATACATTGTTGAATGATTACCAAGTTCAAGATAATTAACACATCTAACACCTCACATAGTTCTCTTTTGTGTGTGTGTGTGTAAGTGTGACGGGAATACTTATGATCTACTCTCAGCAACTTTCAAGTGTACAATACCATATTACTAACTCTAGTCACCAAGCTGGGCATTAGGTTCTCAGAACTTACTAGAAGCTGCATTTTAACAAGTGATTCATGTGCACAATGAAGTTGGAGGGAAACTGCTCTCATCATGAAGACTCTATAGAGGTAATTCAGGTTCACTGTGGACAGTTCAGTCCACATCTGTAACTTACTCTATCTTACCAAGTGTGCCCTGGAAAGGGAGTTACTTTAGGTCCACAGAATATTCTCGAGGGTAACTGAAGATTTCTAAGTATCTAGATGAGGTTTATTTAAATATTTTAAGAGAGTCCATGACTCTCTAATGGTCAAAGCTGAAATGGGCTGGAGTGGGCTGGATCACTCAACTCCTCTTAACTTCCACTCCCATGGTTTATTTCCTCTTGTTTAGTCTATTACTGAGAAATTAGAGATAAATCACCACCAACAGTTTCTATTGCTGGACCAGCTCTGAAGTAGTGACATTGCTTCAATAGGACACCATCCAAAGGCATTTTTTCTAACAGATCTCCCAGATAGATGAGGACTAGACTTCCATTAATATACATGGAATATAGGTTCCTTTGCTACATTCTCCAACCAAATTCTCTAGTAAATTATTTAAGCACATTTTAATGAAAAAGAAGCATGAATTAAATATATAATGAAGTTGAAAAACACCCACAGAGGAAGCATTAACTTTAACATCACTTAAGTATGTGAGATAGGCCAGCTATCAAGATATATTGAACTAATTTCTAACTACCTTTTATTAGCCAGAGAAGTAAACTGCTGTTTTCTAGGGGCTATATTTCTGCTATCCTAGCCTGAGAGTATACGTAAGGACATTGGAAAGCAGTGACTTTTCTAATATGTTATAGACATAAAACTGATACTGCTTTTTGTAATTTTTTTTTTATTATACTTTATGATTAACTTAAATCCACAACAAAGCAAGCTATTCTGGTGGTTAGGAGAAGGCATATAAATGATGCAACTAAACATAATTTGCAAGTCTACTGAAATGCTGCCATGGAACCAGAACAGGAAAAACTTCCTAAAGCTGCCAAGAAACCCTTAATGAGACCAAACTTGATACAGAGTGGTGGAATGGCATTGCTACTTCTTCCTTCTAAAAGGAGGGGAAAACTTAAACATCACTTCATAGGCCAACAGAATCAGCAATATCTTATCTCAACAACAACCCACATGAGTGAACTAAGAATAAAGATACCATCTCAATAAACACTGCCTTGGCAAAGACTACAAATCACTTGAACATTTACTCTTTTTATTTTGGTAAACCACGTTTACAAAGTAATTTAAAAGCTTACCTTGAGTTAAAATATTTTCTGTATCCTGGTCAGTCATTTCTGGTGTTAAAAAAGAGAGAGAGAGTAGGATCAATACAAAAAGGACTGTATACCATTTGACCTTAATTTCTTAACGTGTAGTCCTCAGACAACCATAATCAGAATCATTTAGAGGACTGCTAAAGTACAGACTCCTTGGCTCCATCCCAGACCTGCTGAAAGAATCTAAGTCATGGGCTTCAGAAAACTGTTTATAATATTCCCTCAATTTATTGTTTGCACACTAAAGTTTGTGCTTTAATTTCTCATCAAACACTTAAAAGATAGTTAAAAGTTATTTAAAAGATATTTCTGCTCTCAAGTCACTCAGTTTACTTGGGAAAACAGCAACATAGTCATGGAGATACAATGTAGTAAATGCTGTAAGAGAAGTTAACTTTTCATTTTTTTCTAATATATATTTATGTACATATAACTATATCTGTATTACTTTTCTGATACTATTTGTAGTACTGCAGGTATAACAAAATATAGGGGGTCTGCCATCACATAATTTATAGGTAGAAATTGATCAAGAAATCATTCAAATAAATTTAAGTGCAAAGTAGAGAGGATAAAGGAGAGAGTTACTAATGATTCTGGTTCACAGATGTTATCATGATGAAAATAACATTTGAGTTGTATTTTGAATACCTAAAAGGAGTTTTTCAGGCAGGAAAGAGGTGAAAAGGCATTCCAGATGAGAGATATAGTGGGCACAAATGCATGGAGGTGTAAGATGTTTGTGGAGCAATAAAGTCAGTAGAGCTAATACAAGTGTTGCATGTAGGGAAGTGGTGGGAGAGCACAGAAAGGAAAATATGTTGGTGCCAGATGGTGATAATTTGTATATTCCAGTTTAATGTCTGCTTATAGAACAGTTTTCTCTGCATGTCCTACAGCCATCGCAAACTCAATGTCACCAAATTTTACTCCAAATTTGCTACTTATATTTCCTCCTTTAGTAAATGACACCACTTCCACCAATAGCTAGAAATCTGAAATGGTCTCTAACTCCTTGTTTCTCATCATTTCCCACATCTTATTGCTTTCCAGATTTTGTACCTTCTACCCTCTAACCATCCTTTGCATTAGCACCATCTTCCCCCTCCCTTTGGCTGCTACTTTAGTTCATGCTTTCATCATTTGACACCTATTCCCTGCCTCCACTTTTGCCCTTTTTAATGCATCCACCTCTACTTTACCAGACTGACATTTCTAAAAATGTAGATCATGTCAGAGTATATTCTCTGCTTGAAATCTTTTAATGAGAAATCAGCTTCTTATTTCCTATAAGATAAATCTAAACCTCTCAGACAGGTGTTCACATTCTCTAAAGTCAACTTAAACAAACTTTTTTGCTGCCAGAAGTTTCACAGGGCTTGGGTATCACACCTGCTTTGTAAGTGTTAGAGGAGGCAAAACATCCTTTTGGAGAAAGGAAATAAAAAGAGCTGACCATTCCTTTTCATTCTTTGAGCAAGAAAGACTTTATTTCAATACTGGCTCCCCTACATGCTGCCTGTATGCCCTGGGCAATTATCTATCTTTTCTGAGTGTGGACGATAGAAGGATCTATAACATGTGGTTGTTGTGAGGGTTAAACAAACTGTAGTGCATGAGCATCAGCTAGTCAGGAAGGACACAGCCACCCGTGGAGCTGGATCAGTGTCTTGGAGGTCCTTGCTGTGCTAAGCATTAATGCTGTAGTTGCAAGGGGAGAAGCTGGGAGTCCAAGATAGGGATGGGAGAATTTGGAGGGGTTGGGAAGGCACCTTTGTAGGCCTGGTGCAGTGGTTATTTACCAACAGATAGGAAAGAATTTCAATATTTTAACAACTAGTAAAACTATAACAGGTATTTGCTTATTAACTACCAGTCCAATGTGGGAGCCACCAAAATCCCTTAATTGTGAGCTTATTATGAGGGGAATCATGGTTTCTTAAGCTAGCAGTACATGACAAAGTTGAAGGAGTGTCCTTAAATTGTATGCATATATTAAGTAATTCCTTCTTTTTAAAAGTCATGCAAAAATATTAATGGAGTACTTATTATGTGCTAGACACTGGGCAGCAGAAGGACAGTAGGATGAACAAGGCAGACTGGTCCTTGCCTTTAGAAAACTAACAGAGTAGGATGAAGACACAGAAATAATATTGTAGTTTCAATTGTGATAAACTCTGTGAAGGAAAATGAAGGTGTGTATGACAGAGGTAAATAATTTAGTACAGGAAGTTAGAAAAGACTTACATTAGAAAGAAATGATTCAGATGATACTTGACAGATTCAAGAGGGTGATCTAACCTGTGTTATAAGAAACTGGAATAATGTATGCAAAGGCCCTGAGGCACGGAGAGAATTTTTGCAAGCAGAGAAAGTGAAGGTGTGGCCAGATTGTGGTGAATGAGGAGGAGAATGGTATAATAAATGGCTAGAGGGGTAAGTATGAACCAGATCATACAGTGCTTTAGATGAGATCACCATATCATTTATTGTCCAAACCAGAAAACATAAAGGCTAATATTAATAATGGTGCTTGGACAATTGGCATGAACCCAGGACTGTCCTGGGTAAACCAGGAAATATGGTATTCTTCTTACATGTGGTGTTTATGTTTTGTTTTTATTTTTGTTTTGTGGGAAGCCATGGGAGCTTTTAAGCAAGATTGTATTTATATTTTAAAATATTTCCTTGATCAGTATGTGTACAATACATTGGAAAGGGCCAAGAAAGTATAGAAGCAGAGTAGCTTGAAGGCTAGTGCTGTAGTTCAAGTAAGAAATGATGTTGGCTTAGACCAGAGTGATAGCAATAGGGATGAAAAACAATGGAAAGAGATTCCATTCTAGGCAGAAGTAGAGAGGATTTTCAGACAGGAGGTAGGAATATTGTTAAATCTAATTTCCTTCTTTATTCTACAAGTATTTACCAGACACCTTCCAATTGCATGCTCTGTTCTCAGATAGATAGATCCTTAATTAAATTGTTCTCTGACCTCAAACAGCTATTTACCATTCTTATAGCATACCTACAAATTGAACATCTGACAGCAACATCCCTTACAAGGAGGGTTGAGAGGGAAAAATAATAAATAATTTTTAGCAAGTAAAACTTACTCAATGAATGCTAAATGATTCTTTAAAACTTTAGAATATTTTATATTGGAGAGCTATATATTATAGTTAGCTTCATAATACATTGTTTTCATAGTTTAATTCCAAGGGAAAAAAGTCAGTCTCTCATTAAACTGAAGCATGAATTAGGACTGGTAGAGAGATATATTGAAATGAAATGGCTAAAGAAAATGATACTTGCGTGTTAACTCCCCTGAAGTGTTCATTTCCAAGTTTTCAGAGTTATTCATAATTTGTTGTAAAACAGACTCAATTCTCCTTTTCACTGATGGTTCATTGTTATCCTTCGTGAATTTAAATTTCATGACAATATCTGCTATCACATCGCTACCACTTTGCCTGAAAAACCATAAAGATATTTTTTAAAATGTATAATTATGATAATTTTCTGTCGTTCTCTTTATATACTTTTCTTGATTAAGCATTAAAAACATTACTTAAGAAATTTAACGTTAGGACAGATTCACAAAACAGTGTTTCTGTATGTAATGATATATCACAATGCTACCCCACAAACACTAGATTTCAGTGCATAGTACACTGTACCCACCATTCAGGATAGCTTGTTTTAAAGTCAGAATGGCAGAGTTTGAACACCAGCTCTGCCATTTACTGTTGGAATTTAGGTAAGTTTTTTGTTTCTTAATCGTTCTGTACCTGTATCCTCACATTGAAATGGGTTATTATGAAGATTATATGAATTAACATATGTAAGACTTTTGGGAAGAGTACATAGCATACAGTAAGTATGCTGTAAGTATTAGCTATGGTTAGACTTCACAAATCTTCAAAAAACCCCACTCATCTCATTAAACAAACTTATAAAGAGATGAACTTCCAAGTTTATGTGACTTATAGTCTCAAGTTAATTTTCTGGTACCTACACCCCCTTATCTGGCTACAAAAGCAAATTTTAACTTCTGTAGTCATATGTTAAGATTTTTATCTCTGTTTTGATTAACTGTTGATACTTCTCACAAGAACCTTGATAATTTGGCTAAAGGTTATAATTCTCTAAAATCAAGATAATATCCATTTCCTCCCATGTAAATTACCATGTAAATCACTTCCTCCACCTAATATTGGCACTCTCCTTTTCTGAAAATGAATGTGCATTAGGCACATTTGGTTTTGATGCTCTCATACACTAGGCTGCCTCCTCTCATCTCAATTGCTAATTTTGCCATAATATTCACCCCAGATATTATAATATTTACTAGGTAAATACTAAATAAGCACCTTTTTTGTGCTGGGCATTATTCTTAGTTTCAGAAATTAGCTATGACCAAGATTCACAGTTGCCATTCTCATGAATAGGGCAGTTTAGATGAAGAAGCAGACACTGAATAAATAATTACATCTTACATTTCTAGCAACATGAAAACCTAAATAATTTTAAAAAGCTTTTCATATAAAACAACCAGAAATGCTAGCTAAAATATAATAAATTCTATTTGAAATGCAAAGTTGGGCTCCTGTGAAAATAAGGGAAATCTTAGAAGACTAAAAATAAAGAAGAATATGAATATTACATGGTAAGCATCAGAATTGCAATTGTTTTGTGTTTCAGCATTAATAGATACTGGAGATGAGGTCTTGGGCTAGTACAAAATAGGGAGACGGTTATGAGGTTTCAGAATAAGGTTAGGTTTCTCAAAGAACTAGGCATTCAGTGAAAGCATAGATTAGAAAGAAGAAGAACTCACATCATAAAAGAAAAAGAAGTTTAGTTGTCTCAGAGGTCCAGGTCTGGATGGAAAAAAGGTTCTCCTGAGAATTCATAATCATGAACCTGACTTCATGAAAGTTTTGGATTTACATTAATACCACCTGCATGGTCCCAGACACTTTAATCTAAGAAATTAACCAAAAAATGGTCCATGTGATGCCAATCCTCCTAGAGTATCTGATAGAAGCAAATGCTTTGGAGGTATGTATGTTAAATCCAGACTGCATAGGATCCCAATCACAAAGTGGGATTAAAGATAAGCATACAACCTCAGTGGTAAACAATACCTCATGAGCTAAAATCAGAATAAGAAGAGCATCCTCAAAAAGTCCACATAATAAAATTAACAGATATTCAGGTAAGTAAATTTGAAATGACAAGTGACATAAAAGGGGAATTATAAATATGAGAAAAGTATAGTACTTTTTCAAAACAGACAGGTAAACATAGTCAAACATACTTTTTAATTGAAATGAAAACTTGATGGATGAGTTACACAGAATAGTAGACAAAGCTGAAGAGAAACTGGTTAACTGAAAGAGATGAAATCACACAGAATGTAACATAGATAAAGGTGTGAAAAAGATCAAATAGAGGCTAAGAGACAGGAGACATCTCAAAGTTTACCTAGTGAAATGTTAAAGAAGAGCACAGAAAAGTAAAGGAGCAGCAGTATTACAAGAGTTAATGAGAATTATCTGGAATTAATAAAGACACTAAGCCTCAGATCGAGATGAGTCTGAAGCATACTCAGTAAAACAAAACACACACACAGATACATCATAATAAAACTCTGAACTCCAAAGGCAAATGGAAGATTTTCAAACAATAGAGAAAAAACTAGCTACCAAAGAAAGTTTTGACTGAAGGACAATTTCTTAATAACAGTGATAAAAGGCAGTATATAATTGTATTTTCAAAATGCTGAGAGAAAATTGCTATCAACTTGGAATTTTATATCCACACTAAAGTGTTATTCAAGAATGAGGCTAAAATAAGGACCTTTCACGCATCACAACAAAAACAAAGCTAAACAAAAGCGTAGTTTATTGTTCATGTACTCTTGTTAAAGAATTTATGAAGGAAGTACTTCAGTAAGAAGGAAATTGAACCCAGAAGAAAGGTGTTTGTTAGGTACAGAAAGACATAGGAAACAAAGAAAATGGTAAACTGGTAATCTAAAAAGACATTGACGGGGGTGGAGTCAAGATGGCGTACTAGGAGGACGTGGAATTTGCGTCTCGTACAACTGGGGCACCTACCAGGCACTGGTGGGGCACTGTGGACACCTAAGGGGATGGTAGGAACCCCCAGGCACTGGGTAGGACATGGGGCCTGGGGGGAGTGAAGGGGGAGGAGAAGTGGAGGCAGGGCGAAACTGGCGCCCCTGAGGGGTGGCTGGGGAAGGGGAAGGGATCCTACACCCGAAGCGGGAAATTGGGGAACCATTGGAAGGGCAGAGGATCAAAAGGGAGCATGGCCAGGTTTCCCGTGCCCACTTGGACCCCCGGGAACCTGCTGAGATCCCAAGCCTGATCCTCTGCCCACGGAGGCCCCCTTTAGCCATGTCGTCCTGAGGGAGTGGGAGGGAGGGAAGGGGGAGCAAAAGTAAAGGCCAGACCTATGGGACTGGAAGCCCTGAGGGGTGGCTGGGGGAGGGGAGGAGTTCCTACACCCAGGAGGACCCACCCATGGTTAGGGGTCCAGTGTCAATGGGGGAGACCCTGGGGGAGGGGTGTGAAGGAAGAGAAGGGAACACAGCCAGTGCTTCCCCTGTCTGCTTAGCAGCTAGGGAGCCTGTTGGGCTCCCGGGCCTAATCCTCTGCCCTCGGAGCCTCCCTCCTGCTGCACAGAGCCCAAGCCCTGCTCCTACACGCCCACCCAGGGCCCCACCTCTACACTCAGAGACCCCCTCTGAGACCCCCTCCAACGCACTGGGCCTAAACCCCACCCACACACCCTCACCCAGGGGCCTACCTCTAAACTCTGGAACCCCACACTGTGGAGGCCCTCCTTTCCACGTGCTGCTTCTCCCCTTCCACACAGGTCCTAAGCAGAGACCCCCTGTGCCCCCATGCTTGAATTTTGCCCTGCCTAGGCCCCGCCCCCAGGACTTTTTCCAGCTACGTGGGTCCTGAGCCTAGGCCCCGGCCCACTCACAAACGTCACCCCCCCACCCACCTAGGTCCTGCCCCACACTGAACCCTGCCCTTGCCTAAGTTCCACCACACCTAAACTCCGCCCCCATAGCCAAGGCTTTTTTCTTTTTTTTTCTTTATTCCTCTTTTAGATTTGGGTTCTGTTTTACCTTGTTGATTCGTTGTTGTTGATTCTTTCATATTTTTATTATTCCTAATAAATATTTTATTTTTCAAACTTTATTTTATTCTTTATATTTTGCTACTGTTCTCTCCTTCTGGCTTGTATCCCCCGCCCACTTTTTGTTTCCTTTTTTCTGTTGTGGTCTTATTTTACCTTGTTTCAGTTGTTTCCATTATAGTTTTATTTTTCCTAATATATTTTTTATCTTTCTAATTTTATTTTTTATTCTTTGATATTGTACTGCTTTTTCTCGTTTTTTTTTTTTTTTTTTACTGTGCCACAAAGCTTGTGGGAACTTGGTTCCCAGGCCAGAGGTCAGGCCCAAGCTCCTGTGGTGGTAGCACCGAGTCCAAACCGCTGGACTAACAGAGAACCTCAGACCACAGGGAATATTAATCGGAGTGAGATCTCCCAGCGTTCCTCATCTTAGCACCAACTCCGGCTGTATCCAACTGTCTGCAAACTCCAGTTCTGGAGGTCTGAGGCCAAACAACTAGAAAAACAGGAAAACAGCAACACCCATCAAAAAAAAAAAAAAAAGACAAAAAAACATGTTACAGATTAAGGAACAAGGTAAAAACCTATAGAACAAATAAATGAAGATGAAATAGGCAACCTACCTGAAAAAGGATTCAGAATAATGATAGTAAACATGATTCAAAATCTTGGAAACAGAACGGAGAAAATACAAGAAACATTTAATAAGGATCTAAAAGAACTAAGGGGCAAACAAGCAGTGATTAACAACACAATTACTGAAATTAAAAATTCTCTAGAAGGAATCAATAGCACAATAACTGAAGCAGAAGAATGGATAAGTGACCTGTAAGATAAAAGAGTGGAAATAACTGCTGCAGAGCAAAATAAAAAAAAAAAAAAAAAAGAATTGAGGACAGTCTCAGAGACCTCTGGGACAACATTAAACACACTAACATTCAAATTATAGGGGTCGCAGAAGAAGAGAAAAAGGGTCTGAGAAAATATTTGAAGAGATTATAGATAAAAACTTCCCTAACATGGGAAAGGAAATAGTCAAGTCCAGGAAGTGCAGAGTTCCCATACAGGCTAAATCCAAGGAGAAACACCCTGAAAGACATTAATCAAACTTTCAAAAATTAAATACAAAGAAAAAATATTAAGGGCAGCAAGGTTAACAGCTTATCTTTCAGAAACTCTGCAAACCAAAAGGGAGTGGCAGGACATATTTAAAGTGATGAAAGGGAAAAACAACCAAGATTACTCTCCCCAGCAAGGATCTCATTCATATCCAATGGAGAAATTAAAAACTTTACAGAGAAGCAAAAGCTAAGAGAATTCAGCACCACCAAACCAGCTTTACAACAAATGCTGAAGGAACTTCTCTAGGCAGGAAACACAAGAGAAGGAAAAGACCTACAAAAACACACCCCAAACAATTAAGAAAATGGTAATAGGAACATACATATCAATAATTACCTTAAATGCAAATGGATTAAATGCTCCAACCAAAAGAAATAGACTGGCTGAATGGATACAAAAACAAGACCCATATATATGCTGTCTACAAGAGACCCACTTAACCTACGGACACATACAGACTGAGTGTGAGGGGATGGAAAAAGATATTACATGGAAATGGAAATGAAAAGAAAGCTGGAGTAGCAATTCTCATATCAGACAAAATAGACTTTAAAATAAAGACTATTACAAGAGACAAAAAGGAACACTACATAATGATCAAGGGATCAATCCAAGAAGAAGATATAACAATTGTAAATATTTATGCACCCAACATAGGAGCAGCTCTATACATAATGTAAATGCTAACAGCCATAAAAGGGGAAATCAACAGTAACAATCATAATGGGGACTTTAACACCCCCCACTTTCACCAATGGAAAGATCATCCAAAATGAAAATAAAAACACAAGCTTTAAATGATACATTAAACAAGATGGACTTAATTGACATTTAGAGGACATTCCATCCAAAAACAACAGAATACACTTTTTTCTCAAGTACTCATGGAACATTTTCCAGGATCATATCTTGGGTCACAAATCAAGCCTTGATAAATTTAAGAAAATTGAAATTGTATCAAGTATCTTTCCCGACCACAATGCTATGAGACTAGATATCAATTACAGGAAAAAAACTATAAAAAATGCAAACACATGGAGGCTAAACAATACACTACTAAATAACCTAGAGATCACTAAGAAATTAAAGAGGAAATCAAAAAATACCTAGAAACAAATGACAATGAAAACACGACTTCCCAAAACCTATGGGATGCAGCAAAGTAGTTCAAAGATAGAAGTTTAGAGCAATACAATTGTACCTCAAGAAACAAACATCTCAAATAAACAACCTAAACTTACACTTAAAGCAGTTAGAGAAAGAAGAACAAAAAAACCCCAAAGTTAGCAGAAGGAAACAAATCATAAAGATCAAATTGGAAAAAAAATGAAAAAGAAATGAAGGAAACAGTAGCAAAGATCAGTCAAAAAGCTGGTTCTTTGAGAAGATAAAGAGTATTGGTAAACCATTAGCCAGACTCATCAAGAAAAAAAGGAAGAAGACTCAAATCAACAGAATTAGAAATGAAAAAGGAGAAGTAACAACTGACACTGCAGAAATACAAAGGATCATGAGAGATTACTACAAGCAACTGTATGCCAATAAAATGGACAACCAGGAAGAAATGGACAAATTCTTAGAAAAGCACAACCTTCCAAGACTGAACCAGGTAGAAATAGAAAATATAAACAGACCAATCACAAGCACTGAAATTGAAATTCTGATTAAAAATCTTCCAAGAAACAAAAGCCCAGTACCAGATGGCTTCACAGGCAAATTCTATCAAACATTTAGAGAAGAGCTAACACCTATCCTTCTCAAACTCTTCAAAATATAGCAGAAGGAGGAACACTACCAAACTCATTCTACGAGGCCATTACCCTGATACCAAAACCAGACAAAGATGTCACAAAAAAAGAAAATTCCAGGCCAGTATCTCTGATGAACATTATATGCAAAAATCCTCAACAAAATACTAGCAAAAAGAATCCAACAGCACATTAAATGGATCATACACCATGATCAAGTGGGGTTTATCCCCGGAATGCAAGGATTCTTCAATATATGCAAATCAATGTGATACACCATCTTAACAAATTGAAGTATATAAACCATATGATAATCTCAATATATGCAGATAAAGCTTTTCGCAAAATTCAACACCTATTTATGATAAAAACTCTCCAGAAAGTGGGCATAGAGGGAACTTACCTCAACATAATAAAGGCCATATAGGACAAACCCACATCAACATCATTATCAAAGGTGAAAAACTGAAACCATTTCTTCAAAGATCAGGAACAAGACAAGGTTGCCCACTCTCACTACTGTTATTCAACATAGTTTTGGAAGTTTTAGCCACAGCAATCAGAGAAGAAAAAGAAAAGGAATCCAAATCGGAAAAGAAGAAGTAAAATCGTCACTGTTTGCAGATGACATGATACTATGCATAGAGAATCCTAAAGATGCTACCAGAAAACTACTAGAGCTAATCAATGAATTTGGTAGAGTAGCAGGATATAAAAGTAATGCACAGAAATTTCTTGCATTCCTATACACTAATGATGAAATATCTGAAAGAGAAATTAAGGAAACACTCCCATTTACCATTGCAACAAAAAGAATAAAATACCTAGGAATAAACCTACCCAAGGAGACAAAAGATCTGTATGCAGAAAACTGTAAGACACTGATGAAAAAAGGATGATACAAACAGATGGAGAGATATACCATGTTCTTGGATTGGAAGAATCAACATTGTGAAAATGACTATGCTACCAAAAGCAATCTACAGATTCAATGCAATCCCTATCAAACTACCAATGGCATTCTTCACAGAACTACAACAAAAAATTTCACAATTTGTATGGAAACACAAAAGACCCCGAAAAGCCAAAGCAATCTTTAGAAAGAAAAAAGGAGCTGGAGGAATAAGGCTCCTGGACTGCATACTATACTACAAAGCTACAGTAATCAATCATACAATACTACAGTATGGTACTGGAACAAAAACAGAAATATAGATCAGTGGAGCAGGATAGAAAGCCCAGAGATAAACCCACGCACATATGCTCACCTTATTTTTGATAAAGGAGGCAAAAATATGCAATGGAGAAAAGACAGCCTCTTCAATAAGTGGTGCTGGGAAAACTGGACAGCTACATGTAAAGGAATGAAATTAGAACACTTCCTAACACCGTACACAAAAATAAACTCAAAATGGATTAAAGACCTAAATGTAAGGCCAGACTCTATTAAACTCTTAGAGGAAAACATAGGGAGAACACTCTTTGTCATAAATCATAGCAAGATCCTTTTTGACCCCACTGCTAGAGAAATGGAAATAAAAACAAAAATAAACAAGTGGGACCTAATGAAACTTAAAAGCTTTTACACAGCAAAGGAAACAATAAAGGAGATGAAAAGACAGCCCTCAGAATGGGAGAAGATACTTGAAAATGAAGCAACTGACAAAGGATTAATCTCCAAAATATACAAGCAGCTCATGCAGCTCAATGTCAAAAAAAGACAACCCAATCCAAAAATGGGCAGAAGACCTAAATAGAAATTTCTCCAAAGAAGATATATAGATTACCAGCAAAGACATGAAAAGATGTTCAACGCCACTAATCATTAGAGAAATGCAAATCAAAACTACAATGAGGTATCACCTCACACTGGTCAGAATGGTATCATCAAAAAGTTTGTAAACAATATATGGTGGAGAGGGTGTGGAGAAAAAGGAACACTCTTGCTCTGTTCGTGGTAATGTAAATTGATACAGCCTCTGTGGAGAACAGTATGGAAGTTCCTTAAAAAAGTAAAAACAGAACTACCATGTGACCCAGTAATCCCACTACTGGGCATATACCCTGAGAAAAACATAATTCAAACAGTGTCATGTACCACAGTGTTCATTGCAGCACGACTTACAATAGCCAGGACATGGAAGCAACCTAGGTGTCTATCGACAGATGAATGGATAAAGAAGATGTGGCACATATGTACAATGGAATATTACTCAGCCATAAAAAGAAACAAAATTGGGTTATTTGTAGTGAGATGGATGGACCCAGTCTGTCATACAGAGTGAAGTAAGTCAGAAAGAGGAAAACAAATACCGTATGCTAATACATATATATGGAATCTAAAAAAAAAAAAAAAAAAAAAAAAACGCAAAAGTTCTGAAGAACCTAGGGGCAGGACAGGAATAAAGACACAGACATAGAAAATGGACTTGAGGACATGGGGAGGGGGAAGGGTAAGCTGAGACGAAGTGAGAGAGTAACATTGACCTATATACACTACCAAATGTAAAATAGATAGCTAGTGGGAAGCAGCTGCATAACACAGGGAGATCAGGTTTGTGCTTTGTGACCAGCTACAGGGTTGGGATAGGGAGGGTGGTATGGAGATGCAAGAGGGAGGAGATATGGGGATATATGTATGCCTATAGCTGATTCGCTTTGTTATGCAGCAGAAACTAACACACCAGTGTAAAGCAATTATACTGCAATAAAAATGTTAAAAAAAAAACACCCTAAATGTAATGTGGTATATATATTGAGTTGGATCCTGAAATGGAAAAAAAGGACATTAGTGGAAGAACTGGTGAAAACGAAATAAATCAGAGTCTAATAATGTATCAATGTTAATCTCTTAGTTTTGACAAAAGTACCATAGTTATGTGAGATGTTAACATTAGGGGAAGCTAGGTGAAGTGTATGTAGAAACGTTCTGTACTGTCTTTGGAACCTTTTTGTAAACTTAACATTATTCCAAAATAAAATGTTTACTTAAAAAATTAATAAAATGAGATTGACAGTATAATTACAGTGATTTATTTGCAGGTGTTACAAATAAGGTGGAACTAATACATCAGTAATACGTGAATAACAGTTCCAAGTTTCCTGTATTATTTGGAAGAAGGGTAGTGGGTTAAACCAGCTCTCCTTGTTTGTAATAATTTTTAAGAATAATCACTAAAATAAGATAAATGTAATGTAGAACTTGTAAATTAGTAAACGGAAAAAAGAAAATGAAGAAAATACAATCATACAAGAGAAGGCAAGATAGTAGAAAAAAGCATTAGAAAAACCAGGATGAAGAACATAAGATAATATGGAGGAAATAAAGCCAAATGTAACTGTCATCACAATAAATTGAAACTGACAACTCTCTAGTTAAAAGCAAAGATGGTCAGAATGCATTTGAAAATGTAATCTAGCTGTCTTCTTGTTTTAGGAGAAAAATTTAACCTGTAAGGATATATGAATGTTGAAAATGAAGATAAGGTCTGTTGAAAAAAGAACCATAAGATAGTCAGTGTAGCATAATAGTATCAGATATAAGAGATTTTAAGATTGAAAGACATTAATTAGTGATAAAAAGGATTAATACCTTGTTAAAAGAAATAGTTCATGAGGCAGATATAAGAATTCTAAACATATAGGTGCTTGATAATATGTACTCAAAATATATTGAACAAGGAGAAATAGGCAAATCCATAGTGCTAGGTTTTATTTGAATGACATAATTACTGAGCTTAATTGGAAGGAACAGAATTCCTATAATTAAGTCTAATAGGAATCCAGAAACAGACTCATAGACATATGTAAACAATATACTATAGAAGTGGTATCACAAATCTGAAGGAAAATAACTCATGTAAAAAATTAAAAATCTTCCTCATGTCACACACAAACAAAACACTTGAATAGGAACAGCAAAAATTTAAAATTTATAGTCAAATACAGGAGATTTTCTTTATATACAAGAGGAGAAAGGATTTCTTAAGAGACATTTTGCAACTGATTTTCTACAACAAAAGATGCACATACAAAGTGTTAAGCTAATGCTATAGACAGGGAGAACATATTTGCAACTCAAAGTAACAAATGTTTGGTACCTCCTATAGACACAGAACTACAGATCAATAAGAAAAAGACAAATCATAGAAAAAAAACAGAAAAGATGAATATGCAATTCAAAGAAGAGGTATCTTTAGTGAAAGATAAACATGTAAATAGATACTCAAACAGGACTGTGTTTTATACTTCATTTATTTGATCTTCATAACAACTCTATCAAAGAGCCATGTACCTTCCTCTTGGGAACTGTGAGTAACAAACTCTCTTTCCAAAAGTCATCATCTCCTGATTTGTTGGCTTTACTGTACCTCAAATTTTCTATTGTTGCAGTATATTTTAAAACAGAAGGGGAAGGGAAAAAAGTGGTGTGTGTGTGTGTGTGTGGATGTGTATTTCAGACAGAGGGAATAGCTTATATAAGAAGATCTTGAGGTTAGAGACAGTGAAGAACTGAAAACAGGCTAATGGGACTTGTGAGTAAAGAACCAAGTAGAGAGTAGTAAAAGACTACCCCAGAAATAGAAATGGTAGGAGAAAACCCTATATAGGAAGGTTTAGTCAACTTTGTTTTATATATATATATATATATATATATATATATATATATATATATATATACACACATATATATATATATATATACATATATATATATATATATATATAGAGAGAGAGAGAGAGAGAGAGGGAGGGAGGGAGAGAGAGATATCAAGAATACATATATCTGATGCACATATACATGTTTATATATGATATTTGACATAAGGGTAAGGAATGGCAGTTAGAACTTTAAGCAAATACTATGTTTAGCATTTCATTTCAAAAAATCTTTCTGGTTGCTGTGTAGAATGTGGAGTGGAGCAAGACTGCAGGAAAGGAGACTCATTAGGAGGCTGTTCATAGACAAGGAGAGAGATGGTTGAGGGCAGTGTGTTTGAAGTTATGGATCTTAAACATAATTAAGAAATAGAATTGTGAAGGTTAGATGGATGGATGTGTGGGTTGAGGGAGAGATAGGAATTTAGAGAGATAACTGATATTTCTTTCTTGAGCATCTGGGTTGAAGGTGACACCATTGACAGAGGTAGGCAATACTAGAAGAGTAACATATTTGGTGGGGGAGAAATGATAGATTCTGGTCTGGACTTATTAAAGTTGAGTTGTCCAAGATAGCCATATGATGATATCAAGTACATGGCTGTGTATATTCACATCTCAAGATGAGAAGAGAGGACTGGCCCAGAGATACAACTTTAATAATAATTAGCATATAGGGGCAATGTAGCCCCTAAAAGGAGTTTCTGTGTGAACTGAGAAGATGAGAGGCTTACAGCACAGTCTGACAACATTTGAGGAAGAGAAGGAATAAGAACTAACAAAGAAAATTGAGAAGGAATAACTTGAGAGATAAAAGGAAAATCAGGGGTGTATAGGGTCATAGAAACCAAGGGATGGTACTATTTCAAAATGGATTGAAAGATCCAAGAAGAGGACTGATATAATTTCTTTGGAGTTTGTGATTCAGATGTCATTTTTGAACGTGGCAAGAACAACTACTATTTTGTGGTGAGGTCAGAAGCCAGACAGCAGTGAAATGAGTAGTAAGTGGGAAGTGAACAAAAGGAGAAAAAAATGCAGATTCAGTCCTACAAGTATTGCAAGCTAGTGGCTGGTACAGAGAATTTCTCAAGAAAGTACTAAGGTGAATGTGCACTGAACTGACTGAAATGCATTTTGGAAAATGCTCTTCCTATGGATTCTTCTTACTTTTTGAACTCCTCAGCAAAACTTAACTGACCAGAGCTCTATGCTTCTGAGTACTTAACTAGGTGACTCTTCCGAGAATAAGAAAAATTAATTTTCTTGTGGTATTAGTATTTGAGAAAGACTTGGTATAATTTCTCACCCTTCTGAAGAGCTTTTGTATATTATTTGAAGGATTGAGCAATATGGACATTTGAGACATTTATGGTAGGGTCAGTAAGGGTGACTATTTTAGTTGATAGGGATATCACATCACATCACAAGGTTAAGTCCATATTCAACTAAGGTAAGAATGGCAAATAACTAGCTTGTGTGCTTCTACTTCTCCTATTATTAATTTATAGCAGACACGTCTGTATTTGGCCACAACATCCTTTATATTATAGCATTCCAGGCAGACAAAACCCAAAAAGCCACTTTTGGTGTTGGTTTAGTGTTCCAATCGTGCCCAGGACCACAGCATTGCACACCTCCACAAGACATTGTTTGCTACATAGACTGAATTGTGAATAGTATCCCCTGGAGTTATATAATAGAATAACCCTGTTGCTGTACCTTTACCCAACTCTCTCTCTACCCTTTCTTCCTTTTCTCACCAAGAACTGAAGTAATATGGTTATTTACATTAGTAAGTAGATCGTATGTGACATGTTTTGTTTTTTGGCATTGGTTTTTAAACTGCCCATGATACTGTTTTCATAATATTGCAACACATTGTGTGAACGTCTCATTCATTATCTATGCTGTGAACAAAATCAAATGCACCAAGTTGTATCTATGCTTATAGATATGTTTTGTTGTAGTTCCACTCACCTCAGGCTGATAACATGAGCTCTGATGAACTGTTTTCTTAAATTTGACTCTTTGAATCCTCTAGTAATCTGTAGAAAGAAAGGAAAAAACAACCTCTCTGTAATTACCGTTCTTTCTCTGTTTCCTCTTTCTGCCCAAACTTGCAACATGGTTGTTAATGGGGAGTTGACTATGTTAATGAGGAATAGAGAGTTCAGTTTAGTTTAGTTCCATCTCAGAACACATGGGAACGATTTAGGCAGGTTAATAACCTTCTGATGCAGTGCCTGTTTCTTCATCTATTACACAAAGATGATAATCGACAGGATGCATCTTCACTAGAAGCCATTCTAAACATAGCAGATGTTTTGCTCAATGAGAGCCCACGTTACGTGATTTGGTGGCTATTGCAAAAGAGGTGGGCGCATGAGCCAACCCAGCACTAGGTGAGTCCACTGATAGAATTTACAGTGTGTGATCCTGCAACGACTGTTCTTAAATGGGTAAAACCAGATTAAAATGAGTAGCAATGGAGAGCTTGATGAGAAAGAGGAAAAGAAATAAAGGGCAGTCTTTTCCTTATTGTTTCTGATTAATGCCTAAGCAACATAAGTTATTTTTAGCATCAGTTGGTATTTCCTGACCTAACTTTAACTTTCCCCCTGAATCATTGCTCATTGCCAGCAAGGATGGTCCTCTTGAGGTATAAGGTTTAGCTTCACAGTAAACTAGTAGTGATTCTGTGACTGGAACAGTTCTGCCAAGATGCAGGGTGAGATGTATTGAGCTTTCATAATGGGGAGTGGATTCTATTGGCTTGTACTGTGAGGTTGGACCAAGGTGGGGATGAACATGAAAAGGTGAAGATGGGGCAATTAAGTAGCATGTTGAACATTACATTAAGCCAGGATTTGAAGCCAATTCTTCTTCAGACTAAAGTTTATGCAATCTCTATTACACTGTATTATATCTTATTTTTTCAGTATCCATTCTTTAGGCTTATATCAGACCAACCAGTTGTGAGACAAAATAACTTTTTTTTCTTTCTAGAGGCCTTGAACATTTTTAAGAGTTATGAGGCTGTTAGTTTTTCAAAATAATTTCCTTTTTAAAAAATTCAAGAAGTACTAGTAAGTGTTAAGAAGAAAGCAAAAATCACTCAAAATTCTATGATCTAGAATGACAATGCAATCATTTGGTGAGTATTCTAGTTAACTATGTAGAAGGATAGATTTTAGTGTGTTTATTAATATGGTATATTGTAGAAGGGAGTTTAATAAACTGATTTGTGTTTAATATTACTTGACTTTAACAGAAGTAAAAGGAACTGACCTAAAACTGAAGGAATTGCTAAAATTTAGATGTTTCTTTTAATTATATTTTAATTCATGATTTGGTATTGCATCAGCATGGGCTACACTGGACCAAAATGTTAAAAATATAATTTAATTATGACATTTTTGTTATGTGGAAAATATTGATGTAATTTAGTGAGGACTAAGGTAATAAGCAACATAAAGAAAGCAAGTTGATTAATTGGTTGATATCCATGTACAAGGATAAAAGAAGAGATCTATGGATAAGAATCCGTATTTCATAGAGTGGGTGAAAATTTTATAGTCTCTTTCATTAGAACTTATCAAATACTTGGTAGAAAATCAGTGAGCAGATGCCTGAAGAGGAAGCCAATAGGAGAGTGGAAAGTGTAGTAGATAGGGGACACAGAGAAAAGTTAGCTTGCTATGAGAACTTGAACGAATCTTTTAAACTTTCTTCCTCTCAGTTTCTTCATCTGTAAAAGGAAAACAGTCCAAAGTGTTTTTAAAAAATTGTTCTGTACACAGTTGACTACTGCAACTCCCAGAGGCTATGCATCTACTTTCAGTGACCTTTACATGTAACCTTTGGGCTTTTTCACTCCCTTCAAACTTATTATTGATTCTTGTTTAATGGGTCGGATGAGTTTGCTTTCATACTTCTTTGATTTTGTAACCTGTATTATTGACCCTTTTATTACAATGGACACAAAATCAAGTAAACAATGAAAAAAGAACTATTTTATATTTCCCTCCTGATAGAGGGTGACAGTACTATCTTTGTGGTTTTTTTTTAACGTCTTTATTGGAGTATAATTGCTTTACAGTGTTGTGTTAGTTTCTTCTGTGAATCAGCTATACATATACGTATATCCCCATATCTCCTCCCTCTTGTGTCTCCATCCCACCCTCCTTATCCCACCCCTCTAGGTGGTCACAAACACGGAGCTGATCTCCCTGTGTTATGCAGCTGCTTCCCACTAGCTACCTATTTTACATTTGGTAGTGTATATATGTCCATGCCACTCTCTCACTTCATCCCAGCTTACCCTTCCCCCTTCCCATGTCCTCAAGTCCATTCTCTACATCTGCGTCTTTATTCCTGTCCTGCCCCTAGGTTCTTCTGAACCTTTTTTTTTTTTTTTTTTTTTTTTTTTTAGATTCCATGTATATGTGTTAGCATACAGTAATTGTTTTTCTCTTTCTGACTTACTTCACTCTGTGTAACAGACTCTGGGTCCATCCAACTCACTACAAATAACTCAATTTCATTTCTTTTTATGGCTGAGTAATATTCTACTATACATATGTGCCACATCTTCTTTATCCATTCATCTGTTGATGGACACTTAGGTTGCTTCCGTGTCCTGGCTATTGTAAGTAGTGCTGCAATGAACATTGTGGTACATGACTCTTTTTGAATTATGGTTTTCTCAGGGTATATGCCCAGTAGTGGGATTGCTGGGTCATAAGGTAGTTCTATTTTTAGCTTTTTAAGGAACCTCCATACTGTTCTCCATGGTGGCTGTATCCATTTACATTCCCACCAACGGTGCAAGAGGGTTCCCTTTTCTCCACACCTTCTCCAACATTTACTGTGTGTAGAGTTTTCAATGATGGCCATTCTGACTGGTGTGAGGTGATACCTCATTGTAGTTTTTTTTGTTATTTTTTTTTAAGAAGATGTTGGGGGTAGGAGTTTATTGATTAATTTATTATTTTTGCTGTGTTGGGTCTTCGTTTCTGTGTGAGGGCTTTCTCTAGTTGTGGCAAGTGGGGGACACTCTTCATCGCGGTGCACAGGCCTCTCACTATCACGGCCTCTTTGTTGCAGAGCACAGGCTCCAGACGCGCAGGCTCAGTAGTTGTGGCTCACTGGCCTAGTTGCTCCACGGCATGTGGTATCCTCCCAGACCAGGGCTTGAACCCATGTCCCCTGCATTAGCAGGCAGATTCTCAACCACTGTGCCACCAGGGAAGCCCCTCATTGTAGTTTTGATTTGCATTTCTCTAATGATTAATGATGTTGAGCATCTTTTCATGTGTTTGTTGGCAATCTGTTTATCTTCTTTGGAGAAATGTCCATTTAGGTCTTCTGCCCATTTTTGTATTGGGTTGTTTTTTTCATATTGAGATGCATGAGCTGCTTGTATATTTTGGATATTAATCCTTTCTCATCTGCTTCGTTTGAAAATATTTTCTCCCATTCTGAGGGTTGTCTTTTCATCTTCTTTATGGTTTCCTTTGCTGTACAATAGCTTTTAAGTTTCACTAGGTCTTATTTGTTTATTTTTGTTTTTATTTCCATTTCTCTAGGAAGTGGGTCAAAAAGGATCTTGCTGGATTTATGTCAAAGAGTGTTCTGCCTATGTTTTCCTCAAAGAGTTTAATAGAGTCTGGCCTTACATTTAGGTCTTTAATCCATTTTGAGTTTATTTTTGGGTGTGCTGTTAGGAAGTGTTCTAATTTTATTATTTTACATGTAGCTGTCCAGTTTTCCCAGCACCACTCACTGAAGAGACTGTCTTCTCTGTTGTATATTCTTGCCTCTTCTCTCAAAGATAAGGTGACCATATGTGCATGTGCATAAAGGTTCCCTCTATGCCTACTTTCTGGGGAGCTTTTATCATAAATAGGCATTGAATTTTGTGGAAAGGTTTTTCTGCATCCATTGAGATTATCATATGGTTTATATCCTTTCATTTGTTCATGTGGCATATCACATTGATTTGCGTATTTTGAAGAATCCTTGCATTCTGGGGATAAACCCCACTTGATCATGGTGTATGATCCTTTTAATGTGCTGTTGGATTCTGTTTGCTAGTATTTTGTTAAGGATTTTTGCATCTATGTTCATCAGAGATATTAGCCTGGAGTTTTCTTTTTCTGTGAAATCTTTGTCTGGTTTTGGTATCAGGGTGATGGTGGCCTTGTAGAATGAGTTTGATAGTGTTCCTCCTTCTGCTATATTTTGGAAGAGTTTGAGAAGGTTAGGTGTTAGCTCTTTTTTAAATGTTTGATAAAATTCACCTGTGAAGCCATCCATTCCTGGGCTTTTGTTTGCTGGAAGATTTTTAATACAGTTTCAAATTCAGTGCTTGTGATTGATTTATTTATATTTTCTATTTTTCCTAGTTCAGTCTTGGATGGTTGTGCTTTTCTAAGAATTTGTCCATTTCTTCCAGGTTGTCCATTTTATTGGCATATAGTTGCTTGTATTAATCTCTCATGATCCTTTGTATTTCTGCAGTGTCAGTTGTTACTTCTCCTTTTACATTTCTAATTCTGTTGTTTGAGTCTTCTTCCTTTTTTTCTTGATGAGTCTGGCTAATGGTTTACCAATTTTCTTTATCTTCTCAAAGAACCAGCTTTTTGTTTTATTGATCTTTGCTATCGTTTCCTTCATTTCTTTTTCATTTATTTCTGATCTGATGTTTATTATTTCTTCCCTTCTGCTAATTTTGGGTTATTTTGTTCTTCTTTCCCTAATTGCTTTAGGTGTAAGTTTAGGTTGTTCTTTTGAGATTTTTCTTGTTTCTCGAGGTAGGATTTTATTGCTATAAACTTCCCTCTTAGAACTGCTTTTGCGGCGTCCCATAGGTTTTGGGCCTTTGTGTTTTCATTGTCATTTGTTTCTAGGTATTTTTTTATTTCCTCTTTGATTTCTTTAGTGATCTCTTGGTTATTTAGTAGTGTATTGTTTAGCCTCCATGTGTTTGTATTTTTTACAGCTTTTTTTCCTGTAATTGATATCTAGTCTCATAGTGTTGTGGTCAGAAAAGATACTTGATACGATTTCAATTTTCTTAAATTTACCAAGGTTTGATTTGTGACCCAAGATATGATCTATCCTGGAGAATGTTTCATGAGCACTTGAGAAAAAAGTGTATTCTGTTGTTTTTGGATGGAATGTCCTCTAAATGTCAATTAAGTCCATCTTGTTTAATGTATCATTTAAAGCTTGTGTTTCCTTATTTATTTCATTTTGGATGATCTGTCTATTGGTGAACATGGGGTGTTAAAGTCTCCTACTATGATTGTGTTACTGTCGATTTCCCCTTTTATGGCTGTTAGCATTTGCCTTATGTATTGAGGTGCCCCTATGTTGGATGCATAAATATTTACAATTGTTATATCTTCTTCTTGGATTGATCCCTTGATAATTATGTAGTGTTCTTCTTTGTCTCTTGTAATAGTCTTTATTTTAAAGTCTATTTTGTCTGATGTGAGAATTGCTGCTCCAGCTTTTTTTTTTTTTGATTTCCATTTGCATGGAATATCTTTTTCCATCCCCTCACTTTCAGTTTGTATGTGTCTCTAGGTCTGAAGTGGGTGTCTTGTAGACAGCGTATATATGGGTCTTGTTTTTGTTTCCATTCAGCCAGTCTATATCTTTTGGTTGGAGCATTTAATCCATTTCCATTTAAGGTAATTATCGATATGTACCTATTCCCATTTTCTTAATTGTTTTGGGTTTGTTATTGTAGGTCTTTTCCTTCTCTTGTGTTTCCTGCCTAGAGAAGATCCTTCAGCATTTGTTGTAAAGCTGGTTTGGTTGTGCTGAATTCTCTTAGCTTTTGCTTCTCTGTAAATGTTTTAATTTCTCCATCAAAACTGAATGAGATCCTTGCTGGGGAGAGTAATCTTGATTGTAGGTTTTTCCCTTTCATCACTTTCAATATGTCTTGCCACTCCTTCCTGTCTTGCAGAGTTTCTGCTGAAAGATCAGCTATTAACCTTATGGGGATTTCCTTGTATGGTATTTGTTGCTTTTCTCTTGCTGCTTTTAATATTTTTTCTTTGTATTTAATGTTTGAAAGTTTGATTAATATGTGTCTCAGTGTGTTTCTCCTTGGATTTATCCTGTATGGGACTCTCTGCACTTCTTGGACTTGACTGACTATTTCTTTTCCTATATTAGGGAAGTTTTCAACTCTAATTTCTTAAGATATTTTCTCAGTCCCTTTCTTTTTCTCTTCTTTTGGGACCCTTATAATTCGAATGTTGGTGCATTTGATGTTGTCCCAGAAGTCTCTGAGACTATCCTCGATTCTTTTCACTCTTTTTACTTTATTCTTCTCTGCCATAATTATTCCCACTATTTTATCTTCTGGGTCACTTATCCATTATTCTGCCTCAGTTATTCTATTGATTCCTTCCAGAGAATTTTTAGTTTCATTTTTTGTGTTGTTCATCATTGTTTGTTTGCTCTTTAGTTCTTCTAGGTCCTTGTTAAACATTTCTTGTATTTTCTCCATTCTATTTCCAAGATTTTGGATCATCTTTACTATCATTATTCTGAATTCTTTTTCAGGTAGACTGCCTATTTCCCTTTCATTCATTTGTTTAGGTCGGTTTTTACTTTGCTCCTTCATCTGCTGCATATTTCTCTGTCTTCTCATTTTGCTTAACTTACTGTGTTTGTGGTCTCCTTTTCACAGCCTGCATGTTAGTAGTCCCTTTTGTTTTTGGTGTCTGCCCCCAGTGGGTAAGGTTGGTTCAGTTGGTTTTGTAGTCTTCCTGGTGGAGGGGACTGGTGCCTGTGTTCTGGTGGATGAGGCTGGATCTTGTTTTCTGGTGGTCAGGACCTCATCCGGTGGTGTGTTTTTGGTTGTCTGTGAACTGATTATGATTTTAGGCAGCCTCTCTGCTAATGGGTGTAGTTGTGTTCCTGTCTTCCTAGTTGTTTGGCATGGGGTGTCCAACACTGGAGCTTGGTGGTCATTGAGTGAAGCTGGGTCTTAGCTTTGAGGCAGAGATATCTGGGAGAACTCTCACTGGTTGATATTATATGGGGCTGGAAGGTCTCTGGTGGTCCAATGTACTGAGCTCGGGTCTCCCACCTCAGAGGCTCAGGCCTGACACCCAGCTGAAGCACCAAGACCGTGTCAGCCATGGGGCTCAGAAAATGAGGGAGAAAAAAAAGAAATAAAGAAAAATAAAATAAAATAATATAATAAAGTTATTAAAATAAAAATTTTTTAAATTATTAAAGTAAAAAAAAAGTAATTTAAAAATAAAGAAGAGAGCAACCAAACCAATAAACAAATCCACCAGTGATAAAAAGTGCTAGAAACTATACTAAGATAAACATAAAAATTAAAGTAGTCAGTCTCATGCAGCAAACTCCAAGTCTACAGGTGCTCCCAAAATCCACCACCTCAATCTTGGGATGATCTGGTTTCTATTCCAGTGTTCCACAGATGCAGGGTACATTGAGTTGATTGTGGAGATTTAATCCACTGCTTCTGAGGCTGCACAGCGAAATTTCCCTTTCTCTTTGTTTGCACAACTCCTGGGATTCATGTTTGGATTTGGCCCTGCCTCTGCATGTAGGTTACCCTCTGGCATCTGTTCTTCGCCCAGATAAGAGTGGGTTAAAGAGCGGCTGATTAGAGGGCTCTGCCTCATTCAGGCTGGGGGGAGGGAGGGGTACAGAATGCAGGGCGGGCCTGCGGCTGCAGAGGCCCACATGACGTTGTAACAGCCTGTGGCCTGCTATGTGTTCTACCAGGGAAGTTGCCCCTGGATTACGGGGCCCTGGCAGTGGCGAGCTGCACAGGCTTCCGGGAGGGGAAGTGTGGACTGTGCTTGCACACAGGCTTCTTGGTAGCTGCAGCAGCAGCCTTAGCATCTCATGCCCATCTCTGGGGTCCGCGCTGATAGCCGCAGCTCGTGCCCGTCTCTGAAGCTCGTTTATGCAGTGTTGTGAATCTCCTCTCCTCGCACGCCCCAAAACAATGGTCTGTTGAGTCTTAGGCAGTTCCAGACTTTTTCCTGGACTCCCTCCCAGTTAGTTGTGTCACACTTGCCCCCTTCAGGCTATGTTCACGCATCCAACTCCCGTCCTCTCCCTGGGATCTGAACTTCGAAGCTTGAGCCTCAGCTCTCAGCTCTCACCCATCCCGGTGGGTGAGCAGACAAGCCTCTCAGAATGGTGAGTGCTGGTTGACACCAATCTTCTGTGCGGGAATCTGTCTGCTTTGCCCTCTGCATCCCTATTGCTGCACTCTTCTCTGTAGCTCTGAAGCTTCGCCCCCTGCCCACCCCCCTTTTCTACCAGTGAAGGGCCTTCCTAGTGTGTGGAAACTTTTCCTCCTTCACAGCTCCCTCCCACTGGTGCAGGTCCCATCCCTATTCTTTTGTCTCTGTTTTTTATTTTTTCTTTTGCCCTACCCAGGTACATGGGGAGTTTCTTGCCTTTTGGGAAGTCTGAGGGCTTCTGCCTGCGTTCAGTAGGTGTGCTGTAGGAGTTGTTCCACATGGACACGTATTTTTGATGTATTTGTGAGGAGGAAGGCGATCTCTATGTCTTACTCCTCTGCCATCTTGAAGGCCTCTTGACAATACTATCTTTGAATTCTAGAATAGTCTAGAATCCTCAAACCTCAATAATATTCCTAATTGATAAGAATTGAAGTGAGATATAGATTATTTAGGTAAATTCTAACAAAGTAACCATCATTAAACTGGTTAATAGGTGAGGTCATACAAAGGGTAAGACATTACACATAGAATGTCTATAATTTTCACATATTTTTCATCTTGAGGGAGAAAAGATCTTATTAGCTACCCCATGAAAGTAAATCACCTTCTTATTTTCAGTACCTTCTTACTTGGTAGGTATATTTTTTGTTTTGTCTTGTATTTTAGTATTTAATGATGAAATTACATGAACAACTGATGAGGTGGAAGCATCTCTCACATACCTACCTCATAACATTTATCAATAGGTACAGTTTTGTGCATAATATTCATGAGCTGAATAATAGTAATAATGCTGTTTTTGTTATTTCAGTCACCCTTCAGTTACAAACTTTCTTTTCTGTTTAATCAGAAGATCTGGAAACTCAGTTTTCAAGAAAAAGATAAAATACATGGCAATATAATCTACCTATTACGACAATACTCTTCAAATATATATATATATAGATTTTTTTTTTTGCGGTACGCAGGCCTCTCACTGTTGTGACCTCTCCCGTTGCGGAGCACAGGTTCTAGATGCGCAGGCTCAGCGGCCATGGCTCATGGGCCCAGCCGATCCACAGCATGTGAGATCTTCCCAGACTGGGACATGAACCTGTGTCCCCTGCATCAGCAGGCGGACTCTCAACCACCGCACCACCAGGGAAGCCCAGAATTTATAATTTTTGAAACACTGTGATAAAATGACCCAAAGGTATGATTCTAAGTTTAATCTAAATACTTGGTCTGAAGCACTGAAGAAGTTTCCACACAATTATGTGGCTCCAGATGCATGAAGTTCATTGGCAGAACTTAACAAATCATGACACTAAGTTGTCAGTCCCACCAATCATGCGAAGGTTTTGTTGAAGTTCAGCAAGTGACTTTCCATCTTCCCTGATTTCAATTGACTACCCTTTCAGATCAAATCAAAGGAGCTTCATTATATTTATATACATATTTTAAGAAATGTGTTCAAAATCAAATATGGTAGGTAATTTTTGTCTCCCAAATTTTTATGTGTGCATGTCTAAGCCCTTGATTTTCAGTAAAACAAAACAACTGAACTCAGTCATCTAATGCTGGACACATTGTTAAACATGTATTTCCAAAGTTATCTCTTATTTATTTAAAAAGCAGTTAATTTCTCACACTTATACCTTGAAGGTACAGGATGTGTGTGTGTGTGTGTTTAAACATCTTCTAAGAAGCATTGCTTAAACCTGGCAGTATGGCTCTAGCCAGGAATAGAAGATTGTCGGTTCTTATGTTACCTAACTGTTCATTTACTTATTCATTATTGTATATTGCATATTCATTACTGCATATGAGGGTTATCTTCAAATTGCAGGTTTTTAAATTTATTTGTGTTTTGCAGGATTCTTCTTAGTCCTCATATTAATTTTGGGGGAGGTTTAGTTTACTTTTAGAGCTAGATAATATAATTTTAAAATCTAGTGGAAACTGTGTATCATTTAAATCTATTGAAAGCCGGTAAAAGTGTACTGATGCCCAGTCAGTTCTACTGTGTTACTGCCCACCCCATCCCTCAAGATATTTTCACACACATTGTGTGGAACTACTTGACATAAAACCAAACAAAGTTGCCAGTGTCAATCCATTTGTTAAATAGTAACAAAGCTAAGTTTGTTCATTTGTTCCTTCACTCCTTCTCTTCCTATTTTCTTTTTCTTCTTGTTTAAAAATTTTTTCATAAAAGAGAAAAACACATGTAGAGTGACATTTGAGTATTTTCTTCCATGACTCCAATAAAATTATTGTGAATCCCTCCCTGGTATGACAACTCCATCTTGGAGACCATTGTGGGCTTCATCCTGACTGCAATGACATCTTTATTTTGTGTCCCTAGCACTTAGCACAGGAACCAACAGATAGAATGTGTCATTTATTCATTCATTCAACAAATATTTGAATGCCAACTATGTACCAAATTCTCTTTTAGGCATCAGGCAACAATCAGTGCTTATTAAATGGCTGTACTAAAAGCCCTGATGGTATAAGGGACATGATAAGATTAATTGCAAATTGATACTGATGTCTTTCTCTTCCTGTGCCCTAGTTTTTTTTTCATGGTAGAGTCATTAGGTATATTTTGGAAAAAATGGCAATTGTCGTTTGCAGAATCTGTTGCAATACCACCCCTGATGCCAAAGGGGAGTTTCAATGGTTCAGTTGATCCCAGGTATGAATCCTGATTGAAGTCCCTTGTTTTATTTGGAGAGGCCCATTCAGTCAGAATGCACTCATAGTTTTGATACACGTATTTTGCAAACAGTTGCTCTCATTATTTTGAAATCACCTTGTTCATTTTTTCATTCATTTAACAGTTTTTGAGCACCTCTTATGCTTCACGCTCCCTCTATCAAGCACTGGGTTACACTGGTGGAGAAAATAAGACAGTCCTTGCCATCATGGAGCTTACATCTAATGGGGGAGATAGGCACTAATCAGATTATCATCCACATTTAAGCAGAATTATAACTGTGATAAGTGCAGCAATATAGTAGAGGGATTTGATCCAGTCAGTGAGATTAGAGAGGCTTCTCAGAGGAATGCTTATGAAACTGAGATCTTCAGGAAGAATCAGAGTTAGCTGGTTGAAGAGAAAGGAAAAGCCTCACAGGTGGAGTGAATGGCACATACAAAGTCCTGAGGTAGGAACAAGCAGATTGTGTTTAAGGAATCAAAGGCCAGAACAGTTGTAGCCTAGAAAGCAAGGAGGCTAGAGTTATATAGAAAGGCCAGACCATGAAAGTCTTGTTAGTGTGTAAAGCATTTGGTCTTTACCATAATAATGGGAAGACACTGAAGTGTTTTAAATGAGAGGATAATAAAATCAGATTTGCAATTTGAGAACAATCTCTCTGGTTGCATGTGGATAAACAATTTTAGGTACAAAATAACGTAAATTAGTTATGTTACTATTTTGGCACTTCAGTGTAGAGGTCATGGCTTGGATGGTTATGGTGGTAGCAGATATGGAGAGAAATGAATGGATCTGAGAGAAATACAGGGGATAAAACCTACAGGAGTTGGTAATAGATTGGATATTTGGAATGATAGAGAGCAATATGTCAAGGATGAATTCCAGGTTTCTGGTTTGGAAAACTGAATAAATGGTATTATCATCAGTGGGGTTAGGATTATGGGAAGAAGGCTAGTATGGCATGGAGGGATCATGAGTTTGATTTAGGGACATAATATATTTGAGATGTTTTTACAACAGCCAAGTAGAGATATTAAGCTGGCAGTTGGGGGAAAAGGTCTGAAGTACAGAAGAAAAGTCGGGGCTGACGACAGCATGAGTCATTAGTATATAAGTGTTGGTAGAAGTAATGGTCATGGATGAGATCATCTAGAGATAGAAAATAATGTGAGAGGAGAGGAGTGCATAGGTCAAAGAGTTGGGGAATTTCAACATTTAATGTCAGTTTAGAGGAGGGTGAATCTATAAAAGATACAGAGGAGAAGGAGTGACCAGAGAGGCAGTATGAGAAAAACAGGTGGTTCAGTGGCATGGATATCTTGTGTGAAAATCACATAATCATAGACTTTTTGAGGTAGAATGTACTATAAAAATCATCTAGTTCAATGATTTTATTTTACTAATGAATAAACTGTGAACCAGAAAAGTGAATTGCTTAATATAATAGAAATTCTGGGATTATTCCACTGCTCATTAAGTATTAATTAACACTGCTGACTATGGAACAAGGATAATGATAGTACTCATGTTACCACTGGTAAGTGGTATGATTCTTGAACTTGAAATCAGGAGACCTTGGTTTGAATTTTTGTTCTATCACTTTCCAGTTGAATGGCCTTTGTCATGTTTCTTAATCTCTCACAGTATTCACTTACCCATCTATAAAAATTACATGCCCATTGTGAGTTGAAGGTTAGATGATATATGTAAAAGTGCTTTATGAACTATAAAGTACTATATTAGAGTATTATTCAAAGTGTTTCTACAGAAGTATGAATAAATGAGATTAACTGTAGACATCATACATCAGATGGATTTCAAGGGGAATCTTTCTCTGTCAGATGTTTAATTATAAAGCCACAGTAAATAGCTGGATACTGGTACAGGCAAAGACTAGTCAGTGAAAGAGAGGGGAGTACAGAAAAAAGAAAAGGAGGAATTTAGCATATGATAAAGATGGCACAACAAATAAATCCATTGCACTATTTAATATACTGTTTTGCTACCACCACCTAGCTCTTTTAGGGGAAAAAAGCTGGATCTCTATCTTATTAAAAAATAAATTACAGGTGAATCAAAGATAAAATTGATAATTTTGGCTACCTAAAAAATCTATATGGCAGTAAAAAAAAAACCCTAGATTATAAACAAGGTTGAAAGTGAAATCTTATTAGATAAATATATGCAAATGAATGAGAGGCACATTTTAATATTTTAACAAGGAAAGAATTTTTTCCCCCAGATTTATATAAAAACGCAAAGACTCCGGTAAGAAAATGGGCAAGGTCATGACCAGGCAATTCATAAATGAAATTATAAAAATGACCTATTACTATAGGGAGACAGATTAAATCTTACTAGTAATCAAAGAAATGCCAACCAAAATAATAGTGAGATATCACTTCTTACCTATTGAATTAGCAACAATTAATAAGATTTACAATGCATAGTGTTAATACTGTGGGGGAAATAAGCATACCTATGCATACTTATATACTGGTGGTAAGAATGTAAACTGGGGCACTTCTGGAGTGCAATCTAGAAATTAAAATAAATGTTAAAAATGCATAGATCACTATATTGATATAAACAAATGGTTGAATTAGTACATGGAGAAACTAGACAAACAGAAGAATTTCAAATATTCTTTAAATATTCAAAGCATAACTCGTTACTCCTCCACTTCTTATGTGTGGCCTGTACATAGTGTCTTTCTTCCAAAGAGTATAATATGGAAAAGGGAGGGAGTAACTTTACAGTATAGAAATCTGGCCAACACTACTTCAGCTAGGTGATCAAGGTCAACAGTGATAAGTCATGTTGGTATTATGTACCCCACTTCATATGATGTAATGAAAATGACCCTTTTCCTCTATAGTCTTCCTCCTTAAAACCCCAAACCCCAGTCTAACTGTAGGAAAAATCATCAGAAGGCCTCCAATTGTGGGACATTTCTACAAAATACCTGACTAGTATTCCTCAAAACTGTCAAGGTTATCAAAAACAAGGAAAATCTGAGCAACTCTCATAGTCTACAAGAGCCTAAGGAGACATGACAACTCTGTAATTTTCTATCCTGAATGGGATCAGGAAACGGAAAAGAACATTAAGTAAAAACAAAGAAAATCTGAATAAAATACAGAATTTGGTTAATAGCAATGTATTAATATTGGATCATTAATTGCAATAAATATACTATTGTAATATAAAACGTTAATCATAGAGGAAACTGGGTGTGATGTATATGAGAACTCTATATTATCTTTGCAACTTTTCTATAAATCTAAAATGCTTCTAAAATAAAATCTTTATAAAAATTGAAGAAGAAATTTAAAAATCTCTAGAGAGAAATAAAAGCATAAACCCTATATTCTCATAATTCTACTTCTGGGAATATGTCCCAAGAATATAATCACTCAGGTGTGCAGGGATGTATCAACAAGACTGGTCATCAGAATATTGGATATAATAGTGAAAAACTGGAAGCAATTTGAACATCTCTCAACAGAGGACTGGTTAAATAAAATATTGTCCCTTTATGCACTATAATACTATTTAGTTATTTAAAATGGTGTATTTCTTCATTGATATTTAAATGCCTCTATGACATATTTTTTGAGAAAAAGGTAGTAGTAAACAAGCATGTATAGTCTTATTCCATTGACAGAAAATTGTATGTGTTTGTGCATGGATGATTATGCAGTTTTCATGAAAAGTACTTGGAACATCAAAATATTAATAGTGGATATATGAGTATTGAGATTTTGTGTATATTTCTTTCTCTTTATATTTCTTGAATGCCTTGACTTTTCTACTCTTTTATTATCTTTACAACAAAAGACAATACTAAAATTATTTTCATTTTGATAACACTTTATACATTACAATTTACTTTATAGACCACTTTTGAGAGTAATTTAAGAATAACAAATTAGATTGTATAATTTTTTTGTCATTGGGATTGGGTTTTAAAGACTTACTGAATATCTTCCAAATGTGCTGGTAGTACTTTTGAAAAGAAACTTAGTTTATGTTTTTCACATTGCTGAATATGTACGTTGTGCTTTATGCCTTATGCCGTTTCTCTCCATATCAGTCTTCTGCAGTTTTACATATGCTCTATGAAGGATGTGCTGACCTAACATATCTGATCTGTCTGGCAGGAACTGAGTGACCTCCTTAGGGCTGAGGATGTCTCTGGCATCTTGCTTTAATGACAAATAGTTGGGTTCTAATTCCCTATAATGAAGCTGGGATTCTCAATATACACACTTACAGTTTTCTCCCTTTTATTAGACTGGGTAAATAGCTAAAACATTACATGATGTCTTTGTGTGGATGTGAGGACTTCATTATGAATAACTGTCCTCAGACTGGCCTCCTGATATGTTTGTCTCTAGTATCTTCTTCAAGAAATTTAAGAATGTCTCTTGCACTGTTAATCACAAGAAAATCTGTTCATATTTGCAGGTTGCCCTCTGCCTCAGACAAAGGTACTCACAGGCTCTTTGTATTTGTCTGTGTAGTTTGTATTTGTATTTGTGGGGTCCAGCCTCAGAGTAGTATTACTAACCCAAGCACCGATTATTGCATAAATCAGCACCTTTCAACATCTAAACTGTGTGGGCAGTCAGTCGTGAAGTAATTCATTACTAATGACAAAGTACCAAAGTTTTTAAAAACTGACATTTTTAAATAAATGTGAATAAATTTAAGGATATTCTTTAAATACTAAAAAAAAAAGTCTCTTGATTTGAAGTCTAAACAATGGGCTCTCATGATACAAATGATGTAACTAAATATTCCTATTGATTTTTTTAAGAGCAGGTTGGGAAGAGAAATTAGGAAGTTGGGAAGGTGGATTGCTTTGGTAAGCCTAAAATGGAAGTTTTATCTGCATTTCCACATTTTCTGGAATATGCCCTAATTCAAGTTTTAACCCCTTGGCTTTCTTCTGGACCACCGTAATGAGCTTCTAACTAGCCTTACTGTGTGCAGGCTCTTCTCTTTATAGTCTAATTTTTACATTCGGAACATGAATCTATCAGATCCTGTTTGTATCATTCTGCCTCTAGCTCAAGACTTTCTCTCTACAAGATAAAGCCCAAACTTTTTAGCTAAGCACATTCTCCTCTCTATGCCTTGACTCATATTTTAGCTGTGGTGTGCCCTACTCATTCTAAAAGCTAACCTGAAAAGTCATCTTTTATAAGATGCTGTCTCTGATCTCCATAATTGGATATCATTTATCCTCTTACCACAAACTTACATCTGCGTTGCTCTCATGTCACATACTCACTGCATACCTTATATTATAAATATTTGTAAGCTTGTTTAATCTCCCATGTTAGACTAACCTCCATGAGGGCAGATCCAATATCTACTCCACTTTTTGTATGCCCACAGCATTTGACAGGATTGATGTTTAATAAAATTTATTGAAGGAACAGGAGGCTCCCACTTCTGACATAATAAACTGATGTTCCCCAATATTAACCCCACCTCTGCCTCCTGGACTAGATTCTGTTCCCAGATTATTCTGATTCAGCTGTTTATTCTGATTATACATTTAAATAATATACTAACTTCCCTTGCTCTAATTTAATGCTCACCAAGCACTTTTCTCAATACTTGGCTCCCAGTGTAGTTTGCCCCTAGGGGAAAAAGGTGTTAGACAAGTAGATGATTCAGTCCCCCAGCCATGATAATTCTCATTATAGATTAACTCAGTGGTTCCCAAAGTGTGGTCCCTGGACCATAGCATCAGCATCACCTGGGAACTTGTTAGAAATGCAAATTCTAACTACTGAGTCAGAAACTCTGACACTGGGGCCTAGAACTCTATTTTTAATAAGCCTTCCAGGTGATTTTGCTAAAGTTTTAGAACGATTGGATTAATTTATAACCTTAGGAATCTTAGAAAACATAAGGGTAAGTGAGCAACCCTGAGATTGTTCAGCTCTGACTCTGCAGGGCTGAAGGCCGAACCCTGGTCTGTGATGATAAACCAGTGCTAAGGGTCTGCTTGTGAGGTTTCCTGGTAAGCAGCCTGGGGGCCTTTTCAAGTGAGAGCCCAGGCTTTCTTTGCATATTTTCTATGTCGATCATTGAACCAAAGTATGACGTTCTCCAAACTATGTTAATATGTATTTTAACACCTACTACCTGTATGTTTAGTTGGATAAGAAAAAAGGAAAGAAGGCAAAATGAAAAGGATTTAAAAAGAAAATGTCAAGGGTAGGAAAAATGCTCAAATTGCATAAACAATAGACTTCCAATCTTTGAAGTCATAATCATAAAAAAATATGTTTACTCATGACCTAAAACTTTTCACTCATGATGTAAGAAAATATGAATAAGAGCAAGTGTACAAGCAAATTGACTTGGAAAAAGCACAATGAAACACATCTTTCACCATTCGGGGAGGAGAATATGCAGAGCATCTAGGAGTTGCAAATATATCACAAAATATTAGGCTTATTATCATAATTGTTTTATGATATAATAAAGAGGAAATGCAAATATTAACTTACCGTAGACTCAACTCTTCCACTCAAAGTCCTATATTCCTGTGTAACTGTTGAACTTAGCTCATCAGTATATTGAACATTTAGGATTTGAAAGCTGCTACGGTAAAAGTAATATTTTTGCCCTGTAAAACAAAGAAAAGGCAGAATCAATCTCACATTACTAAGTACTTTAATCTGTATTTTATACAGGATTATGGGAGGCTATGTTATACAATTAAAAAAAATTTGATTTCCTTGAAAGAAAACTCTAAACTTAATATAATGTAACTCTAATAAAATTATTTTTCTTTCAGTTTTTAAAAAGATTGGCAATGCTGGAAATGTTAAAAATGCATGAAAATCAGAGCAGCATTATTTGAGAAATTGTTCAGTAGTATCATAATTTTCATTCTTACTATATTTTAGGGAGATTTGTGATTACAGATTTATTCATTCATGAAATATTAATGTCTATAATGCACTATTATTCATTTATCATTAAGGAATAAAGTAATTCTGAATAGTTTTAAAAATTATTTCAAATACTATTCTTTTTAGAGGAATTAGTGACTTATTGGTTCTCTGGATTAAGCTAGAAAATAACTGTTCTGATAAGAAAGCTAATCTGGTTGTTCAGTGTGAACTATTTCCATCAAAAAGTGTCTTCCAATGGATATGTTAAGCTATGTGAAGGAAATAAAAATTCCTAAAACATACTTGTCCTTACCTTAGAAACATTATGAACATGGACATAACCTAACCTGTCTCAGGAAAAAATTCCCTGATTCCATTTGATCATTCATATACATAATTTATGAAGAGAAATACCTCAATCAGGGAAAGCATTTGAGATCCTGGGGATAGGGTTGTGTGGTCCTTTGTGGCAGAAGGACAAGTCTTTCTAGGGCCATAAGTGGTCACTGGTATACACTTTGAAGAGGACTTATTTAAGGCCTCGCCCTTTGTGTTTAAGTGTGACAATACAGTGCTGTTAAGAGCGAAAATTCATTAGTTTAATCTGAAACTTGATGTTTGTTTTTCCTTCTTCCATAATTCACCTTGGACATATTTGTCTCTAGGTGATTTGATAGCAAAACGTAGTCAAAAGCAAAATTTAGCCACAACTTTATAATTAGATTGACTGAAAAGATTATTCCTAGTTACTGGAATAAATAAATTTGTTCTTGCTCAGTCTGCACACTCACACCTACCCATATGCCTTCACACACTGCCCCACCCTGCCCCAATTATTTAAATAATTTAACAGGATTATAGCAAAATTAAAAAAAAAACAAACTCAAAGTGTTTTTTCAGGTGAAGAAAACAGATTATAACATATATTATCTAGTGAAATTTGACACATTTTATCTACATTAAAACATCTGAAAGAATATTCACTGAAATATTAAGTTGTTTGTGAATGAGCAGGGTATATGCATTCTTTATATTATTTCTTTGTTTCCTATTTTTATGATGTAATGAAAAATTAAAGAAACTAAGAGAAACAAAAAGGAACAGAATCCTTTTTAAAGTTTGTTTTAACCTCTTTCTACTTCTTAACTTCAAATTCATCTCCTATCATAATTGTTCTGCTCCTAAGATTATTTTCGGGAGACAGGTCGTGAATTAACAAATATTTAGCTAATCCAACTTTTAGATGTTGAAACTTAAGGTCCTTTGCAAATTTTAAATGAAGAAGGAAATCATGGTATTAATGAAAAAACAAAACAAGTGAACTCTAGCATCAGAAAAATACTGAGTTTTTTCCCTTGGCTAGAATAATTCTTGTCTGGGTTTAATGTTGTTTAGTATACTAAAAGAGGCCAAAAGAAAAAGAAGAGAAAAAATACTGAATTAGAGAAAATATAGACATGAACATATATTCAGGGGTATATGAATAAAATATATAATTATGTTGTATTAAGAAATAGAAGTGGCAATAAAAGTGAGAATGCCAACTTTTAATCTGAAAGTATATTTAGTTAATTCATCTGAAAAGTGCTATATCCAATCTTCTGGTACTTACCAAAAGCTAAAAAGTAGACAAGTAGAGATGTGGTCACTGCCAGGATCACCACAACTGCGATGACAACAAAACATACTATGTATGGATTCACAGATCTTGAGGCCGATGGCACCCGTGATGGCCTTAGAACAAGGGAAAAGATCAAAGACCACTCATTTCACTCAGAGAAGCAATCATTTCAGCTCTCATGATCATTTGCTGCCTTCCAAAGTCTCTTAGCTTGCACATGGCTCTATTATAGAAAACCGATTGTTTCTTGATAGGAATAGAGTTCTGGAAATGAAATCTAACTGAACAACACTCTCCTTAATGGTTTTTCTTTCATTTTTTTTTTCAGCACTAAAATGTTGACATTTTGAGTTTGATAGAAGAATAAGGAAATCTGACCTCTGGTTTGCTATTGCTTTTCCTTCTTCTGCCAGTTGATGTAGTTCTCAAGAATAACAACTATTTCTGTTTTACTACAACTCCTTCTAAGACCCTATGTTGGACACTACTGTAGTAAGCTCCCTTACCTGGGCACCATCCTCAGGGATGTGCTGAAGAGAGATCATTTTGGGTGGGGAGAGGAGTGGAGGGAGTCAGAACAGTAGCATTTCTCACTGTAATATTCTCTGGGTTATTAAAATGGGGATATGTCTAGAGGCTGAGAGCTGAGATCCAGGAGAGGAATAAGCACCTGTAATTAATTAGAACTGTACCAGCAGCAGAGGATTTGCATAATTTTTTTCACCCATGAAATCATCAACAGCAGTGTAAGCCAATAGATTTGTACTAACAGTATCTGGTATTATATTAGGCATATAATCCAAGTACTTCCTCACGGCCTCTCTCCCTACCACACACACACTCACACTGGGGAGGTCAGCAGAAGAGCTGAATGTGAATTCCTGTTTTATCCCTTGTTTGCTTGGAGATCATATTGTCATTTATCTGAGATTTTCTTCATCTGAAAAAATGGGAATAATACTGCCTCACAAGGCTAATTTGAAGATCAGTGAGGTTATGTTCAGTGTATAAAGTATATATTTCTATTAAATAGGTTATCCACTAGACTGTGAGAACCTTGAGGATAAAGATGGTATTCATGCATATGTTTCTGACAGTTTGTAGGGTACCTGGCATATATAGGTGGTCCATAGATTTATGATATTTATAAGTATTTGTTGTATGTGTTAACTCCTAGGTGTGTTTTAGATTTAAAAGCCTTAACAGAACTGAAAAGCACTTACATTTAGCTAGAATATAGTCAGATTTCCATTTTTTCTATTTGTTTTGCTAACATTCTGGTGTAAGTGGGAAGGGAATGCTCTGAGAGTCAGTGATTCCCAGACTTTAGTTTTCACAGCAGGGTTGCCTGATATTGTTTGGGCTCTACCCAATTCACATACTGATGAAAGGACATCTCCTGGTATTTTACATTGTACCACCTGCACATTGTATGCTATGGCTATGGGACCAGTATCATTTCAGAAGATTATTGGAGGTGGACATAGACTTGCCAACTTTCAATTTTGTTGAATAAACACATTAAACATTACAAAAATTGACCACGCTCAAATATTATTTTTTAATAAAAGGGCATTTAAACTGATAAAAGTAGGAAGGACATAATCTCATAATAACAAATAAGATGAATAATTTAGCTCTAGCTTAATGATGTCTTTTTACTACATTGCTCTTATTTGTTCATTTTGCTATGGTAATCAAAACTGACTTTCAGCGACACTGGTCCACAGTCCAACATTTGGGAATGACTAACTGTAGTAATTTTCTAGTAGGATAAAGTTGGCCCATTGACATTTGCTGACTTTTTGAGCCTCAGTTTACTCTCCTGTTTCCTACTGGGTTTGTTGTGCCAGTGACATGTGGTCACAGTTACACAGTGTTTGGCATTTGTAAGTTCAGTAAATATCAGTGGGTACTCAGCAGGGGAGAGTCAAAAGAAGAGCTGGAAGCAAGCCAACCCAAATAAGTTTCATACTGATTGACCCCCTACCTCAACAACAAGGGACTGTTTCAATTTACATTCCCACCAATAGTGCAAGAGGGTTCCCTTTTCTCCACACTCTCTCCAGCATTTATTGTTTGTAGATTTTTTGATGATGGCCATTCTGACCTGTGTGAGGTGATACCTCACTGTAGTTTTTATTTTCATTTCCCTAATGATTAGTGATACTGAGCATTCTTTCATGTGTTCGTTGACTATCTGTATATCTTCTTTGGAGAAATGTCTATTTAGGTTTTCTGCCCATTTCTGGATTGGGTTGTTTGTTTTTTTTTTTTTGATATTGACCTGCATGAGCTGCTTGTAGATTTTGGACATTAATCCTTTGTCAGATGCTTCATTTGCAAATATTTTCTCCCATTCTGAGGGTTGTCTTTTTGTCTTGTTTATGTTTTCCTTTGCTGTGCAAAAGCTTTTAAGTTTCATTAGGTCCCATTTGTTTATTTTTGTTTTTATTTCCATTTCTCTAGGAGGTGGTTCAAAAAGGATCTTGCTGTGATTTATGTCATAGAGTGTTCTGTGTTTTCCTCTAAGAGTTTTATAGTGTCTGGTCTTACATTTAGGTCTTTAATCCATTTTGAGTTTATTTTTGTGTATGGTGTTAGGGAGTTTTCTAATTTCATTCTTTTACATGTAGCTGTCCAGTTTTCCCAGCACCACTTATTGAAGAGGCTGTCTTTTCTTCATTGTATATTCTTGCCTCCTTTATCAAAAATAAGGTGACAGAGTGAAGTAAGTCAGAAAGAGAAAAACAAATACCGTATGCTAACACATATATATGGAGTCTAAAAAAAATAAATAAATAAAGTGGTTCTGAAGAACCTAGGGGCAGTACAGGAATAAAGACGCAGATGTAGAGAATGGACTTGAGAACATGGGGTGGGGGGAAGGGTAGGCTGGGACGAAGTGAGAGAGTGGCATGGACTAATATATACTACCAAATGTAAAATAGATAGCTAGTGGCAAGTAGCTGCATAGCACAGGGAGACCAGCTTGGTGCTTTGTGACCACCTAGAGGGATGGGAGAGGGAGGGTGAGAGGGAGACCCAAGAGGAAGGAGATATGGGGATATATGTATATGTATAGCTGATTCACTTTGTTATAAAGCAACAACTAACACACCATTATAAAGCAATTATACTCCAATAAAGATGTTTAAAAAAACCCAAAAAAAACAAAAAACAAGGGACTGACTGTATTTCCAGAGGTGAATAGAAGTATCAAGATTTATGAGTGTAGAATGAGAAGTTACTAAAAAACAAGGCTTAAGTTGGAAGCCAAAATACCAAAAACCAAAAACCATAGGCTAGAGTCAGCATATGCTTTAGCTTGGATGAGCCTCCCATGGGAATGGCTTTAGAACTAACTTTACTTCAGTTCATGGAAAATATATTAAACCCAATGGCTAAAAAGCACCATGAGACATGTGACTCAATAAACAAAGGGTGTGGAACTCAAATTACCTTAATCTCACAAGCCAAAATTAATTACATAAGAATAGGTTGTTCTACCTTGTAGAAACTGCTGAAGAAATATCTGCTCTCTTGTTAGCAGTGCAACTTGTCATTGAACCTCTGTATGTGGCTGATTATAAAGCTTATGCCAACACACACTAAATTGTGTACAATATTTGCTTTGCAAACTATTAGAGAAAATATATTTGCAAACACTGTCTGAATTTTGACTCATATTCAGTGGAAATCTTCAAGCAAATACTTTGCTTTTAAAGCATGATCCTGATCAGTAAAATTTTTAGTGGTTGTGTTTAAACAGCAAAACAAATATGCAGTTGTGAAATATTTAACCAGCTTCCACCTCCTTCTTTCTCTCTCTCATTGACTTGGAAAATTACATGAATTTAGAAAACTTATTCTATGCTCTTATTATGAGAACCTAAGTGTAAGACTTTATACATGCTTATTGCCTATCTTCATAATAGTCTTGTAAGAAGGGTATTATGATCCCTATTTGGAAGATAGGAAAACTGAGGTTCAGAAAGTAACTAACTCAGGAATGACAGAGCTGGAAATGGAATCCAGGGTGGTTAGAATAAAAGAACATTGACTTCCTCTGATGTAGACTTCCTCCCTCACACTAAAAGAGAACGGAAAAAATTTTGGGACTCCTATCTCTTGTGACATCACTTGGAGGAAGCAAAGGGAATCAACATCTATTGAGTGCTTATTAAATTGAGTGCTAGGATTTTGTTCTTACACATAGTAAATGTGCAATAAAATAATTGTTGATTTAATTTTAATTTGAAAGTGCACCTTACATTAATATATCAGATTTATGTAGGAATACTAGTTAACTTCTGCCATTGACACATAGTTAGAAGCAATATATGGTTGTGGATTAATAGAATCACTTGGCAATAACTTTCCATTATTTGTAAGAATAGAGGAAAACAGCGACAGGGTAATTGCAAATTCAGATATACATAGTATGTCTGTAGAGGACTTTTATACAATTCTGTGTCCATTTAAATAAGATTTCAGGTATGATAGTAACAAAGATTTGGTCCACGGTTGTTTTCTCCTGATGTGTATTCTTCCTCAGTGATCCCATCCTATGCCTTGGTTTCAGCAAACATATAATCAGGTAATATTTTCTAAGATAGATCTTCAGCCCAGACTTCTGTCTTTGAGCTCTACATCATTATTTTCAATTAGGCATTGGACATCTTATGGGTGTTTTAGAACCTCCTTAAATATAACAGTTCAGTTCAAAACTGAACTTGTTATCTTTTTCTCCAGCCTGCACTCACGTCCCACTATTTCTAATATTTGTGAATGTCACTACCATCTATCTGGTACCGTTAAAGATCCAGGAATTAGCTGTACCTGTTCCCTCTTGGTAAGTTCCCACATTCGAGAGGTCATTGGTGCTTATACTTACTGCCTAAATCTTTCTGTCCATCACCTCTATCTCTTTCTTAATTCTGGCTGCTATTATTTTGTATTATGTGAAATACCTCTTAAATGTTCTCCCTTCTTCCATTATCAAGAGACATTTGGTGAGTGCCTGCAATGTTCTAGGCAAAATGTAATTTCTGGGAATACAATGAAAAGAATCATAGCACTCCTAATAATGGGGGGAGAGAAATGAGTAAGATAAATAAATAAAATAAAGGGGAAAAAAAGCAAAGGAGTAGGAAGAAGTATAAGTACGGGGTGCTTAAAATTTAGATAGAGTGGCCAGGAAAGACTTTGCTGAGGAGTTGACATTTGAGTAAAGATCAGAAGGAGGTGAGTGAGCAAGCCATGAAGATACCAGGGGGAGAATTATCTAGGCGGATAAACAGCAGTTTGAAGGCCCTGAGCAAGGAGCTCATGTGGTAAATTTGAGGACCAGCAAGAGAGACAGCTGAACTGGAGTGGAGTGAGAAAGTTAGGGGTGGCGGATACTAGAGGAAAATAAAGTCAGAAAGATAATGATCAGGCAGTCAGTGGTTTGGGGAAGATCACTTAAGGCTTTGAAAATAAGGACTTTGGTCTTTATTCTCAGTGAGACAAAGTCTTTGCGGGTTTTGAGCAAAGACTGACCTCAGATCTATTTCTTCAGTAGGATCACTCTGGGTACTTTATGGGGAATAGTGGGCCTGGATGGTGTGGGAGACCACTTAGGAGGTCATTAAATAATCGAAGTGAGAGACGATGGTAGTTTAGACAAGGGTGGTAGCAGTGGAGGTGGTAAGAGGTAGTCAGAGTGTGGATATACTTCGAATTTAGATCCTAGAGGATTTGCTGATGATTCACTTATGAGATGTGGGAAAAAGAGAAATCCAGATCGAATTCAAGATTTTTGCCTCTTTCCAATGAATTCAAGACTTCTGCCTCTTTCCAATCAACACTTTAAAATCCTTCAAGGGATTTTAAAAAATGTAGATCTTAGGGTCTGACATCCTCCCCTTCCAATACCTCATTTGAAATTTTTCTATAGCTCATGAAAATCCTCAGATGGCATTCAGATCTTCCATGGCATTTAAGGCCAATCATACCACCCCTGCAGCTTCATCATCTGCCACATCCTCACCTGCCCACTTGACCCCAGCCAGATCAAATGTCACAGCCCCTTCTTTATGTGATGTATTTTGTGTGGAAAATGTCATACCTGGTTAATTCTCATTTTATCCTTAAAATAATTTAAACGTCTTTCATTTCCCTACAGGTAGTTACCTTTTTCTCCTCATCTGATCTCATAATGCTCAATGAATTTCTCTGTTGCAGTCCCTTATCCCCTCATGTGCCTGCATCCATATCTAGGCTGTAACTCATGAAAGGTAGTGATGCATCTTGTCTGCCAGGATATGCCCCATTCCTACATAATACCCATTACAGAGTCCACACAGGCATTGCTATGGAAAAATTTATGAATAACTGTGCAAAGAGGGTTTTAAAAAATAATTTTATTGTAGTTTGGAGGGACTTTATGTAAGATTGTATGCTGTGCATTCTTATTTTAAATACTGACAAAAACATAGATCAGAGAATAATCTCTGCCATCTATTGAGTGCTTACCATGTACTGGCTGAACTTTTCTACATCACTTAATTTAATCCCTATTAAAAACCCTTGTTTACAGGTAAGAAACATAAGCTTGCTCAGCTAGTAAGAGAGCTAGAATGCAAATACAGGTCTGTCAGGCTCAAACTACAAATGGCCACTTCAGATGGGAGGAAGTTTTCTGTTAATCATCACATTGTTGTTATTAATTTCTGTCACACTTACTACCTTATTGTTGATACTAAGAAATGGAAAGTTCAAAAATATTTCTATAGCCCTTATATTACAGGATATACAAACATATATTTGAGTGTGTGTATTTACATTTTATGTTGGGGTTATGAAGAATATGAGAAATTGTTCCAAAGTAGAAGAACTTACTCTATTTTAGTCCCTTTCATTAACTTTGGATGGTGTCACGAGGCAGGCAATAGAGACTATCCAATTCAATGATTTAATTTTTTAAGTTGAGACATACTTTGTTCAAACAAGGTCTTGAAAGGCTTGGAAGCTTAATGATTAAAACAGATGAAAATGGAGTAGCTTCTCTGTTTGATTTTGAGTTATGGGAAAAGGACCCCTTCCTATTTCCAGCAAATCACTGATCTAGTACAACACTTTTATTTATTTATTTCTTAACTTTTTTTTTTTGATTAATCTTGATAACCTTAGGTGTGCTCCGAAAGAAGAGACACAGGATTATTCAGGATTGCACAACTGGATGATGGTATTATTCAGGATTGCACAACTGGATGATGGTAGAGTAAGTGCCATAGTTTTAAGACTTCTTGAATATGTTTGTTTTATTAAAACATGATGCATTCTGAAAACTCTGGGTTCATATGGAAGATAAGTTTCCTGTCCTTGAATCACAAATCCGCAACATTTTATGTGCATGTACCTTTGGAATGCACTACATTACTTTCATTTAATTCAAAGGTTTACCTTCCAACTTAACTTTATCTTGGGTAACGTTTAAATAAGTTTATATTCCTTGAGGATATACAGCACTTTATACCAGTTGAGGATACAGAGACTGTGCAAGTGGTAACGGACCTGAGCAAGCCTATACAATGCTTTTGTGAGAATTTGGAAAAGGCAACTTCTCTGGGAAACAGAGACGGTGGTGTTTCTTGGTCTGCATGCAGCTCTACTCTGGGGTAGACAGCTTGTCAGGGAGCATAGGCACCATCTAGGCTTCCAGTCTCTCCCTGAACCAGCATTTCTGTGCATTGCACAAACTGCACAGCTGTGTACAAAAGACCTGAAATGATGTGTCAAAGCTTTGGAATCTGCTGCTAGTGGGAAAAGCCAATCTAGGATTCATTTTTTTCTCATAAAGTTTGCAAATTGATATGGAAAAATGACTAATAGGTATTATGTAAGCATATGCCTATGTTTGCATGTATGTAGTAGTTGAGTTAGGGGGTTGATGATGGTTCAGGGAAACCTGCTGCCAATGAAGCTAAGAGTGTGGGCTCAATAGCTTCACAGGCTAGTTAAGTTCTTTCTTTCTTAGGACTCAGGCTGTATCCTGGAACTCAGGCTCTTTTTAACAGATCCAGGCCACAGAATCACCCCCATGAGAGAGTGTGGCTATAATAAGACAAATCCATCCTTATTGCTGGGGGAAAAATTAATTCCTTCCCTATGATGCTCTATTCATACTTTGTCTAATTGGTTCTAAACTTGAAGGAATCAATTTTTCATATACTCAAAGTTCATGGACATTCCTTTTTCTTGGAGCAGGAAAAGGTTTATTTCAGGGCCAAGCAAGGAAAATGGGCAGCTCATGTTCAAAAGCCCAGAACTCCCATGGACATTCTTTCTCCAGTTCATTATTATTATATCATTGGAATATATTTTAAGATGTTTTATAGCAATTGTTACTTGATTAAAAAAATTCACTGAGTTCTAGTGTTTGAGGATAGATCTTGGGCTGCATTAAACAATTATGGGAGAAGGGAAAAATTATAGATTATACTTCAGCGTAGTATATCAAGTTTTAATTTACTTGGACCCAGCTACATTGAAAAATAGTTCCAGTTTTGTAATACATTCTTTGTTAATAACGTTCACTTTACGTTTCTGCAATAAGTAATGAAATTAAAAATTATTTCTTTTTGAGATTTCCTTCATTCTAATATCAGTCATGTTTTTGAAATGAAAGACCTGAGATATAAAAGATTCCTTTCATTGACTTTAAACTTCTGAGCATAGTGTTTAATTCCTGCATTGTAAAAGACTTCTAAGGTGATGTAGAAAGAGAACTGGAGTTAGGAGATGTGGATTCAGGTTCTCTTTCTGTCAAATCTAAGCTATAAGGTCTCATGTAAATCATAATTTTTTCAAACTTCAGCTGTCTTATTTTAAAAATTGATAAAACAATACCTTCCCTAACCAAAGAGAACAAAATAAAATGTATGTGACAATTATTTGTAAAATTCTGAAAAAGTTTTTCAGAATATAAGGCATTATTATAGGGACAACTGAAGTATACTAGAAAGATCTCAAGAACTGAAGATTGTTATTCCAGTAACTGTTGAGTGATCTTGAATGAGTTCTTCTAACATGGTGGAGTCTCAGTTGCCCCAGCTGTACCATGGTGATAACAATACCCACCGCACAGTATTTTGTGAGAATTAAAGCAGATAATATGCATGCTATATAAACTATAAAGTGCTAAAGAAGCACAGGCACCTTTGGAGTAAGAAGAAATTGTTTTCATTAATCAATTTAATCTTATTTATTACCCTCTGTTCATATTTACTTTATACTATCAAGAGAAGAAAATGTATTTCATTTAAAATATTCAGTTTTACCTATTTACCTATTCTACTCTATCTCCACTTTTTTCAAGCTTACTTTATACACATTCTTTTTCAGAGATGACTTCTAATTTATATCTTTAGTTGTAATGTTTTTCATGAGCTCCAATTTCTTCCAACTGACACCTGGGTGTTATCACATATATACCTTAGACCAAAGGAAAAGAACATGTCCACAGCTGCCTCTACTGAAGTCCTTTTTGTAGTAGAAGAAATTTAATATTAGTTTTCTACTCTTCTTATATAGTCATTAATTCCTTTATTCAGAAATATTTATTGGTTTTACATGCCTGTTATTTTGCCAGGCATGTAAAAATGAATAAAATTCCTTAAATAACTAGAGTGATAGGTAAAAAGTGGTACATAAGCACTCCAAATGCTATAGAAATTGAGAGGTCAGAGAAGTAACTTTTGGTTAAAGGAAAGATAAATTGTTTCCAGTCTTCATGGAAGATATGGCATGTGAGCTATGCTTTGCAAGATGGGCAGGACTTCTGAGTAGATGAAGAAACAAGAACAAAAGAGATAGAAAGTGCAAAGTGTGCTTGGGGAATAGTAATTGGCCCTGTATTGTACTTATAGATTAGTAAATGGAAAATAATCTGGAAAACTAAGTCAGTCAAGATTATAGAAGACACTAAGTGTGATGGATTTGGAGTCTTTGCTTGCTTTAGGACATCACTGAGGTTTATGAAATGAGTAGTTACAGAAAAACAGTAGTGTTGTAGAAATGCTAATCTGGTGGCCTGATTGGGCCACAATGGGAGGGAGTTGGGAGGCAGGAGGTCTTACTGGGGAGACTAACTCATTAGTCTGTGAACAGGATAGGATGGGCCTAGGGCCTTGCAGAGACTGTGGGATGGAAAGGGAGGGATGGAGGGAAATATGGAAGATGGAAAACTAGGATCAGTCCCTGCTAGAGAATTCAGTGCCAGAGGCAAGAGGAGCAGCCCAAGATGAGGCTGAAGGCTCAGCCTGAGTAACTTAGGAATTAGTTATACTAGTTATATGAATAGACAATTTGAGTTTTTTCAGGTATTTTAATAATATTTAATTTTAGTAACTAGCAGTACTTGTATGATATTTCCCAGCAGTTAGCTGGAAAGGTATGTCTAACCTAAGAAAAGATCTTGGGACTGGAGGTATCCTTTCTGAAGCCATTATCTGAGAGAGAGTAATTTAAAGCTCTGAAAAAGAGAACGTGAAACAACTCATTTCACTAAATTTGGATTAAAAAAATACAATGTAAATGTCTAGGCAGATATGAATTTGATTTCATAAAGAACTTCCCAGTACTACAGCCTTAGGTATGCAGTAATAAGTGAAAGCACTTGGCATTATGAAAATCAGTATGTGTATATAATTTAGGCAGCCATCACTTAATATTTACTAAATACATATAACTACACCATTGTCCAAAGTGAAATAATTTTTACATATGAGACTAAAAATACAATGAACCATGACCCAGGGAAAATGAACTTTTATTGTGGCTTAAAAATAGAAAAGAAAGAAATACAAAATTTTGTCTGTACTTCTTTAACTAGCCTACACTTTATTTATTTAGATTTTTTGTTTTTGGCTGCACCGCATGGCATATGGGCTCTTAGTTCCCCAACCAGGGATCGAACCCACACCCCGTGCAGTGGAAGCATGGAGTCTTAACCACTGGACTGCCAGGGAAGTCCTAGCTAGTCTAAAGAGGCACGAATAGTCAAATGAATGAAACAACATAAATGACTACTCATGCTGGGTGCTTGGGTGTATGGTTATTTAAACAGTTGATTGATGGTTTAATGAAGTCGGAATTGTCCTTCAGTAGCTGATTATTTTGTGTACTTATGGCATGATATAATGAGACCAAGGTCAAAGGTTTCATCGCAGATAGATTTTCCCAACCAGTTCAGAGCTATAGGTTGAGCTTTTGTTCCTATTTGCTATTTTGCTGGTGTGTTCCTTTTGTAGTACAGAGCTGGCCCCCTCACCCCTTAAAGAGTAAGGAATTGGAGCATCTAATTAAACAAAATGGTCTTGGCACAAGCTATACCACCAAGGTGGCACATTGATCACCCCAATAAGGGCTTCATGCTGAATGCTATGTGCTTTTCTTGAGTGGGCAATACTGTTTTTGTATTTTTTAATACTTTCTTACATCTTCAAGATTAAGAATGCTGATGCTGAAATGTTTATCAGACATCCAAGATAACCCTGGATATTTATCTTGTAATATTTTGTCTCAATTTCTTGGTGCTGCATGGTGATGCTACTTCCATGTATTTCTAATGTGATTCTATGTTTCTTTATATTTTTGACCTTATCTCTTACTTCTTTCTACCTCCGTGTTGTGCTCCAAACATCCTGGCACTCTCCATCTCAAGGATTTTGTGCTTGCTGTTCCCTCTCCTTGGAACACTTTTCTTAGGTTTCCCCAGGGCTCCCTCCCTCCCTCCCTTCCTTCCTTCAAGTCTTTGCTAAATTGACACCTTCTCAGTGAGGCTTCCCTACTTAAAATTGCTCCTCCTCCCCTAGTAATCTCTACCCTCTTTTCCTGCCTTATTATTTTGCAGAGCACTTAGAGTCTTCTGATATACCATATTACTTATTTAGTTTGTTGTCTGTCTCCCCTCATTGATTTAGAAGCTCCAGGAGGGTGGGGATTTTCCCTTCCTTCCTTCCTTCCCTCCTTCCTTCTCATTAGTAATGTATTTATTTTAAGAAGGCTGGTCCCATTACTCTGGTTTCTCTATATTCAACATATTCAAGAACTGTTCCAAGAAAGACATTTACTAGAAGCAGGAATTAATTCTGATATTGAAAAGACTGTAAAGGAATGTGACATATACCAAAAACAAGAGTCTTTGTTCATGAGTCAGGCTGATTTCATAGGCCTTTTCAGGGGAAGAAATTCTTGACTGTGGAAGACTTATCCAAAGAAAATCAAAGTTCTTCCTTTTCAAATCATAGCCCTAATACAGCCTTGCGCCCATTGTTTTAAAGTAAGCATTTCCAGATACTTGTTTCTGATCTTTCTTTGATATTTATCTTATTTTAGACTAAGGCAGGAGATGGTACATCTGAATTGTCCCACTCATGCTCATTTTCCTCAAGCAGATGGTCTGGTTAAGAGAATAGAATGTACTGCTGAGGAGGGTTTGAGGAATGCTGCTGGACATAGATCAGTAAAGCTTGCCAGGTTTCGTTTACTCAGTATATACCTCCAAATTCAATAAAAGGGTTAGCCTTGCATAATTATTAATAGAGGATATTTGAAGACTCCTAACTGACATAGAGTCAGTTAAAGACTTAAAGGTATATTCTGGTTACTGCTCTGCTAAACTTAACATACACTTGCTTTTATAAGGAAGGCCAACTTTGCTGGAACTATATAGCTGCCTAAAGGTGGATCCTGATTCTGTAACTGAGATTATGGAGTCTTTTCCATGTGCAAATAGGCACAGTGGCACTATGGTACATGGTGGCACTGTCTGCAAAGGTGAACCTGCTTGGGTGATCTGAAAACTACAGAACAGTTGAAATACTTCTGGAACTTGACAATGCTGATATTTTAAGAATATTTCTTAGGAATCACCAAGTCCACAAAGTCATGGGAGCAATGCTGTCTTGACTCTACCACTGTCAAAAAATGTGTACCTGGTGTTTCAATACCAACAACTGTAACAGAGAAAGTCCTGACAGAGGTTACCTATCTCCTTGCTGATTAATGTTAGGGAGAGCTTAGCATGTACTCTAGAACAGGGGTCCCCAACCTCTCGGCTGCAGACCAGTACCGGTCTGAGGCCTGTTGGGAACTGGGCCACACAGCAGGAGGTGAGCAGTGGGCAAGCGAAGCTTCATCTGCTGCTCTCCATTGCTCTCCATTGCTTGCATTACCACCTGAACCTTCCCCTCCCCTCCACAATGTTCATGGAAAAATTGTCTTCCACAAAACCAGTCCCTGGTGCAAAAAAGGTTGGGGACTGCTGTTCTAGAGGGCACTGCTCTTCTATGTTAGTTTTCCACCTGAGTTCTAGAAAGTGTAGCTAGCTATTGACAGAACCATTGAACCCAGACTAATTTCAGAGCAAGAAATAACTATTTAGTTGAACATTTTCTTCCTTGTCTGTTTTCCTCCAAATAGTATGTTTTTCCTATATAGATTTAGTTTTCAAAAACTAAATTTTTGGGTTTTTTTTTTCAAAAACTAAAGAGATTTTTTTCCTCTTTCCTTAAAAAAATTTTTTTTAAACTAAAGATAGTATTTAACCTTTATCGGCACCAACATTATTTTGCCATCTTTCTGCACATTACAAAGGCATATTCTTGACACTATAAACATGTGATAGTTTATTGTCAAAACACTCTTTTAAAAATGTGTATTTGAAATTAATTTTTAAAATTAAATATATCTATTGGGATGATGAAAATGTTCTGAAATTAGGTTTTGGTGATGTAGAAATCTATAAAAATACTAGAAACCACTGAACTGTACACTTAAACAGGTAAACTTTATGATATATAGTTACATTTCAATAAAGCTGTTAAAATTGTTTATCTTTTAATGATTCTTAACTTACTGCAATAACAAAATTACCAAACTTTCAAAGAGTAATTGACAGTGAGGGTGGACTTGAACTCACAGAGACAGAAAAGGATTCAATAACCCATTCAGTTCAAGTTTCAGTGTCATTTCCTTAAAGCAATTCTCATCTAGGTATTGGAATACAGCGGTGTGTTATTGTTAATAACAACAACAATAGCAAACACCTTGTTACAAATAATAGTTAAAGCATCAGAGTTTTGAAATGATTTACTTCTTACACAATTTAGAGCAGATAATTCTAGCATAACATTCCTCTCACTCATTTGTATTTTCTTCCTTCCTTTTTTTTTTTTTTTTTTTTTGAGTGGAGTTACAAGGAGTGCATTAGGTATTGCTTATAAGCCTGGTTAGATCCAGGGGGGTGTGTCATACATATTACTGTTACTTGTCAGGGTGGAAAAAAATAACAAGAAGTCCTAGAGAAAGATTTATATTTAAATTTCAGCTGCTAAATGACAAGCGATTCATTTTCTGTGCATTCCTCAATTCTCTTAGGGAATTCTCAATTCCCCAATTTCTTCCTTTCTTAAGCGGCCTGACCTGCCTAGATAGCAGTGTCTCCCAAACTTATTTGAGCTCAGAAACATTTATTTCCAAAATACCTAACATTTTGAGGAGCACAGTGTTCCTGGAACTCAGGTAGGAAAATGCTCCTCTGTGAGTTGTGACTTGCCCAAGGCACTAAAGTGTTTCTGCAGGAGAGGAATGGGAAATCTATTGCACACGCAGGTTAGAGGGCATGCTCATTCATATTTAAACACACAAAGATACTTCTTGCTGTACCTCTCTCTCCATTTTGAATACTTGGGAGACTACCTTGTAGCTGTTTAGTTTAGTTGAAGTTGTTTTGTTTAGTACTTCTTATATTTTAATGTATGTATCAGTTGCCTATTATGTAAACTTAAACTTAGTGAATCTGGGGTTGGGCCCAAGATTCTGAATTTCCAACAAGCTCCCAGGTGATGCTGATGCTATTGGTCGCAGTACCACACTTTGTGGAACAAAGGTTTTGGATACATTTAAATCAGAGTAGCTCCAAGACAGAACAGAGTGATTTCTACTGAAGACATCCTAGTTTCTTCTCTGTTTCCTAAAGTCCAAGTACCGAGACAATCCTTTTCTGCTATAAGATCATTATGAAATGTCCAAAACCTTAACTTACTGCTTTGTCAAAATAAAACTAGATACATATTTGCTTTCTATAGAAAATAAATGGGTGAAATATTTGGGGGCCCTTACTCCTAGCTCATTGTGACCTGATTTGTAATACTAAATTGAAAATATCAGGATATTCCCTGTTGTACTGTTTCTACAAAGTGTGTCCCAATGAGGTGAGAAATTTGGTACATCACACTCTGGAGAAGCACAAGGCAGCATTTTTTGCCCCAAATGTGTTCATCTTCTAATATTTGATTTGATTGTTATATATAGACCCAAATATTAAAAAATTCTAACAATTACCAAGGAGACAATCCTATTTAATTTGTATAGAGAGATATATACCAGATTTTTAACATTGTTTACTTGGGGTGGGTGGGGCAGGGAAACAAGAAAGGAGGTACAATGAAAAATGGGGTTGAAGAAAGAAAAAAGAAATGTACAAGTTAAGTAAAAATGTATTAGTTAAGGGTCTAAAGCAAGAAAGACATTTCAGCACAAACTAGATGAAATGTTAGTAGGAATGATAGAATAGAGAATCTAGAAATTTACTGAACTATTCTCTCAGAGCTACTAGTTAAGGGTTATTACCAGTAACTGGGAAGAAGTGGAGACTGAAACCAGAACCCCATATGTATTTATCATGGTTAGTTCTATTTAACTATATCCAGTAAATGATGATTGTTCTCATAGAAAAAAAGTAGCTTCTAATGAATCACGGACCAAACCCAAGATTAGTTGTTTCAAATGCTCTTGAGTAACATTTAGTTGTATCAGTATATTTTTAAAAACAACATCTTGTACTCAAACCCATCTGAACTTAATCCTAGTGGCTTCTTGCCCAGATTTTCTAAAGAAGCACGGGAAAGAATTGAGATTCTCAGTATCATTTTCCCAGGATGATTTTGTGTCATAATGAAATTAGCAGAGTTCCAAGGTCTATGACACTAGTATTTTTGGAGCCTACATAATAAAATATATTCCTCAGAACTTAGTAAAAATGCTGCAGATACATCTCTCACCTTGGGAAGCAGTATACAGAATGGGGTGAAAACACTGTTGAAGAGATCAGAAAAGCTACTTGACATTAGGCAAGTCCCTTCTCTGGACTTCAGTTTTCTCCTTTTTCACTGAATGAAGAATCACTGAGTTTCCTTATCACCTTCACAGTGTTCTTTCCTTTTCCCTGCTTCACATGGATGGTTCCTTCCCTCTCCATGACCACTCTATTAGGTAGATTCTCTCATGTCTACTACACACTCTCAATTTTTGCAAACACTTTATTCCCTTAAGAATGTCTGCTTACATGTTCCTTATCTATCTCCCCATCCCCACATCACCTCTCTCCCCTCCCCAGTAGACTAAGCTCTGTGAAAGAGGCTGCGGTCGAGAACACAGATTCTAAAGTGGACTCCATGGGTTCAAGTTCCACTTTTTCCATCTACTTGCTGTGCGAACCTGGGAAGTTACCTTACTTCTCCTCATTTCCTTATCTGCAAAATAGATGTGACAATAGTACCTACCTCAAGGTTGCTGTGAGGATAAATAAATTAAAAATTTGACATTTGACCCTATATCGGTGTGTGGTCAATCAAATAAATGAAGGGAGGGACTGATTGTGATTAGTTCTCCATTGTATCTCCTGAAGTTTTTGATGGTCTGTGTGTAAGTGTATCTGCACAGAGAGAGGGTGGATTAGGTGATGGAAGTGAGACCCTGTCTACTCTGTGAGCATTGCCATGACTTCTAACATGGGCATGAAGAGCCATACATATAAGAGATTCCTTTCTGTCTCGTGAACAAATGTATCTATTTATTCAGGTTTTTTAAAAAAAATTTTTACAAGTAATATAGAAAGATAATATAGTACAATAATGACAATCACAAGTTTTGTATTCAGACAGACACAATGTGACCATGCAAGCAACAAAAGCCGTACTTTCCTTATTCATAAAATGGGGATAATCACATGCTTCAGTGGATTGTGAGAATTAAATGGGGTCCTGTTTGTAAAGTATTTAGAACTCTGGCCTGTATTCAGTAAGTGGTAAATTCTACATTCCTCTTTTAGGTAGAACCCAGCTTTGGCTGCAAATAATATCATTTTTTGTAATGGTATTTTATAAGAGTAATAACATTCTTCAGAATCACAGAATGTTAGCAGTAGAAGGGAACTTCAGGAATATCCACTCCATCTTATCCATTATCTAGATGAATCGACTGATCTAAAGAGAGATTAAGTGGTGGTACAGAGATGCCTCTTCATTTTTTTAATCTGTGGTTTTTTTCTGAAGTCTTATTTATTTATTTTTCAACCCAGGACATGGTGGGCACTGTATTAACACAGTGTTTATTGAATGAGTGGTGGAAAAATCAATAGATATTGAGTACTTATTATGCCATTCTGCTAGGCACTGGGGACTTTAAAACAATGGCCAATTGTCCTTGCTTTAAGACACTCATGACTTTCTGAGGGAAGATAAGATATAGCCTATTAACAGGATTTCACACCCTTGACCACTCCTTTTTATTGAAACACTCTCTTTCTATTAATTTCCATGATTCTACACTCTTTTTATCCTTTTGACTCTTCTTTTAAATGTCTTCTGCTGGTTGCTTCTCCTCTATTCCACCTTAAGAGTCTAGTGTTACTCCATGCTCTATCTTTGGGTGTTCACTTTTCTCTGTAGTTGATCTCATTCAGTCAACTTCAATTACCATCTAAGCTAACAGTTCTCAAGTTTTTGTGTGTGTAAAAATGAGAAGTTTGTAAAAACCATGGAACTGGATGGAATCACACAGAAAGTAAGCAGAGCTACAGAAGAAAAGAAGTTATACCTCAAATTACTTAGAATTTGGACAACAGTAAAATGAGAAGGATCCAGTAACATAAACTCAGAAAGTTTGACCAGTGGGATAGGAGAAAAATCAAGAGAGAATGATGTTTTGGAAGCTTTGTGAAGACTGTGCTTCAAGGAGGGAATGATCTGTTGTGAAGCTGTTAAGTAAAATGAACTCTGAGATCTGACCACTGGATTTTGCATGATCACTGGAGAGCTAGACAAGAGCAATTTGAGAGCTGTGGAGATGAGAATCTGTTTGTAATGGGAAAAGAGAGAATAGGTAAAGATAAACATGCATACACTCTATGGTCCAGAAAATTCATTTGCAGGAACATACACAAGAGAAACTCTTGCACATTTGTACCATTGGACCCATTCAAGAATGTTCAGAGCTGTGTTATTTGTAATGGTAAAATCCCCAAACAGTGGATATGTAGGTTATATTATACTCCTACAATGGGATATCATATAGCTGTGAACATGAATAAGTTATTACCATACATCTTATAAAACCTAATTTTGATCCCATGTAATGAATTTAAAATATAGGTAGAACTAAGCAGTATGTTCTTTAGGGAGATACACACACACACACACACATATATATATATATACACACATATATGTATACATATGTTTTTATATATATATATATATATATATATGTATCATAAAGATAATCAAGGAAATTTAGATACCACAACAGATAACAGTTACAAGGGCAGTGTTGGGAGAGGGCAGTTAGTGAACAAGATGTAATTGGGGAGGGGCCCAGAGGGTCTTCTAAAGTACAGTGATACTGTTTTTCTTAATAACTGCTGAGTACTCAGAGGTTCATTTTTAAATAAGGCTTTGTGTGTGATATATTTCATAATTAAAAAAATTTAAGTAAAAAAAGTGAATGGGAGAAGAAAACATAAATGGTGGCAGTGGGTCTAAACAAACTTTTACAAGAGTTTTGCTGTTAAGGGGAGAAGATGAGAAATGAGGCAATAGCTAGAGAAGAGTTGTGGATCAGGGAGGAATTTTTTTTTTAAACTGAAGATAGCATGGTATGTCTTTATACTGATAGGAATATTCCAGCAGAGAAGGAAACTATATGTTTTAATTTGTTTAATTCAGAATAAAAAAATATCCAGGTTAGAAAAATGTTCGATGGATCTATTTATCCACTGACTTGAAATTTGAGATCACATATCCTTTTATTAATCATTGATACACTTTTTTATACTTCTGGCACATAGATATTGAAAATATTATATTGAATCTGCCATTTCTTTCTGCTAAGTTATTCATCAGTGTAAACTTTTCCAAAGTCAGTTTTATTTTCAATGATCTTAGTTACCCAGTGAATGGTTTTAGACTTGGGATGGTACTTTAATTTTATATATCATGAGCACATGCTAAATTTAGACTTAAAGAATACTATGAAAAACTGAAATTATGGCAAGTTTTCTTTGCTCAGGAGAATGAGATCCTTCAAGCTGGAGCAATACCTTTTAAGGAATTGGATTGGGTATCTTTAGGTTCCCGTACAACAACAGATACAGATTATTGTCCTCATGACTTATTTTAGGGGTGTCAACCGTAGCAAACCCTATGGTGGCATGCAGTGGCATAAGTCAGATAAGTAACAAATTTCTGAGGAAGTAACTTGAGTTCCTTCTGGAGGACAAATTGGCAGTGGATATAAGAGAATTTGCTAGAAAATACATGATTCTAGGGGACTGATTGCAGTCACCATGTATTATAATGCCATCACCACTCCCCAGCCTGTACCAACATTAGAAAAACAGTCTGGCCAAATGGGCAACTGGTTTAGCATGTGGCTTGAGGCTTTTATGGGTAATACCTTATGCTTTAAATGTACCATTTTGGGCTCCATGACTGTAAAGGTAAGTTGGTATCCACTTGTCTAATTTCTATTAAGAAATATGTCCTTTGCCTACTGATTTACAATTTTAAGCATTTTTTTTTTTCTTTTTTGCGGTACGCGGGCCTCTCACTGTTGTGGCCTCTCCCGTTGCGGAGCATAGGCTCCGGACGCGCAGGCTCAGCGGCCATGGCTCACGGGCCCAGCCGCTCCGCGGCATGTGGGACCCTCCCGGACCGGGGCACGAACCCCCGTCCCCTGCATCGGCAGGCGGACTCTCAACCACTGCGCCACCAGGGAAGCCCGCTAAGCATGGTTTTTGAAAATTAAAATAGCAATTCATAACCCAGAATTGAAGCAACAAGAAGAATTTGGAATACATTTTTGACAGTTACATCCTTTTTTTTTTCCCATGGCATTTGATTGGCTTTGGCATGTCTCTCTGGTCAGTTAATCATATCAAGAGCACAAACAAAAAGGAAGAAAATGGAAATAAGATTTGTTATGGTGGGAGGAGTCCTGCTAAGACCTGTCTGTTCCTGAGCTGAGATATGCTCATTTGCCTTAAATCTTTCCTTAAACTACATTCTGAATTCCAGCTTTTAATCTTCATCCTGTTTTCCAAACTTCATCTCATACTTTTTATGTAATCCAGTGCAAAAGGCACTCTCTTAGAGGACCTAAGAACATCTGGAATACTTAAGGATTTGAAATGAATAATAATTATATCACGATAACAGAGCTACCCGGGTTCCTGGGTCCTCTGATAGGATTTCCCTCTTCAGAGAGGGGTGAACAGATAGGTAAAGAAAGAAACACACCATCTTTGCAAGCTTCAGGAGAAGACAACCTAAAAAAGGTCTGGAAGTTTAATTTATACATAAAAGTAATTAAACCATTCAAGAGACCCGATTCTCAACAAAAGGTATCACAGAATTACCTGGAGATTTACCTAAAATTACCTAAAAATGACATAGAATTACCTAAAAACATATTACTTTCATTTCCCTTCCCCTACCCAATTTGGATACCCTGCTCCCTCAGAGCATATGGAGGAACTGGAAAACAGTGACATTTGAGTTTTTTTCTTTTAAATTGAAGATAGTGAGGTGTGTCTTTATGCTGATGGGAATATTCAAGTAGAGTAGGAAACTATGTTTTAATTCATTTCTTGCACTATTAAACTCAGGCATGTGTCCTGTCAAAATAAAAATTTGGGACTTCCCTGGCGGTCCAGTGGTTAAGACTCTGCGCTTCCAGTGCAGGGGGCGCGGGTTTGATCCCTGGACAGGGAACTAAGATCCCACGTGCCTCGAAGTGCGGCCAAAAAATAAAAAATAAAATAAAATAAAAATTTGTCTATTTTTAAATTACGCAAGCCATTTGAGTATACTCTCCTCTTCCCACTAAAAATTCTACTCTTTACTCATGTTGACAGAAGGCATTGTTTTCTAGTCATGCGTCCTCAAATTGATGAACAAGGTCCATAAGTTATTTTCAAAATTTCACCAATTTGGCACAGTGACTCTGATTATCTTGTTCCGATAAAAATCAACCAACCAACCAACCAATGAACAAACCTAATTGTGAGTTATATATTTTTAGGTTAATAAAAAAGGAAAAACTGATTATATGTAGATGCAGCTTATTTTTAAGAGATAAAATATTTCAAAGTGTGATCCATAGAAACCAAATTGCAAAGAAGAGTTCTTTGTAATTATAAAATTTGGTTCTGATTGAGTGTAAGGATGGATCAATTTAGAAATTAGATTGATTCAAGGCATTCTGAAATTGTACATCACTTTCATTATTTCCATTATTTCCATGTTTCCCTTTATTGTCCTTTGAATGACATTTAGCTATTTATGAGATTCAATTTCTTTAAAAAAATCAGAGAAATTTCTTTGCAAAATTAAAAATGTTTCAGCAAAATACATTTCAAACTCTATTGTGTTTACTGAAACAATACCAGATTGTTATAGGAGGTTTAGGAATAATGGGAAAAGTATAATTCATAAGCTCACCACTATAATACAACAATCACGATTAGTGTTTTATATTTCTCATAGACTTTTTCACATGTATAGTTTTACAAAGTGTTAATCAATGAGTGAATAAAATTTTGTGATTTATTTTCACGTAAAATGAGAATACATAATATATAAATTATTTCATAGATTTTAACCTATTTTAATGGGTTATTAAACCTATCCTTTCTATGAATATGAAATAATTTATTTTTATTATTTTCTTATATTATTACTTGTTAATTATCATTTATTTTTGGAAAAATAGATTGCTATCCATTTTTTATTCTTTTTTTTTTATCTCATATGGGTGGAATCATACAGTATTTGTCCTTTTGTGTTTGGCTTATAGTATGTTTGTCCATTTGTGTCTGACTTATTTCACTCCTCATAATGTCTTCAGGGTTCATTCATGTGGCGTGTGTCAGAATTTCCTTCCTTTTTTTTTTTTTTTTTTTTAGTGAAATCTTTTTTTTTTTTTTTTAAGAAGATGTTGGGGGTAGGAGTTTATTAATTAATTAATTTATTTTTGCTGTGTTGGGTCTTTGTTTCTGTGCGAGGGCTTCCCCTAGTTGTGGCAAGCGGGGACCACTCTTCATCACGGTGCGCGGGCCTCTCACTCTTGTGGCCTCTCTTGTTGCGTAGCACAAGCTCCAGATGCGCAGGCTCAGTAGTTGTGGCTCACGGGCCTAGTTGCTCTGCGGCATGTGGGATCTTCCCAGACCAGGGCTCGAACCCGTGTCCCCTGCATTGGCAGGCAGATTCTCAACCACTGCGCCACCAGGGAAGCCCCATTTTTTATTCTTTTATATATATTCAAATGCACATAATTGTACATATATTTTATTAAAATTATTTGAATTTTGATTGAGTTTTCTAAAGTTCAGGAGATTTAAAATAAACACAACTACACTTAACATGGCCAATAGATTGTCCATATTTTATTTATTCCTCTTTTAAAATGACTTACCAATATCATACTTTTCTTTGTTCATGGGAAAACAAAATGAACAATATACTCATAGATGCAGACACAAACACATCAAATTATGTAATTTTGAGATTGTACCATCTAACTCTATATTGTGCTACAATTTGTTGCTTTTTTATATTAAAGTGTATGATCATAAGTAGCTATTAATTGAAAAGAAAACTAGGCAAATACTATTTTTTTCTTAAGTATCAACAAGAACTTGAAATTAATGATATCATAGTATATAATAGGTAGACAAATATAGTCTTTGCTTTCCTAAAGAGGACTTCAGGATTCACTGCATATTTACTAGCTAGTAATAATATTGCAACAGGAGTAAAAATAGAAAATCCTTAAAAAACTTTAAACAACAGAGGAATTTTTTACTGATTACATTTTAAAAGCCACACATCAGTTTTTTGAAAAATTAAATATGAGAAAACAAAAACACTTACTTATTCAAACGTTTTCATAACGCTAAGCCATCTTTTTAGGTTTATTCATTTTGTTAAAAATTCAGTCAAGCAGTCAAGCACCTTATTTAAACAATATCAAGCATGTTATCTAAACAATATCTAAGAGTTTCAATGAAGTTTTGAGAAAAGTAACTAGAAGATTGCTAGACACAGCCAAAATTTCTTAAGCTTCTGTACATTTTTCAAATGCTTTATGATCTAGTCAAAATTTCAGAACTACAGTGGCAAAAATAGGACTTACCTAAACATTTTAATCCTGAGTAATAAAGAGGTCCTTTTTTCTGCCTGTCCAACTGCTCTGAGATTTCCACTCAAATGAATGACTCTTGTGTGTTATATGTGATCTATGAAAGAACTGAAGACAAAGGAGGAAATCCCACACAATTAAAACCTAACTTGTTAAACAAGTCTGAAGGAGTCAACTTGAACCAATCATGTGACTTGTGGAATGGAATCAGAAGTAGACAGGAAATTTTACAAATCAGTAAAAATTTTATTTATACTGGTAAATTGTGATTACACATCATAACAGGTGATAGGTATTTTGTGAAAGCTTGAAACTACTCCACAGGCTGTAGTATCATAGTTTTTCATTTAAAAAGGATGTGACACTCGCCCATATTATCATGTTGTCATACAACTTGTTCTTTGCCACAGCAAGCCAAAGACTATCAGAAAATACTTTCCAGATATTAATTGGTAGTACTACCTTTGAATTCTCCCTTCTCTGTAATAAAATTCTGTTTTTCTCATAGCACTTGAAACAGAGATTCAGAGAAGTAATTGATTACATATACAAAATTGTGGGATAAGCAAGTAGAACAGTTGGAACTAAAATTCACTTTGTCTTTTTCACTATGCCTTTTTAAAAAAAATATTCTAACTCAATACTGCTAGTGGATGAGTGGACAGCAGAGTGTAGTACGAATATTCCATGTAGAATAGCATGGAAGTGAGAAAGGACATTCCTGTTTATTGTGTTGGGAAGGACAGGAGATAAATTTGGAAGGTTATGCTGAGGTTACTTTGGGAGAAATAATGAATGCTAAATAATTGGAATGTGTAACAGAATTAGGAAATTTGAATTTTGGTCTCAACTTTTTCATCAACTAGTTGCAAAGCCTAAGCAAAAAATCACTTATTACTCTATGAGTCTCATTTACTTACTGAGACAATGAGAAGGTGAATCACGAGGTTTTAGAGGACATTTTTATTTCTAAAATTCTATGACTTTATCTTGTAAATCAGTGATAGCTAATGTCTAATGGATTCACTCCAGTACTTCAACTCCAGAAGTGTTCAATTACTTATGCATTTTTTATATAATGTGCATACCATACAACAGGAAAAGGAATGCATGGGCTTCTCCCTGCCCTTCCCCCCTATATATTTTCATCATATCCTGTATCTCATGCCTGATATTCTGACCTTTTTTTTTTTTTAGTAAAAAGAATAAAACAATATATTAAAAACATTTGAACAAAGTTACCTAAACAAACCATTTTCATTTTATATGTTAACCTTTAAGTACTTTTCACATGTACAGCTCTTTTTCACACGTTATATCATAATATATAGCTTTGTATTGTGCTTTTTATTATGCTCAATGTTATTTGATAAGCATATTCTTGTGTTACTAATTTTTATTTCTAGTAGCTGTATATATTATTTCTGGTAGCTGTGTATCTGTCTAATGGCTGCATAAAAAGTATAACTTTTTATTTTGATATAATTTCAAACTTACAGAAAACTTGCAAATATAGTACCTAGATTCATCAATTATTAAGAATTTTAACAGCTGCATTTTAAAGGGTGAATCCTATCACACTGAACAGATTCATCATAAAATACTGAAACCACCTCCTAATGTGAAGTATTTTGACCACCTTCACGAATGTAGTCTTTTTTTTTTTTTAACCTGCTGCTGAATTTTTCCTTGAAATAAATGAAAAAGAAAAAATAGCGTACTGGGGCAAATTATTTAAATATTTAATGACCTGTAAAAATTTGCTTTTATTTTAATAATTTTTTTAAAGATGAGAAGTATATTGTCTTCTGGTTTTTGTTGACAGTACTTTCCCCCAACTATGTGTGCTCTTTCTTCTCCATCTTTGTATTTCCTGGAGCAATCAGCAAAGCCCTTTTTAATGAGAAGGTACTTAGCACACATTATTTGAATGTCCAGTAACTGAATGAATTAATGCAGTTCCTGGTTTTGCAACACTGTTCACAGCAGAACTTGGGAATGAGTCAGGGGAGAGGCATGGGGTAAACTGCATTCAGTCTGAAAGCAACTTCCTGCTCTCCTGTGTTGAGCTCAACACAGGAAGAGAGGTGGGGCATGAAATTATGGTTTGTGAAAGCAGAAATAGAGTCACAGATGTAGAGAACAAACTTATGGTTACCAAAGGGGAAAAGGGGGCGGGTAGGATGAATTGGGAGATTGGGATTGACATATATACACTACTATGTATAAAATAGGTAACTAATGAGAACCTGCTCTATAGCACAGGGAATCTACTCAATGCTCTGTGGTGACCTAGATGGGGAGGAAATCCAAAAAAGAGGGGATATATGTATATATGTATAGCTGCTTCAGTTTTCTGCACAGCAGAAGTTAACACATTTTAAAGCAACTATATTCCAATAAAAATTAATAAAAAACAAAAAAAAATATGGTTTGTGAGGCAAAGGAATTGCTCTTAACAAGGACTTATTCAGAAGATGTTGACTCTTAATTTTCAGATCCTCAGGGAGTGGCAGGATAGGCCTTGACCTTTTCTATTCTATAGGGGAAGCCATTGCAAGAATAAGGAATGTAGAATGACATTGTACAAAAAATATCAGAATCCTCTTCTTCCCTGCCATAGGCTTGATTTTATTCCTCCAGCTGTACATTCACAAACCAAGACAATGTGACCTAAGACTGACAGGAACAAGCTTCAGGGAAATATCAATAGAAGAGATCATTTGTTTTGATGGAGGATAAATCATGTAGTGTAAACATTATCAAGATTGGTTCTTTTGCCTGCCTAGGCTGAGTGGGGAGATCATGGTAAAGACAGTATCTCCAAATACACAAATGTCTGAAAATAGACCTAGCTTTAAAAGAAGTATGAGTCATTCAGTGGAACCCGTCACAACAATATGAGCAGAAGAAAACAACCAAAAGGCAGATGATGTAAGAAGGCGTGGGCCAGAGTGTTTTCTTTGAATTTGGAGATTGTTTAGTCATCATGTCCAGGGCAGCACTGTCGTATGGCTATGGCTGGTAATGAATTTGTCATGACCTCCTTCACAGAGTTATTATATAGATAGAAAAAGAAAGATAATGGATGTGCCCACCATTTGAAAGTTGTAAATGTTGTTTAAATAGAAATGTTTACATTTAGTATAAGTGTAAATTTAAAAGTGGGGTAGTAATTGGATTTCCTAAGTGTGGCCAAGTCTATTTTATTTTATTTCTTACTATGTGCAGGTTATTTTTTTTAAATTAATTTTTATTGGAGTATAGTTGCTTTACAATGTTGTGTTTCTGCTGTGCAGAAAAGTGAATCAGCTATACATATATACATATATCCCCTCTTTTTGGATTTCCTCCCCATTTATGTCACCACAGAGCATTGAGTAGAGTTCCCTGTGCTATACAGTAGGTTCTCATTAGTTATCTATTTTATATATGGTAGTGTATATATGTCAATCCCAATCTCCCAATTCACCCCATCCTTCTTTCCCCGCCTGGTATCCGTACACTTGTTCTCTATATCTGTGTCCCTATTTCTGGTTTGCAAATAAGTTAATCATTTTTCTAGATTCCACATATAAGCAATATTATATGATATTTGCTTTTCTCTTTCTGACTTACTTCACTCTGTATGACAGTCTCTAGTTCCATCCATGTCTCTGCAAATGGCACAGGTTCATTCCTTTTTATGCTGAATCGTATTCCATTGCATATAGGTACCACATCTTCTTTATCCATTCTTCTGTTGATGGACATTTAGGTTGCTTCCATGTCCTGGCTATTGTAAATAGTGCTGCAATGAACATTTCAAGTGTCCTTTTGCATTATGGTTTTCCCAGGGTATATGCCCAGGACTGGGATTGCTGGGTCATATGGTAGTTCTATTTTTAGTTTTTTAAGGAATCTCCATACTGTTCTCCATAGTGGCTGTATCAATTTACATTCCCACCAACAGTGCAAGAGAGTTCCCTTTTCTCCACACCCTCTCCAGCATTTATTGTTTCTAGATTTTTTGATGATGACCATTCTCACCGGTGTGAGTTGATACCTCATTGTAGTTGTGATTTGCATTTCTCTAATGGTTAGTGATGTTGAGCATTCTTTCATGTGTTTGTTGCCAATCTGTACGTCTTCTTTGGAGAAATGCCTATTTAAGTCTTCTGCCCATTTTTGGATTGGGTTGTTTGGTTTTTTGATATTGAGCTGCATGAGCTGTTTGTACAGTTTAGAGATTAATCACTTGTCAGTTGCATGATTTGCAAATATTTTCTCCCATTCTGAGTGTTGTCTTTGGTCTTGTTTATGGTTTCCTTTGCTGTCCAAAAGCTTTTAAGTTTCATTAGATCCCATTTGTTTATTTTTGTTTTTATTTTCATTATTCTAGGAGGTGGGTCAAAAAATATCTTGCTGTGATATATGTCAAAGAATGTTCTGCCTATGTTTTCCTTTAAGAGCTTAATAGTGTCCGGCCTTACATTTAGGTCTTTAATCCATTTTGAGTTTATTTTTGTGTACGGTGTTAAGGAGTGTCCTAATTTCATTATTTTACATGGAGCTGTCCAGTTTTCCCAGCACCACTTATTGAAGAGACTGTCTTTTCTCCATTGTATATTGTTGCCTCCTTTGTCATAGATTAGGTAACCAGAGGTGCGTGGGCTTATTTCTGGGCTTTCTATCCTGTTCCATTGATCTATATTTCTGTTTTTGTGCCAGTACCATATTGTCTTGATTACTGTAGCTTTGTAGTATAGTGTGAAGTCAGGGAGCCTGATCACTCCAGCTCTATTTTTCTTTCTAAAGATTAGTTTGGCTATTCAGGGTCTTTTGTGTTTCCATACAAATTGTAAAATTTTTAGTTCTAGTTCTGTGAAAAAGGCCATTGGTAGTTTGATAAGGATTGCATTGAATCTGTAGATTGCTTTGGGTAGTGTAGTCATTTTCACAATATTGATTCTTCCAATCCAAGAACATGTTATATTTCTCCATCTGTGAATGTCATCTTTGATTTCTTCTGTCAGTATCTTATAATTTTCTGCATACAGGTCTTTTGCCTCCTTAGGTAGGTTAATCCCTGGTATTTTATTCTTTTTGTTGCAGTGGCAAGTGGGATTGTTTCTTTAATTTCTCTTTCTGATCTTCATTGTTATTGTATAGGAATGTAAGAGATTTCTGTGTATTAATTTTGTATCTTGCAACTTTACCAAATTCACTGATTAGCACTAGTAGTTTCTGGTGGCATCTTTAGGATTTTCTATATATAGTATCATGTCATCTGCAAACAGTGACAGTTTTACTTCTTTTCCAATTTGGATTCCTTTTATTTATTTTTCTTCTTTGATTGCTGTGGCTAGGACTTCCAAAACTGTTGAATAATAGTGTTGAGAGTGGACATCCTTGTCTTGTTCCTGATCTTAGAGGAAATGCTTTCAGTTTTTCACCGTTGAGAATGATGTTGGCTGTGGGCTTGTCATATATGGCCTTTATCATGTTGAAGTAGGTTCCCTCTATGCCCACTTTCTGGAGAGTGTTTATCATAAATGGGTGTTGAATTTTGTCAAAAGCTTTTTCTGCATCTATTAAGATGATCATACAGTTTTTATTCTTCAGTTTGTTAATGTGGTGTATCACATTGATTGATTTGTATATATTGAAGAATCCTTGCATCCCTAGGATAAATCGCACTTGATCATGGGGTATGATCCTTTTAATGTGCTGTTGGATTCTGTTTGCTAGTATTTTGTTGAGGATTTTTGCCTCTCTGTTCATCAGTGATATTGGTCTGTAATTTTCTTTTTTTTTTTTTTTGCTATCTTTGTCTGTTTTGGTAGAATCTTTGAGCATCTTTTTATGTGTTTGTTGGCCATCTGTATATCTTCTTTGGAGAGATGTCTATTTAGGTCTTCTGCACATTTTTTTGATTGGGGTGTTCGGTTTTTTTTTATTTTGAGGTGCATGAGCTGTTTGTATATTTTGTGGATTATGACTTGTAGGCAGCGGGAGGTAAGGGAATAAGTATGTCCTACTATGTTTCAAAGGCTTTTATCTATTCAGAAGGCATGTAGTAGAAACAGTACACTCTTTGGAATTAGAATACACCTGGAATCAAATCTTGGTTCTTCTATTGGGTGCGCCAAAACGTTCATTTTTTTTTTCCATAAGATGGCTCTAGTAGCACTTAGTGTGTTTAATGTCATTCGAAACAATTTTGTTAGGTTGTATGTGACAGCTGTCATATCAACGTGCATTAAAAAAAAGACATCAAAATTGGTGAATTTTTGTGTAGCCATTTTAATATTGAAGATGAAAAAAAAACAACATTCTTGGCATATTACTCTATATTATTTCAAGAAAGGTAAAAATGCAACTGAAATGCAAAAAAAGATTTGTACAGTGTATGGATAAGGTGCTGTGACTGATAAAATGTGTCAAAAGTGGTTTGCGAAGTTTTGTGCTGGAGATTTCTCGCTGGACAGTGTTCCACGGTCAGGTAGACCAGTTGAAGTTGATAGCAATCAAATCAAAATATTAATTCAGAACAATCAATGTTATACCATGAGGGAGATAGCCTACATACTCAAAATATCCAGATCAAGCATTGAAAATCATTTGCACCAGCGGTTATGTGAATTGCTTTGATGTTTGTGTTCCACATAAGTTAAGTGAAAAAAACCTTCTTGACCTTATTTCCACATGCAATTCTCTACTGCAACGTAATGAAAACGTTCCGTTTTTAAAACAAATTGTGACGGGTGATGAAAAGTGGATACTGTACAACAATGTGGAATGGAAGAGATTGTGGGGCAAGGGAAATGAACTACCACCAACCACACCAAATGCCGGTCTTCATCCAAAGAAGGTGATGTTGTATATATGGTAGGATTGGAAGGGAGTCCTGTATTATGAGCTCCTTCCAGGAAACCAAACAATTAATTCCAACAAGTACTGCTCCCACTGAGACCACTGAAAGCAGCACCCAACGAAAAGCATCTAGAATTAGTCAACAGAATACGTATAATCTTCCATCAGGATAACGCAAGACCGCATGTTTCTTTGATGACCAGGGAAAAACTGTTAACAGCTTGGGTCAGAAGTTCTGATTCATCTGCTGTATTCACCAGACATTGCACCTTCGGATTTTCATTTATTTTGGCCTTTACAAAATTCTCTTAATGGAAAAAATTTCAATTCCCTGGAAGACTGTAAAAGGCACCTGGAACAGTTCTTTGCTCAGAAAGATAAAAAGTTTTGGGAAGATGGAATTATGAAGTTGCCTGAAAAATGGCAGAAGGTAGTGGAACAAAAGGGTGAATATGTTGTTCAATAAAGTTCTTGGTGAAAATGAAAAATGTGTCTTTTATTTTTACTTAAAAAGCCAAAGGCACTTTTTGGCCCACCCAATATTTACTACCAAGTGGGGTCCAACAAAATTGTTTATCTGTGTATGCCTCAGTTTTCTTATACATATAAATGAAGTTAAAACACTATTCTCATGGAAAAATGAAAATTCAGTCAAATCCAATCAAATGAACTAACAAATGTAAAGCACCTGGCAATGCAACAATTTATAATGTGGTCACTCTTTCAACACTGATTCTCGAGGCAGTGTGTGTGTACATGTGTAGAAGTCACAATTGCTGAGAGGTGGAAAGCACATAGAGTTTGAAAATGGCCCTGGGTGTTTCTAAAATACCCCCTCCCTAGATTCACATATGTGACCATGCTTCTCCAAAGTAATCTTATTCCTACAGCATTCCTTCAAACATGGTTTAAGAAATCCAAAGAAGGGCTTCCCTGGTGGCGCAGTGGTTGAGAGTCTGCCTGCCGATGCAGGGAGCATGGGTTCGTGCCCCGGTCTGGGAGGATCCCGCGTGCCGCGGAGCGGCTGGGCCCGTGGGCCGTGGCCACCGGGCCTGCGTGTCCGGGGCCTGTGCTCCGCAGCGGGAGGGGCCGCAGCGGTGAGAGGCCCGCGTACGGCAAAAAAAAAAAAAAAAAAAAGAAATCCAAAGAAGCTTATTACAATCTGTGATGGCTTTTATGTTGAGAGCCAACTATTTTCTTGTGCTTTCCACGTGTAAAGTTTTTTAAGCCAGTTTCTAATACTAAGAGGTCAAAGAAGCATCTTGGTTATAGATACCTTTTTATCTTGTTAGAGGAGGAAGCATGTATCCTTTACCCCTCTCCTAAGTTCTCCACATCAGTCTCCCTTGAGCTGCGTAGAGTCATTTTCTCCTATAAAGGGTAATTCCTATATACATATGAAAGTTTGACTCTTGCTCTTTTCCCTCCACATTCAGAGAGGCAATCAGGGCAAATAAATATAGTACATATTAATATACAACATAAGTCATCTGATCAATTGAAAGGTCTGGCTGGTAAACTCAAATTAAAGTTACCCAATATATCCACAAAAGGCTTTAAGTGATCTTTTATTTGGTCGATAATGAGAACAGTATGAATATACATAACTGTTGTAAGTATCTGTTTTAAGATTGATCCCATTATCAATTTATAACTGCTGGTCTTATCTGGCTCTTCACTACTGCCCAGCAATATAGTTAGGTTTCCATGGTCGGTGTTTAGTGTTTACAAAAACCGTTTCATATCTTATCTATTCTTCCCCAAATGTTTATTTTCTATCCCTTACTCTCTGCATTTGCTTTCAACAGATGACTTACAGTTCTACTGTTGGAGAAAAAGATAGAACTTTTTCTATCAACAGGTGAAGATAGAACCACCTTCAGATGGACACTCCCTCAACTACTTGTTATTGTATCTGTAAATTTTATGCATCTGCCTATATCCTTCTTATTATAGTGGAAGATGTTTTTATCCTCCCTTGGGAGGCTAATCTTTTTACTTGTTCTTTACATGCACATCTTTATGCTTCCTCTTCCTAATATGCTTCTCCAGTATTTCCTATCTCTATAAGTCACCTTCCATTCACCCAGTTTCTCACACCAGAAATCTGAGTGTCATCCTTGACTCCATCTCTTTTCTTAATGTTTTATGTGCATAAATATTTATTGAACCCATTTCCCCCTTGTCCTAATACCCACTGCCACTATATGACTCCAGGCCACTCTGAACTTCTAGCTGGATTACTGTCCCAGTCTTCTGATTAGCTTTTCTGCCCATATTTTTTTTTCCACTCTAGTCTTTTTTTCATACAACAAGAGTGATCATTACACATTGAGTTATGTCACTACCCTCTTAAAAACTCTTCAGTAGCTTCCCTTGCATTTAAGAGAGTTCACTCTCCTTAACATGGGTGGCAGAGCCCTGCAGCATCTAGACTTTGCCTACCTTTTCACCCTCCTTTCCCACCCTGCTTCTAGAACTCTACACTATACACTGAATTTCCTTTAGTTACTTGAATATACTGCCCTCTCTGTCTCCTCCAGCTCTGTTCCCTCAGCTTTCCTATTGTTTCATACCTCTTTCAACAAATTTCTCTTTAGTGTCCCAATCTGAATAGTCTTTCAGGAATGCTTATATGCTTTTCCATCCATGAGGGCTTCTTCACACTTAGGAGAGGTTGGTTCCTCTTCATTGTGATCCCACATCTGTTTGCTTCCCCTCTCATACTCATTACAGTGTTCAGCACACCTTTTGAAATTATTCTACAGTAGACCATAGGGCCCATGGGGGAAAGGACTGCTATGTTTTCAGAGCCAGTCATCCCTAACTGGTATGTGGTTAATTTAAAAAAGTAGTGAATGAAATAGTGAATAAAAATTCACTGCTTTCTGAAGTATTACAGCTATGATTGATCCACTTTAAAAAAATCGCTCCTGTAGGACACATGGAGGTAGCCTTCAGATCATCCTTCAAGACAAACTGCTCAACTTCAAAGAGTATGAGTACCTATATTTTAAAACATAGATTTCATTTTTATTTAGGTAAGGTGAGACTAGCAGATCAGGAGATGATTGCCATTGATTGAAAAGATAGTTTATTATTTACTGTTCCCAAGAAGGGGACATGTCACACCATGCAGGGTCACATGGGGAAGCAGAGTCAGGAGGCAGAGGGAAAGAGAAGGAACTATGTGCAAGAGCCTTTATTGTGATTTCCATCAGAAGGACAGATGAGTCAGGGTAAGCAGGCTGATTATTGGCTAGTTGAAATAATTTCAGTGGGCTCTGTGGCATAGGGGCTGTCGCCAGTTGTCTGGTACCTGGCCCTGGTGTGGGTACACTATAATACTGCATACACTATTCCCTGGCAGAGGAATGATGGCCCAAAGTATAAGAGCTCAAAAAAAGGAGATGGGGTGCAGGCGCCCGGTCGCTCCGGGCCTGAGCCGAGCAGCCGGCGGCCGCTTCCTTCCCCCGCATCCTCTCCCCGCGCCCCCTCCTCTCGGGACTGGATCTGCCTTCGGCCGCCCTTTAGACAATGGTCTCCTTAATCTCTGACTTGGATCCACTCAAAGACTGGAAAGTTTTAAGGCAGGAAACCCTTTTGAGTGCCGGCCCTGCCCGGGATCGAATCAGGCTCCCTCCCAGCACGTTGGCTTTGTCTTTCCTCCTCCCCGCCTCCCAACTGTCCCCTCCTGGAGCAGGAGGCAGATTTTACCTGTGGGCACCTGGCATTGGTGATGACAGACAGAAAGTGGCAGGAAGGAACAAGCGCTACGCAAGGCATCATTTGCTCAATTAATATTTCCGAAGGAAAGGAAGGGAGGGTCGTTATTTTCATTTTTGAAAGAGGGGTCACCATTCAGTAAATCAGCAGAATCACCAGTCCTCTCAATGAGCCCATTAGTTAGATGGGGATCAGAGAGAAATATTTTGCATATAAACTTCAAACACCATAAAGTAGAGAAAGAGAGAGAAAGAAGATTTGGAGCCCTTGACTCCAAGTTTCATAGCATGGGTATTTCGTCCTGGTAATTAGTTGAAGTCCCTTTTGATCATCATTTCTAATTTTTTGGCAATGTTTTTTCTTTATAAAGACTGTGAATGTTTTTTTAACTTGTCCTAACACCCTTCTCCCATGTAGATCTTTTACTTTCATTGACCCCTGCAACTGAATTTGATCTGAACTTTAACCTCCAAACTGTAAAATAAAAGTTTGAACCTAAAATTAAAAAAAAAAAAAAAAAAAAAAAAAAAAAAAAAAAAAAGGAGATGGTTGGGTTATAAATTCTGGGTTGGTTGGTTCGCATATCGAGGACATGCTCACAGTGGAGTCATTTGCCATCTCTGGGAATTAGCTGGCCCTGGAAGAGGCATTCCCTCCAGGGTCAGCAAGGCCTCAGATATCAAAGTGTCAGAGTAAAAATATATGCTTAATACAACCTGACAGACTCTAACTGTTAGCTTTGTCAAGGTTTGCCTCAGTTTTCAAGCTCAGGGCATTTTCTTCTCTGGGTAGCCCTCAGCCAATGACTGAGCAAGGTGGTGGTATAAAGGTTTAGTCATTTCCACCCAGTGTGGGTTTCTCTAACACATTATTTACTCCATAGTTCCTAGTTGGTCTGGAAGAGACTTTTGTCAGATTGGCGTTGCTGTCTGATAGCTTTCCCTGCCAGATCCTGCTTCCTCTCTTTTCCTTTAACAAGTGTTACTTCTCAATAAACCTTTGCACATTTACTTTGTTTAAGTGTCTGACACCCAGAAAGCCCAATTTGTAGTAGGTAGTAGGTAGTACTGAAAGAGCTCCAAGAAAACTGATGTCAAGATGAGATTTGGGGGCTGGATCAGTCACCACTCAGCTGGTGCTGGTAATGAGAACTTGGTGGTAGGTGGTATGCTGACAGCTTCTAGCTCAGGCAGTGGTGTGATTGTTAAAACTTTCACCACTGGCACTGGTAGTAGAGGTGAATGCACAGGTCAGTGCCAATTCATACATTTTAGGGTTAGCGGTGATAAACATAAGGACAGTGGAATTGCATGGTTGCTACTAGTTTGCAATTATGTGCAAGAGGTGGATAATGAAAAGTGGAGGGCAATTAACATAATTGAAAGCTGAGTTTGAGATCCGGAGATTATCTTTGGTAGATTATTAAAAAGCTCTCATCTCATGCAGTGGGTGAGCAGGAAAAGCTGAATACCAAACACAGGACTGGATAGAGTGGTTGAACTGCATTGATGGTTGGATGCTTAACATAGATCTGGTGATACAAAGTCAGAGCCCTAGTTGATAAAACTTGGGACCTGACACATGGGATGTGGCTATTGGGCTAGATAACTTGAAATTTTTGACTCTGCAAACTTTTTTTGTTTGAGCCTTCTGAGTTTGCAGAAGTGGGTTCTCTCTCTCCGTTGAGCTAGCATTGTGCAGGGATATTGCAGAAGCTTCTTCCCCACAAGGCAATAGCTGTCCTCTCCAGGAGCTGCATGCCTTTTCTCTCCTGGCTGCCAAGCCTATTAACAAAGTTAAATCACAATAGGGGGGAATTCACTGGAGAGCTAGGACAAGTAGGGGTGTTTTGGGAGATAAAATTACATAAAGTATTAGTATAAAACATTTTTTTCATTTTTGTTTTTAGATGCTTTAAAGGAAACAAAGCATATTTGTCTAAAACAGAATGATTAGACTATTATGAATAAGATGTAGAAAATCTCCCACCAAGGGAGGGAAGTACCTAGAAGTATTTACTGAGGTCTTTATTGCTCTGGGGATGGGTGTGTGTTTGGGGAATAAAATAAAGATAATGAAGAAATTAGTCATAAGAAACATAAGAAATAAATGGTAGAAAGAAAGGTGACAGAGTTATACCAAACATAAAACTTATGCTAATATACATGAGTAGTTTTAACAGATGGAGTAAAAGGCAAAGACTCTTTGATGGTTTTAAAAAGAAAATCCAGTTTTCAGAAGCCTGTACATTGTCAGATATACAACTAAAACAAAAAGTTAAAGAGAAGGAACAAAGATAGCAAGCAAATATACGGAGATAGTAAGGATAGAGGTCCAAAGCAATAACAGTAACCAGGATAAAGAGGGTTATTTATATTGATTAAAACACACAAATATATAATACAGCAATTTAAAAACAATAATAAGGTAACAGCTGATGTAGAAGAGATAAGAATATGTGAAACTCTACCAAAAATATTTAGTCTCAAGAAAATAAATTTCTGAAAAAAATAAAAATTATTGAAATTGACTCAAGAACTAGGAAACTTGGACAGAAAGATAACTAACTGTGGAATAAATAGAAAAGATTATATAAATTTTTTTTCCTAAAAGCATCAGGACTCATAATGTTTTCAAGAAACTGTTATTTCCTATGCTCTCTTAACTGCTCCCAAGGACAGAACATGCTGAAAACTTTTCCGTGAATTTTACACTGCTGACATTATCTTGGTTAATAAAATTCTTGATAAGACACTAAGAAATGTATCAGTCTACCCCTGAAGAATTATTAACATATTTGAATTAATAAACCCCTGGCTCTATCTTTTCTAGATAAGCTACATAGGGTTGCCTATGTAGACTACAAACCAAACACGTGTAATTTAGAGTGTTTGCCCTTATGATCTTCGATTTAGGGTGGGTATTTGAAAATCCCGTATACATTTTTGGTTTTACTTGCAATATACATGACATGTCCTACTAGATCTTCAGTTACATAGACCTTTTTTTTTTTGTAACATGTATCCGTAATAGACTTATTTATTCTATTTTATTTTTTAACATCTTTATTGGAGTATAATTGCTTTACAATGGTGTGTTAGTTTCTGCTTTATAACAAAGTGAATGAGTTATACATATACATATATCCCCATATCTCTTCCCTCTTGCATCTCCCTCCCTCCCACCCTCCCTATCCAACCCCTCTAGGTGGTCACAAAGCACCAAGCTGAACTCCCTGTGCTATGCGGCTGCTTCCCATTAGTATTTTACATCTGGTAATGTATATATGTCCATGCCACTCTCTCACTTTGTCCCAGCTTACCCTTCCCCCTCCCCGTATCCTCAAGTCCATTCTCTAGTAGGTCTGGGTCATTTTTTTTTTTACATCTTTTTTGGAGTATAATTGCTTTACAATGGTGTGTTAGTTTCTGCTTTATAACAAAGTGAATCAGTTATACATAAACATATGTTCCCATATCTCTTCCCTCTTGCATCTCCCTCCCTCCCACCCTCCCTATCCCATCCCTCTAGGTGGTCACAAAGCACCAAGCTGATCTCCCTGTGCTATGCGGCTACTTCCCACTAGCTATCTATTTTACGTTTGGTAGTGTATATATGTCCATGCCACTCTCTCACTTTTTCACAGCTTACCCTTCCCCCTCCCCATATCCTCAAGTCCATTCTCTAGTAGGTGTCTTTATTCCTGTCTTACCCCTGGGTTCTTCATGACTTTTTTTTTTTTTTTGGCGGTACATGGGCCTCTCACTGTTGTGGCCTCTTCCATTGCGGAGCACAGGCTCCGGACGCGCAGGCTCAGCAACCATGGCTCACGGGCCTAGCCGCTCCGCGGCATGTGGGATCTTCCCGGACCGGGGCACGAACCCGCCTCCCCTGCATCGGCAGGCGGACTCTCAATGACTGCGCCACCAGGGAAACCCCATGACTTTTTTTTTTCCTTAAATTCCATATATATGTGTTAGCATACGGTATTTGTCTTTCTCTTTCTGACTTACTTCACTCTGTATGACAGACTCTAGGTCCATCCACCTCATTACAAATAGCTCAATTTTGTATTTTTTATGGCTGAGTAACATTCCATTGTATATATGTGCCACATCTTCTTTATCCATTCATCCAATGATGGACACTTAGGTTGTTTCCATCTCCTGGCTATTGTAAATAGAGCTGGAATGAATATTTTGGTACATGGCTCTTTTTGAATTATGGTTTTCTCAGGGTATATGCCCAGTAGTGGGATTGCTGGGTCATATGGTAGTTCTATTTGTATTTTTAAGGAACCTTCATACTGTTCTCCATAGTGGCTGTACCAATTCAGATTCCTGCCAGCAGTGCAAGAGTGTTCCCTTTTCTCCACACCCTCTCCAGCATTTATTGTTTGTAGATTTTTTGATGATGGCCATTCTGACCGGTGTGAGATGATATCTCATTGTAGTTTTGATTTGCATTTCTCTAATGATTAATGATGTTGAGCATTCTTTCATGTGTCTGTTGGCAGTCTGTATATCTTCTTTGGAGAAATGTCTGTTTAGGTCTTCTGCCCATTTTTGGATTGGGTTATTTGTTTTTTTGTTATTGAGCAGCATGAGCTGCTTGTAAATTTTGGAGATTAATCCTTTGTCAGTTGCTTCATTTGCAAATATTTTTTTCCCATTCTGAGGGTTGTCTTTTAGTCTTGTTTAGGTTTCCTTTGCTGTGCAAAAGCTTTTAAGTTTCATTAGGTCCCATTTGTTTATTTTTGTTTTTATTTCCATTTTTCTAGGAGATGGATCAAAAAGGATCCTGCTGTGATTTATGTCATAGAGTGTTCTGCCTATGTTTTCCTCTAAGAGTTTGATAGTTTCTGGCCTTACATTTAGGTCTTTAATCCATTTTGAGCTTATTTTTTTGTATGGAGTTAGGGAGTGTTCTAATCTCATACTTTTACATGTACCTGTCCAGTTTTCCCAGCACCACTTCTTGAAGAGGCTGTCCTTTCTTCTCTGTACATTCTTGCCTCCTTTATCAAAGATAAGGTGACCATATGTGCCTGGGTTTATCTCTGGGCTTTCTATCCTGTTCCATTGATCTATATTTCTGTTTTTGTGTCAGTACCATACTGTCTTGATTACTGTAGCTTTGTAGTATAGTCTGAAGTCAGGGAGCCTGATTCCTCCAGATCTATTTTTCGTTCTCAAGATTGCTTTGGCTATTTGGGGTCTTTTTTGTTTCCATATAAATTGTGAAATTTTTTGTCCTAGTTCTGTGAAAAATGCCTGTGGTAGTTTGATAGGGATTGCATTGAATCTGTAGGTTGCTTTGGATAGTAGAGTCATTTTCACAATGTTGATTCTTCCAATCCAAGAACATGGTATATCTCTCCATCTATTTGTATCATCTGTAATTTCTTTCATCAGTGTCTTATAATTTTCTGCATACAGGTCTTTTATTTCCTTAGGTAGGTGTATTCCTAGATATCTTATTCTTTTTGTTGTAATGATAATAAATAGGAGTGTTTTCTTGATTTCACTTTCAGATTTTTCATCATTAATGTATAGGAATGCAAGGGATTTCTGTACATTAATTTTGTATCCTGCTACTTTACCAAATTCATTGATTAACTCTAGTAGTTTTCTGGTAGCATCTTTAAGATTCTCTATGTATAGTATCATGTCATCTGCAAACAGTGACAGCTTTACTTCTTTTCCTATTTGGATTCCTTTTATTTCCTTTTCTTCTCTGATTGCTGTGGCTAAAACTTCCAAAACTAGGTTGAATAAGAGTGGTGAGAGTGGGCAACTTTGTCTTGTTCCTGATCTTAGTGGAAATGCTTTCAGTTTTTCACCATTGAGGACGATGTTGGCTGTGGGTTTGTCATATATGGCCTTTATGATGTTGAGGAAAGTTCCCTCTATGCCTACTTTCTTCAGGGTTTTTATCATAAGTGGGTGTCGAATTTTGTTGAAAGCTTTCTCTGCATCTATTGAGATGACCATATGGTTTTTCTCCTCCAATTTTTTAATATGGTGTATCACATTGATTGATTTGCATATATTGAAGAATCCTTGCATTCCTGGAATAAACCCCACTTGATCATGGTGTATGATCCTTTTATTGTGCTGTTGGATTCTGTTTGCTAGTATTTTGTTGAGGATTTTTGCATCTACATTCATCAGTGATATTGGACTGTAGTTTTCTTTCAGAAAAGGGCTTTGATCAGAAAAATATAACTATGGATATCTAACAAGGCTTTTTGGAAGTACCCAGACCTATTTTGTGAGGTCCATAAAAGAAAAAGGAGGAAAGTCTTTGTAGATCAAATAAAAACAAACAAAAAAAAGGAAATGGGAGATTTGCTTTTTGGCCTTATTTCCAAATATACCTATGGGTTTGGAATGTGCTCATTTAAGGGATATAGGGAAAAGTTTTTTATTTAGAGGGGGTCCTGAAATGTCAGAGACTTGCCTTACTGTATTTTGATTGCTTCTGGTGTAGGCAGACAGCAGGAGATCTTTAGGAACATTCAAGAATGTGCGAAGCAGGACCAGCACAGATTGTAAGGCAGTGTAAAAGAAGGTGACCTTGTGGAAGGAGTTAACAACTGAGAACTGAGGTGTCTTACCTTCATCGAAATCATAATTAACCTCTATTAATTTATTCTTTCACTAAACAGAATATATACAGCATATTGTCCTAAATACTGTAGGGAATACAAAAATGAGCAAAGCAGTCTTTAATGGAACTTAAAATGTTTGCAGACATAATAAATTTACATATAAGCTGTAATACAGAGTAAAGTATGAGAAATGCTCTAGGGGAAGAACAAACACATTCAAAAAGTGTAATTTTGTCTGGGATAATAAACGTATTCTCAGTAGAGGTGATATTTGAGCTAGATCTTGTAGAGTGAAGAGAACATTGCATGCCCCACTATATATGTGTTCAGGAAATAAAGAGTAACATTCACTGTTATAAGAGCACTGAGTACAAGTGAAACAGAAATTTTATTGGTTGTTGACAGATTGTAAAGGACCTTACAAGTTATGGTGATGTGGATTTAGACTCTATTTGTCAGGCAAAGGGGAAATCAGTGAAGATTTGAGTGCATGAGAATAGCATTATTGAATAGCATTATAATCTAGCTACAATTTGCTAAATGTAGTAGAGAGAGGTTGAAGGTGGGGAACGCAGTGGGAAGAGGTGAGATCATAACAATATGGTGTTAATAATAGTGAATGATCATTCCAGAATGTGTTATAGGAACTGCAGATTCACAATCTAACTGACTTGTTATATTGTGAAATCAATTTAGTTGGTGGGGCAAGCATTTAAAAAAATGAAATAGAATAGAATAGAAATATTAGATTTTATTGTATTTCATAAGGTAGGTATTGTTTTATGAAACTTGTTTCATTTTTTCATACATAGAATTTTGTTACATATTTATGGAGCTGTGATGTAAAATATATTTCTTGCTGTGGATTGTGGTCAAGATAGAGAAACTCTACTAGAGGGTATATTCATAGAAAACCTATCTTCACAGCAGTGGTTGATGGTTCTCTATGAATATACTGTAGGCAGGAGTATGAGAGAAACGCTAGGCACATTGTGTGTGGGAAGATCACTCTGTATTTGAAATAGCCACTGACTAAAGCATCAGTCACTTATTCTGCTGTTTCTTTTAGGAACATGATAGTTAACATACAGTTTGACCAGGAGACTATAGTTTTTGAATGCTCAGTGTCATAATTTTGAGATATCGCTGGCATTTCTGAAAATAATCAAATGTCTTTGGAACAGTAGTTCTCAAAAAGGAACAAGTTCACCCCTTAGGAGACATTTGCCAATGTCTGGAGACATTTTTGGTTATCATAATTTGGGGGGAAGGAGTGTATTTCAGGCATCTAGAAGGCAGAGGTCAGGGGTGCTGCTAAAATTCTACAATGCATGGAGTAACCTCTTAAAACAAAGAACTATCCAGACCAGAAGGTCAAAAGTGCCAAAGTTGAGAAATTCTGCTTCAGAGTGACCCAAACTAGTTATTTAAAAGAAATGTAATTTTTAACAGAAGTTGAAAGAAAGACTCATGTTATTGGCCTAACACAGATTCAATGATATTATTTGTAGAATGCTCTGATCACCAACTTTATTATTAGATTTTAAACAATATATCAGTATTTGTTTACATGTGACTCAGGATTAAGTGCTTCACAAAACAGTTTAGAAATATAAAGTTATAACTCTAAGATCATTTCTTGAACCTTAACACTAGAAATCAGAATTATATCTTGCCACCATAATATTGAATAATTTATATGCCTATGTATATTTTTATATAAGAAAAAGCAGCTTTATCTTGAAGTGAGTTCAGAGAATTGGCAGCCAGCCACCTAAGTGAATCACATGGTTTAAAATTGAATTTAAAACAGATTCAATAGAACTCACTGAAATTTTTATACAGCTGATGATTCAATAAATATAGACAATCATAAAGATATTTTGTAAGAAAAGGGCCTGTGAAATTTGTACCTGGGTTTTAGTCCCCCTGGGGATACAAATTACCTACAGCTTTACAAAGTTATTTACTTTTCCTGGCTTCACTTCTCTGAACCCTAAGTGTACTGGCCCACATGACATGTAGTCTCTCCTAAGCTTTAAAATTCTGTGAGTCTAAGTTATGGATCAATTTTTATGGTGAATAAATTTTAAATCTCTTTTAGATTATTTTAGGATTTTTTTTAAAAAAATTATTTACTTTATTTATTTTTGGCTGCGTTGGGTCTTCGTTGCTTTTAGGATCATTTTTATGCCTTATTAATAGCACATGGGGGAGATTGTTATAAAATCACTCAATTTTCTAACAGTTTGGCTTATATCTGGACTGCATGAGTAAACGACGCCCCACCTATAAACCCTGATGTTTAGTCAGCATTGTCACACAGAGTAAATTTACACAAAATCTTCACTTAATTGTATCATGGAATACATGAGCCTGACTCACCTAATGTCTTCATGAGACACTTAGGGGGTTCATTTAATCACTTTGTTCGTGTGTTCTGTATGGTTGGTCCTCAAATTTTATATTAAATTAAAACAAAAACTATTGTTTCATGGTTGCAATAGTCAGGCTGTTGATGCAAGCCTTAGGAGATAATTGGCTGCAGCAATACACAGGAATAAACTTTTTCTTTCTGTGTGGAAGGATAATGCTCATTAATTCTTCAACATATTAACAAATTCTCATTTTTTCTAGGCATTTAAGCTTACAACAGTAATGTACAAAGCTGCCTCCTGGTGGTCCAAGCATGTAAACGCATCTATAAAATATCCAATTTTTGTGCCATTTTTTTCGGACTGCTCATGAAGTTACTATCACCTTCCCCCCAATTTTTGTAACAAAAATACATCTTTGATTAGCTAATTACTGTATATATTCATTAAGCAGGCTTTTTCTGGGTATATCTGAAGGTAGGGATATTCTGTGTGTGTGTGTGTGTGTGTGTGTGCATGTGTGTGTGTGTGTGTGTGTGTGTATGTTAAAGAATCACTGAAAAATTAGGGAGATTTTGCAGCAGACAAAGCTTATAAGATCTCTGGCTTGATTTATCACCATACTTTGTTTCCTAGATATAACTTTTTAAAAAATTAGGATCCCTCCAATGGATTTATAAATTGAAAGTATGGAAAATTTCTTTGGAAAATCTGTAAGAACTAGAAAAATGTATTTGTGACCTCTGGAGAAATGATAGAAATTATGTAAGGGTTTCCTAAACTCAGAGTTCAAAAAGTTTCTCACTTGAGGGAAAAAGACATTCTAAAAATCTTACAGATTATCCTCAAAAATTTGCATTGCTCCTCTTTTATACTCTAGCTTGCTGATTTAAAGAGCTCAGTATCTCTGCTGTATTTTTCAAGCCAGGCTAAACTGACCCACTACCTTATAAATTTAAATCCTTTACAAATTGGCTATGGGATTTTGATTGATTAAAGTGATTCTGAAATAAATCATATCATTTAATCTCACTTCATTGTACTACAACCACAGAATATATGGATTCTCATACATGTATGACCTGCATACAGCTCTCAATGTTTAACTTGTATAGTGAATTAGAGGCCTGTTCTTGAAGTAATCCAGTTTCGGTAATAAGCCACTTTTGTGTAGACTCCAGGTTTGTTCTTTTGCCCACAGTTATCTCCCCAGCTCACAATTCCAATGAGATACCAGGTATCTTTAAGATCCTTTCCAACTAAAGGTCCCCCAGAATCACCCTGAAAATAAAAAAAGAAAAAAGAGAAAGAAAATTAGCTAAATGTAAAACTTATTACTTAAGATATTTTGATGAACCACATATTTTATTATTAGACAGTATATGTATAGATTACCAATTCTAGGATAATTAGTTGAAACATGGGTTTCAAAAGTTATAAAAGCCTTAAAGTTCAATTTCCACATTTTATTTTTTTATTTTTTCAACTTTATAGATGTATAATTCACAAATAAACATATATATTTAAAGTGTACATCATGATAATTTGACATATATACTTTGTGAAATGATTACCACAGTCAGGTTAATTAACACATCCATCACCTCACAATACTTTGTGTGTGGGTGGATGTATGTGTGTAGTAAGAATGCTTAAGGTCTACTCTTAGCAAATTTCAAGTACACAACACAGAAAGTCAATCTGATGTTAGTTTTTTCTGACTTCAACTAAGGTGCCTGGGCTTCTGTTTTATCAGACAGATGAAGCACCTCCCAATGTACCCCAGTAGCAATCCCTGTATTCCTGCTTAGACCCCTATGCCTGAGTCACTTCCTCGATAACTTCCCCAATTTTTCTATGACTAGAGCTTTGCCTTATTATGCACTGAACAGTCATGGGGAAGGAATCTTACCTCTGCTCCCCAGTCCATGAAAGCTCTTTATGACCACCAATCTTTCCAGAGGCGTATCATTCCAGAGGCGTATCACTGATCTCACTGTTCGTCTAGATTCCCATTTTCAGTGTGTTCCTGTCACCACCTCCCACTTGCCTGTCATGGCATGAACCTCTCTTTGGCTTCCCTGAATTCTAGATGCCTCCTCCACATTCTCAGCAACCAGGGCTAGATTCTGCTCTTGCCCAGCGTATATGCTGCAAAACTCTCTGCTATTTTTCTGACAGAGGTTGTCTATGTTGTGTAATTTGTGGGACTCTGGGCAGGGCTTTCTGCCACCTGATAACAATACAATTCCCATCATTTTAGTATGTGGAATCACCTCCTTGGAGTTTTCAAGAATCTCACATTATAAAGCAACTGCCTCCAGGAAGAAACACACTTTACTCCTTTGTCCAAAAATATACATGCAGGATAGATGCTAGACAACAGAGTAGGCCACTGGAAAGGGGACTAGATATTCACACCATGGCCTAATCCACCTTCTCAGCATCAACAGCTTCTCACCTCTCATCCTCCTTAGGCTGAGACCCAACAGATTACTTGGAGTTGACTCAAATATGAATTATAATTTCACACCTTCAGAATTTTAGCTATGCTTTTTCTCTTTTCTATAATATTCTCCTCTTATTCTGTAGAGTAAGTGCTTTTATCCTTCAGGCCTCATTGAAGTATCATCTCTCTAATACTTGTTCCAGAAATGTTCCTTCAAGCTAAAAATGTTTGTTCTCCACATTTGAAACTAACACAATATTGTAAATCAACTATACTTTAATAAAAAATTTTGTTCTCTGTTATATAATTTATAACATTACATCATAGTTCATTGTTCATAATTGTTTCCTTTCTAAATGTGAGCTTTTTAAGGAAAGAGACTCTGCTTTATGAACCGGTGGATTTCTGGTATTAGAAAATTTAATTTTGTTGGTTGTTTGATAGCATCAAAGAAACTCTTTGCTTATTTTGTTTTGCTTAATAAAACATTTAAAAATATGTTTGTGGGACTTCCGGGTAAGATGGCGGAAGAGTAAGACGCGGAGATCACCTTCCTCCCCACGGATACACCAGAAATACAGCTACACGTGGAACAACTCCTACAGAACACCTACTGAACGCTGGCAGAAGACCCCAGACCTCCCAAAAGGCAAGAAACTCCCCACATACCTGGGTAGGGCAAAGCGGAGAGATCCCCACACAGAGGATCAGTGCCGAGCGGCACTCACCAGCCTGAGAGGCTTGTCTGCTCGCCCGCCGGGGCGCGCAGCGCTGGAAGCTGAGGCTCGGGCTTCGGTCAGAGCGCAGGGAGAGGACTGTGGCTGGCGGCGAGAACTCAGCCTGAAGGGGGCTAATGTGCCACAGCTAGCCGGGAGGGAGTCCGGGAAAACTCTGGAGCTGCCGAAGAGGCAAGAGACTTTTTCTTCCCTCTTGGTTTCCTGGTGCGCGAGGAGAGGGGATTAAGAGCGCTGCTTAAAAGGGCTCCACAGACGGGCGCGAGTCGCGACTGAAAGCGCAGAGCCCAGAGACGGGCGTGGGACGCTGGGGCTGCTGCTGCCGCCGCCAAGAAGCCTGTGTGCGAGCGCAGGTCACTGCCCACACCGCCCTTCCGGGAGCCTGTGCAGCCCGCCACTGCCGGGGTCCCGGGATCCAGGGGCGGCTTCCCTGGGAGAACGCACGGCGCGCCTCGGGCTGGTGCAACGTCACGCCGGCCTCTGCCGCTGCAGGCTCGCCCTGCACTCCGTGCCCCTCCCTCCTGCCCGGCCTGAGTGAGCCAGAGTCCCCGAAGAGGCTGCTCCTTTAACCCTGTCCTGCCTGAGCGAAGAACAGATGCCCTCCGGCGACCTACATGCAGAGGCGGGGCCAAATCCAAAGCTGAGACCCAGGAGCTGTGAGAACAAAGAAGAGAAAGGGAAACCTCTCCCAGCAGCCTCAGAAGCAGCGGATTAAAGCTCCACAATCAACTTGATGTACCCTGCATCTGTGGAATACATGAATAGACAACACATCATCCCAAATTGAGGAGCCCGGAGTCAGTGCTGTGCCTCTGAGGTGGGAGAGGCAACTTCAGGACACTGGTCCACAAGAGACCTCCCAGCTCCACATAATATCAAACGGCAAAAATCTTCCAGAGATCTCCATCTCAACACCAGCACCCAGCTTCACTCAACGACCAACAAGCTACAGTGCTGGACACCCTAAGCCAAACAACTAGCAAGACAGGAACACAACGCCACCCATTAGCAGAGAGGTGGCCTAAACTCATAAAAAGTCTGCAGACACCCCAAAACACACCACCAGACGTGGACCTGCCCACCAGAAAGACAAGATCCAGCCTCATCCACCAGAACACAGGCACTAATCCCCTCCACCAGGAAGCCTACACAACCCACTAAACCAACCTTAGCCACTGGGGACAGACACCAAAAACAACGGGAACTACGAACCTGCAGCCTGCAAAAAGGAGACCCCAAACACAGTAACATAAGCAAAATGAGAAGACAGAAAAACACACAGCAGGAGAAGGAGCAAGATAAAAACCCACCAGATCTAACAAATGAAGAGGTAATAGGCAGTCTACCTGAAAAAGAATTCAGAATAATGATGGTAAAGATGATCCAAGATTCTATTTCCCAGATCCAAAATCTTGGAAATAGAATAGACAAAATGCAAGAAACAGTTAACAAGGACCTAGAAGAACTAAAGATGAATCAAGCATCGATTAAAAACACAATACATGGGGCCTCCCTGGTGGCGCAGTGGTTGAGAGTCCGCCTGCCGATGCAGGGGATACGGGTTCGTGCCCCGGTCTGGGAGGATCCCATATGCCGCGGAGCGGCTGGGCCCGTGAGCCATGGCCGCTGGGCCTGCGCATCCGGAGCCTGTGCTCCGCAACGGGGGAGGCCACAACAGTGAGAGGCCCGCATACCGCAAAAAAAAAAAAAAAAAAAAAAAAAAAAAAAAAAAAACACAATACATGAAATAAAAAATACTCTAGATGGGATCAATAGCAGAATAACTGAGGCAGAAGAACGGATAAGTGAGGTGGAAGATAAAATAGTGGAAATAACTGCTGCAGAGCAAAATAAAGAAAAAAGAATGAAAAGAACAGAGGACAGTCTCAGAGACCTCTGGGACAACATTAAACGCACCAACATTCGAATTATAGGGGTTCCAGAAGAAGAAGAGAAAAAGAAAGGGACTGAGAAAATATTTGAAGAGATTATAGTTGAAAACTTCCCTAATATGGGAAAGGAAATAGTTAATCAAGTCCAGGAGGCACAGAGAGTCCCATACAGAATAAATCCAAGGAGAAATACGCCAAGACACATATTAATCAAACTGTCAAAAATTAAACACAAAGAAATCATATGAAAAGCAGCAAGGCAAAAACAACAAATAACACACAAGGGAATCCCCATCAGGATAACAGCTGACCTCTCAGCAGAAACTCTACAAGCCAGAAGGGAGTGGCAGGACATAATTAAAGTGATGAAGGAGAAAAACCTGCAACCAAGATTACTCTACCCAGCAAGGATCTCATTCAGATTTGATGGAGAAATTAAAACCTTTACAGACAAGCAAAAGCTGAGAGAGTTCAGCACCACCAAACCAGCTTTACAACAAATGCTAAAGGAACTTCTCTAGGCAAGAAACACAACAGAAGTAAAAGACCTACAATAGGGCTTCCCTGGGGGCGCAGTGGTTGAGAGTCCGCCTGCCGATGCAGGGGAAACGGGTTCGTGCCCCGGTCTGGGAAGATCCCACATGCCGCGGAGCGGCTGGACCCGTGAGCCATGGCCACTGGGCCTGTGCATCCGGAGCCTGTGCTCCGCAACGGGAGAGGCCACAACAGTGAGAGGCCCACATACCGCAAAAAAAAAAAAAAAAAAAAAAAAAAAAAGACCTACAATAATGAACCCAAAACAATTAAGAAAATGGGAACAGGAACATACATATCAATAATTACCTTAAATGTAAATGGACTAAATGCTCCCACCAAAAGACACAGATTGGCTGAATGGATACAAAAACAAGACCCATATATATGCTGTCTACAAGAGACCCACTTCAGACCTAGAGACACATACAGACTGAAAGTAAGGGGATGGAAAAACATATTCCATGCAAATGGAAACCAAAAGAAAGCTGGAGTAGCAATTCTCATATCAGACAAAATAGACTTTAAAATAAAGACTACTAGAAGAGACAAAGAAGGACACTACATAATGATCAAGGGATCGATCCAAGAAGAAGATATAACAATTGTAAATATTTATGCACCCAACATAGGAGCACCTCAATACATAAGGCAAATACTAACAGCCATAAAAGGAGAAATCGACAGTAACACACTCATAGTAGGGGACTTTAACACCCCACTTTCACCAATGGACAGATCATCCAAAATGAAAATAAATAAGGAAACACAAGCTTTAAATGATACATTAAACAAGATGGACTTAATTGATATTTATAGGACATTCCATCCAAAAACAACAGAATACACATTTTTCTCAAGTGCTCATGGAACATTCTCCAGGATAGATCATATCTTGGGTCACAAATCAAGCCTTGGTAAATTTAAGAAAATTGAAATTGTATCAAGTATCTTTTCCGACCACAGTGCTATGAGACTAGATATCAATTACAGGAAAAGAGCTGTAAAAAATACAAACACATGGAGGCTAAACAATACACTACTTAATAACGAAGTGATCACTGAAGAAATCAAAGAGGAAATTAAAAAATACCTAGAAACAAATGACAATGGAGACACGACGACCCAAAACCTATGGGATGCAGCAAAAGCAGTTCTAAGAGGGAAGTTTATAGCAATACAATCCCACCTTAAGAAACAGGAAACATCTCGAATAAACAACCTAACCTTGCACCTAAAGCAATTAGAGAAAGAAGAACAAAAACATCCCAAAGTTAGCAGAAGGAAAGAAATCATAAAAATCAGATCAGAAATAAATGAAAAAGAAATGAAGGAAACGATAGCAAAGATCAATAAAACTAAAAGCTGGTTCTTTGAGAAGATAAACAAAATTGATAAACCATTAGCCAGACTCATCAAGAAAAAAAGGGAGAAGACTCAAATCAATAGAATTAGAAATGTAAAAGGAGAAGTAACAACTGACACTGCAGAAATACAAAAGATCATGAGAGATTACTATAAGCAACTCTATGCCAATAAAATGGACAACCTGGAAGAAATGGACAAATTCTTAGAAATGCACAACCTGCCAAGACTGAATCAGGAAGAAATAGAAAATATGAACAGACCAATCACAAGCACTGAAATTGAAACTGTGATAAAAAATCTTCCAACAAACAAAAGCCCAGGACCAGATGGCTTCACAGGCGAATTCTATCAAGCATTTAGAGAAGAGCTAACACCTATCCTTCTGAAACTCTTCCAAAACATAGCAGAGGGAGGAACACTCCCAAACTCATTCTACGAGGCCACCATCACCTTGATACCAAAACCAGACAAGGATGTCACAAAGAAAGAAAACTACAGGCCAATATCACTGATGAACATAGATGCAAAAATCCTCAACAAAGTACTAGCAAACAGAATCCAACAGCACATTAAAAGGATCATACACCATGATCAAGTGGGGTTTATTCCAGGAATGCAAGGATTCTTCAATATACGCAAATCAATCAACGTGATACACCATATTAACAAATTGAAGGAGAAAAACCATATGATCATCTCAATAGATGCAGAGAAAGCTTTCGACAAAATTCAACACCCATTTATGCTAAAAACCCTGCAGAAAGTAGGCATAGAGGGAACTTTCCTCAACATAATAAAGGCCATATATGACAAACCCACAGCAAGCATCGTCCTCAATGGTGAAAAACTGAAACCATTTCCACTAAGATCAGGAACAAGACAAGGTTGCCCACTCTCACCACTCTTAGTCAACCTAGTTTTGGAAGTTTTAGCCACAGCAATCAGAGAAGAAAAGGAAATAAAAGGAATCCAAATCGGAAAAGAAGAAGTAAAGCTGTCACTGTTTGCAGATGACATGATACTATACATAGAGAATCCTAAAGATGCTACCAGAAAACTACTAGACTTAATCAATGAATTTGGTCAAGTTGCAGGATACAAAATTAATGCACAGAAATCTCTGGCATTCCTATATACTAATGATGAAAAATCTGAAAGTGAAATCAAGGAAACACTCCCATTTACCATTGCAACAAAAAGAATAAAATATCTAGGGATAAACCTACCTAAGGAGACAAAAGACCTGTATGCAGAAAATTATAAGACACTGATGAAAGAAATTAAAGATGATACAAATAGATGGAGAGATGTACCATGTTCTTGGATTGGAAGAATCAACATTGTGAAAATGACTCTACTACCCAAAGCAATCTACAGATTCAATGCAATCCCTATCAAACTACCACTGGCATTTTTCACAGAACTAGAGCAAAAAAATTCACAATTTGTATGGAAACACAAAAGACCCCGAATAGCCAAAGCAATCTTGAGAACGAAAAATGGAGCTGGAGGAATCAGGCTCCCTGACTTCAGACTATACTACAAAGCTACAGTAATCAAGACAGTATGGTACTGGCACAAAAACAGAAAGATAGATCAATGGAACAGGATAGAAAGCCCAGAGTTAAACCCACGGACATATGGTCACCTTATCTTTGATAAAGGAGGCAGGAATGTACAGTGGAGAAAGGACAGTCTCTTCAATAAGTGGTGCTGGGAAAACTGGATAGGGACATGTAAAAGTATGAGATTAGATCACTCCCTAACATCATACACAAAAATAAGCTCAAAATGGATTAAAGACCTAAATGTAAGGCCAGACACTATCAAACTCTTAGAGGAAAACATAGGCAGAACACTCTATGACATAAATCACAGCAAGATCCTTTTTGACCCACGTCCTAGAGAAATGGAAATAAAGACAAAAATAAACACATGGGACCTAATGAAACTTAAAAGCTTTTGCACAGCAAAGGAAACCATAAACAAGACCAAAAGACAACCCTCAGAATGGGAGAAAATATTTGCAAATGAAGCAACTGACAAAGGATTAATCTCCAAAATTTATAAGCAGCTCATGCAGCTCAATGACAAAAAAACAAACAACCCAATCCAAAAATGAGCAGAAGACCTAAATAGACATTTCTCCACAGAAGATATACAGACTGCCAACAAACACATGAAAGGATGCTCAACATCTTTACTCATTAGAGAAATGCAAATCAAAACTACAATGAGATATCATCTCACACCAGTCAGAATGGCCATCATCAAAAAATCTAGAAACAATAAATGCTGGAGAGGGTGTGGAAAAAAGGGAACACTCTTGCACTGCTTGTGGGAATGTGAATTGGTACAGCTGCTACGGAGAACGGTATGGAGGTTCCTTAAAAAACTACAAATAGAACTACCATATGACCCAGCAATCCCACTACTGGGCATATACCCTGAGAAAACCATAATTCAAAAAGAGACATGTACCAAAATGTTCATAGCAGCCCTATTTACAATAGCCCGGAGATGGAAACAACCTAAGTGTCCATCATCGGATGAATGGATAAAGAAGATGTGGCACATATATACAATGGAATATTACTCAGCCATAAAAAGAAATGAAATTGAGCTATTTGTAATGAGGTGGATAGACCTAGAGTCTGTCATACAGAGTGAGGTAAGTCAGAAAGAGAAAGACAAATACTGTATGCTAACACATATATATGGAATTTAAGAAAAAAAAATGTCATGAAGAACATAGGGGTAAGACAGGAATAAAGACACAGACCTACTAGAGAATGGACTTGAGGATATGGGGAGGGGGAAGGGTAAGCTGTGACAAAGTGAAAGAGCGGCATGGACATATATACACTACCAAACGTAAGGTAGATAGCTAGTGGGAAGCAGCCGCATAGCACAGGGAGATCAGCTTGGTGCTTTGTAACCGCCTGGAGGGTTGGGATAGGGAGGGTGGGAGGGAGACGCAAAAGGGAGGGGATAAAAAAAAATCAATCAATAAATAAATAAATAAAAAAATATGTTTGTGTTTGAGATTTGCATTTATAAAGTTTTGAACAGACAAGATCTCTGTATTTTACTAAAATAAAGAGCATTTTGAGCCAGATAAATTTTTTGAGTTCATGATATCAAAATAATCTCTCTCCACCTACCATACAGGCATCATAAATTCCTTCCAGATAGCCAGCACAAAGCATTCCAAATTTTATATCTCTGCCATACATATGTGGCTGCTTGCACACATCATCACTTATGATTTTCAGTCTGGCTTCTTGAAGATCATTTTGGGATTCCCCTTAAGGAAAAACAAAGTACTTTTAGTGTTTACAATAAACATCCTTAGCTAGAATGTAGTATGGACATTTTCCCGATATTTTTTTCATACTAAAATTGTTGATACAGAATGAGGTTAATGTAAGCAGTTCCTAAAGAAAAAAATTCTGTTTAATATCTGGCATATGTAAATGATAATCATCCTTATCTCATTTTTATAAATACCTATACTAGCAAGGAAAACATTTTGTTTCTTTTTCTGGAAAACCTTTGTACCTTAAAAAACAATCAGTTAATGTATTTAGAAAGACATTAAAAAAAAATAAAGTTTGTATTTGTAGATTCCAGATTGTTCCCAGAAACTTTTTAGGCCCAGTTTGCTCCCCTGGCTTGATAAAATAACTATATGCATTTATTTTATCCTTTACATTTTATGAAGAACTTTCACATACATAATGACATTTAAAGGCAATGATTTCATTACCTCTTACAATTTTGGGACTCCAGATCATAAACTAGATGCTGAGTTATAGAAACCAGTATTAATGCAGAAGACAACTATTTATGATGGAAAACAATAATATCACAAGCATTCAGGATTTCGTTATATCAACCATATGCTGATTGGGAAACTGACCATGTAGTAGACAGAATTCTACTATGATCCCCAAGATTCCTATGTGATCTCCTTTCTCTGAGGTATGGGTGGGATCTGTGAATATTATGGATGTCATTCTTATGATTAGGTTATGTTCTGTGGCACAGGAGAGGGAATTTTGAAGCTTAATTAAGATGTAGTCAGCCTGACAGTGAGTTCACACAAAGGGAGATTTTCCAAGGTGGGCCTGACCTAATCCTGTAAGCCCTTTTAAAAAGGGCTTAGGCCTTCCCTAAGTTCAGAGAGTTTTCCCTAATGGTTTTGGAGAAGCAAGATGCCATGAGCTGTGCAGCTGCAAAAATCAGTTCCATCAGCAACCAGCTTGGAAGAGAACTCAGAGCTGTAGATGAGACCACAACCCCAGCCAGCACTTTGATTGCTGTTTTGTGAGACCCTGAGAAGAGAACCCAACTAAGCTATGTCTGAACTTCTGACCCATGGAAACTGTGAGATAATAAATGTGTGCTCTTTTAAGTTGTTAAATTTGTGGTAATTTGTTACACAGCAGTAGAAAACTAATATAGACACTAATTTCTGTAGAATGCCAATTCAGGATTCATTTCTGTACAGGTGTGTTTGCTAAAATGTTTAAAAAATGCTCAAATTATTCTGTTCTTTGAATATAAATGGTGTAATTTTTTTTGCCTACTACATTATCAATTAAAAGTAATTCATGTCGGGCTTCCCTGGTGGCGCAGTGGTTGAGAGTCCGCCTGCCGATGCAGGGGACACGGGTTCGTGCCCTGGTCCAGAAAGATCCCACATGCCGTGGAGCAGCTAGGCCCGTGAGCCACGGCCACTGAGCCTGGGCGTCTGGAGCCTGTGCTCTGCAACAGGAGAGGCCACAACAGTGAGAGGCCCGAGTACCGCAAAAAATAATTAATTAATTAATTAATTAATTAATTCATGTCCAGTGCCGGGAAGGGTAAGATGAAATGCATATTGTAGGTGACAGTGTAAATTCATAAATCTTTCATAAAACTAGTTGGCAAAAACTTATAAAAAGTATAGTCTAACACAACATTGTAAATCAACTATACACCAATAAAAATTAATTAAATTAAAAAAAAACCCATAAGAAACAAACAAAAAGTATAGTCTATAAGTCCTATACATCCCTGAACTGTTTCTCAACTATTGTGGGAATGCTTAATGACATTTCTCAGAAAGTATTGATTTTTTTCAAAGAATCAGCTTTTTATTTCATTAATTTTCTCTATTTTTTGCTTTTGATTGAATTCACTTTCACTCATCTTTATTATTTCCTTCTTCCTGTTTATTTTAGGTTTATTTTGCTCTTCTAGTTTCTTGAAATGAGAACTTATGTTATTGATTTGAGACCTTTCTTGTTTTCTAATGTATGCATTTGCTATGTTTCCCTCTCTCTTTACTGTCTTAGATGCATCCTGCATGTATTGATATTTTTTCATTTTCATTTTATTCTATGTATACTTACAATTTTCTTCAAGATTTTCTCTTTGACCTATGAATTATTTAGAAGTGTATTGCTTAATTTTTAAGCATTTAGAGATTTTCCTGTTATCTGTTACTGGTATCTAGTTTGATTCCATTATCATCAGAGAACATACTATGTGTGATTTCCATTCTTTTAAGTTTGTTGAAGATTGTTTTATGGACCTAGATATAGTCTATCTTGGCGAATGTTCCATGGGTGCTTAAAAAAAGTAGGTATTCTGTTGCTCATTATAGTGTTCTACACAAGTTAGATTCTGTTGCTACTCAAAAACTATTATGGCAGGTATATTTCTACGCCAACCTCAAACTCCAGGCCAGAAGTGATTCTTTCCATCAAGCCAAAGGGAATCTGAGGTGCCCTTCCCATCAAGCAAAGAATGCAACTCTATCTTAGGAGAAAATCCATCAGAGAGAGTGAACACATGGTGGTGTCAGGCTCACAGCTCTACTAAGTTAACCCTAGGATTATTAAGCTATGGATAATAATTTCTGTGGTTGGTAATATGACCTTAAAGAAAGCAATACATATCTCAGCTTGTATAATATGGAGTGAAACCAAATGGGACATCTGGAGAAAATCTAGAGACCATCAAGCCCATTCTCAGCCACATTAGTGAAAGGTATTCCTGGTTCCTTAGTGGAGAATGTGAATTAAAGGCTTATTCTTTAGAGTTTATTGTATATAAATTGTATAGAGCTCTGTGAATGAATTTTTTCATTCTCAAAAAGTCCTTTCTTACCTTCTCAAGCCCAGAGTTAAAGAAACCCTCTCGCTGTTGTTATATGTATGCCCCTGGACCAGATTTTAGAATCCAGAGTATATCTGACTAAATATGCCCCTAAAACATTAAAACATGAAGTAATTTTTATTTCTTAGGAGATTAAGTTAGTATATCAAGTTAAATCATCTTAGAGAGGTCAATGGAAGCTTTATTATGAGAGACGACTTATCTCTATACAGTATTCTTATCCCTGATAACACCTAATTAGCCGCTTTAGTTCTGAAGCAGATTTTGCTGCAACTGAAGATCGTAGCTGAGCAAAGAAAACATTTTTGAGGTGATTGAGGAAACTGAAAAAGTGATGGAGAAAACTAAGGGGAAGAGGAGATGAAAAAAGGGAGAGGAGGCTGACAGAGGTGGGGCTCAAAGTGAAAGAGTCTTGGAGTGAAGGTGGGCATGAGGGTTATAGCATATCTAGTATATACCTGGCATTGCATAGAGAATGGTACATAGAGATAGATTTTAGTGTTGCTGAAGGAACCTTCTTTTCCTTTATCTTCCTTGAAGCTTTCCCTTTTGGAGCTGTCTTTCCCTTGTTCCATGTGATTCTGACTAGGCTGCCAATCACACACCTACCTTTCTTGCTATAGGCGTAGGAGTGAGTATTTGAGTCAGCCAGTCAATCTGGTACTCCTGGACACAAGCTGGGCCAAAAGAGACCTTTTCAGGGATTAATATAGTTCTGACAAAGAGAAGGCACATGCTCTTTCCTGGCATCGACTAGGTGAAGACGTACACCCTGAGCTGCTGTTGGCTACCTTTACCACTAGGGAGCTAGAATCCCTCTATATGAAGGTGACCTGGGGAAAACAGAACCAAGTAATGGAAAGACTCAGAGATTCAGAGCCTGATGACATCATACAAACTCCTGAATCCAACTGTATCTGAAGCCAGACTCATCTCTTGACTTCCAAATGACAAGGGCCAAATTTACCATTTTATTATTATTTTTTACTTTAGTTAATTTGAGTTGAGTGTCTGTCACTTGCAAAATAAGAGCCCTAACGAATCCAACCAAACTGTGTGGAAAAGTCTGACAGAATAGTATTGATGGACATTAAATCACACTGCCATAAATAGGGCTTAGTGCTCCATGATTCATTTTGGGATACCCACCACCATGAAAAAGTGCTCCAAATCCTGTGACATAGACAGTTGAATTTGGTTGGAGGGACACAGAGGCTTCTGGCAAACAAACTCTTCGGATCTCATCAGTAAAAGTGACACTGGATGATAATTGCACAACAGCAATGTCATATTCTCTTGCTGGGAAGTGGTACCCCTCATGGACAATAATTCTTTTGATATTTCTTTTCATTAATGGAGGGTTGATTGTTGTTCCAAAGCTAACAGTCCATTGATGTGGATTTGCTTTACTGGAAAAGGTTAGAAATGAACAGAATATATGAACTGTATTACAATAATTGCATGCAGGCTAATAAAGGAGAAAATTCCACCCTAAAACACTTGGTTGCAATGATAGTTTTATTTGGCCATATAGTCTTTTGCTACTGTTTTGAAAGATAAAATATATACAAATGGCATCTTTGAGCTGAAATTCAGTATAGAATTATTGAATTTTAGAACTGTAAAGCACATTAAATATTATTCATTTATTTCTTCAGCAAATATTTATTAAACATCTACGTGTTGAACCTTATTTGAAATGCCGGGGATAAAGTGGCAAACAAGATAGAAAGGTCCCTGCTGGTGGGTGTATTTGATTTCAGTGGAGGAAAAAGAGCAAAACAAATTAATGAATAGATAAATAATTTCCCACAGTGATAAGGACTATGAATAAAATAGGGCAATGGAATAGAGTACAAGGGGGTAGTTAGATAAGTCTCTTGAGATCATGGCATTTGGGTTGAGACATGGTTGATGAGGAGTCAGCTGTGAGAAGATGGGGTGACAAGTTTTCAGGCAAACATCTCAAGGGCTTAGACAGGCTGCAGTTCAGGACACAAGGGAATTAGGATGAGGTCGGCGAGGTAGGCAGGGGCCAGATTTTAGAGTGTCTTATAGGTCATGAATAAAGTGATTAGATTTTATTCAAGTGATATGGCAATTCACTGGATGATTTTAAGCCAAGCATAATGTAGTCTCATGTTAAAAAAAAAAAATCACGTTGGTTCTTTCCAGAGAATAGATTGTTAGAGGGCAAGAGTGAATGAGGCAAAGCTGTCGTAAGTCCTATGAGAGATGACCAAGTGTGGGTGACTTCTAGCTTATGGGCTTGAGCAGCTGGTAGATCATGGCACATACAGGGACTGGGAAGGTCATCTAGTAATGAAAGGTCCTCTAGTAAAGGCTTTGTTTTATACTTAAGGAAAAGAGGGCCTAGATGGCTTAAATTATATGCCTAGTATCACATGGCTGCTTGTCTCTCTTTGTTCTTTATAGGATACCATCTCCTACCAAAATGTATTGTTAATAATGAGATTAATGTTCCTTAACTAATTAATTGAACTAACATCATCCAAGAGGGGTAAGCAAAGAGACAGGTACTGCCGATATAGATACTTGTTTCTGAACCCAATTCTTTCTTTTTTTTTAAAAATTGAGGTATAGTTGATTTATAATGTTTCAGGTATACAGCAAAGTGATTCATTATATATATATATATATATATATATATATATATATTCTTTTTCAGATTCTTTTCCATTAGCGTTAATTACAAGATATTGATTATAGTTCCCTGTGCTATACATAGGTTCTTGTTGTTTATCTATTTTACATATAGTAGTGTGTATCTGTTAATACCAAATTCCTAGTTTATCCCTCCTCCCTTTCCCCTTTGGTAACAATAAGTTTGTTTTCTATGTCTGTGAGTCCATTTCTGTTTTGTAAATAAGTTCATTTGTTTCTTTTTTTTTAGATTCCACATATTAGTGATATAATATGATACTTGTCTTTCACTGTCTGACTTACTTAGTATGATAATCTCTAGGTCCATCCATGTTGCTGCATATGACATTATTTCATTCTTTTTTATGGCTGAGTAATAGTCCATTGTACATATATACCACATCTTCTTTATCCATTCACCTGTTGATGGACATTTAGGTTGTTTCCATGTCTTGGCTACTGTAAATAGTGCTGCTATGAACATTGGGGTGCATCTTTCCGAATTAGAGTTTTCTCTGGATATATGCCCAGGAGTGGGATTGCTGGATCATATGGTAGCTCTATTTTTAGTTTTTTAAGGAACCTCCATACTGTTTTCCATAGTGGCTGCACCAATTTACATTCCCACCAACAGTGTAGGAGGGTTCCCTTTTCTCCACACTCTGTTCAGCCACAGTTTCTTTATTTAAAACCTTAAGGACCTGATACTAGGATAATGACTACTACCCCTACTGACTTTCCAAATAAGTGTAAGTGTAACACAATTTTAGAAAAGAAACTGACTTTTTTTTCTTAAATTCCATATATATGTGTCAGCATACAGTATTTGTCTTTCTCTTTCTGACTTACTTCACTCTGTATGACAGACTCTAGGTCCATCCACCTCATTACAAATAGCTCAATTTCATTTCTTTTTATGGCTGAGTAACATTCCATTGTATATATGTGCCACATCTTCTTTACCCATTCATCTAATGATGGACACTTAGGTTGTTTCCATCTCCGGGCTATTGTAAATAGGGCTGCTATGAACATTTTGGTACATGAAAAAAAAATGTCATGAAGAACATAGGGGTAAGACAGGAATAAAGACACAGACCTACTAGAGAATGGACTTGAGGATATGGGGAGGGGGAAGGGTAAGCTGTGACAAAGTGAAAGAGCGGCATGGACATATATACGCTACCAAACGTAAGGTAGATAGCTAGTGGGAAGCAGCCACATAGCACAGGGAGATCAGCTCGGTGCTTTGTGACCGCCTGGAGGGGTGGGATAGGGAGGGTGGGAGGGAGACGCAAAAGGGAGGGAATATGGGAACATATGTATATGTATAACTGATTAAATTTGTTATAAAGCAAAAAAAATAAAAATAATAAACATCTTAAATAAAAAAAAAAGGTAAAAAAAAAAGAAAAAAGAAAGAAAAAAAAACTGAAAGAAGTTTTTCTCATTTTACCTCAGTAATATTTGGGGACATTGATTATTACTCAGAAGATAATAAAACTCAGAGGTTTTTTTTTTAAGCAGTAGTAGTAGCAGTAGTCGTAAGTTAACGTCAATCACTTACTTCCTAAAGCAGTGCGCTGCGGTAACAAGCCACGTATTACTAATCAAGGTGGCCCCACATTGATGTATGTTATTATGCTGAAGGGAAGCTTGCCAAGGCCAGTCAGACTTGCCCACAGTCTCTCCGGACATTATCCTGTTCACTATTAATGGAACAACTCGTTTACCACAACCTGAAAAAGATGAGATCATTAAGTTGTAATAAACATCTCTATAATCCCTGATACAGAGAAACAAGTAGAGTACTGCAGTGCAATATTTGCATGTCATTATATAAACATGTACAATATTAATATCCATCCTCTGTATTTCCTGATAGTTGATGTTTTGCTCACTCCCTCCCTTTATAGATGTGGATATATATTGCCTACTGAAGCTATGTAAGGCTGTAAAGTGTTGACACACCACAAAGTGTATGTCCTGAGGACCTGCAGTGTCAATTATCCAGATGTTCTGGGAGCTCCTACTAAGATTATTGTTTCCCAGTTTTAGATGTTCCCACCATGTTACTTTGACATGAAGCCCTCACCAAAAGAACTAGTCAGAGAAGTAATTGCTAATTCCTTGGAACTCCTACCCCCATACATTTTTCTGAGTGACTAATTCCTAAAGTGAGCACGGATTAATGTATCATGACCAGTCTCTTACTCTTTGGGATGGAGGGTTCTGTGTTTCCACATAAACATCACATTCACTATTGGTAGGAATAAATATGTACTTTATTATGTGCATCAGATCAGAGATTAGTTTGATGCTTAGGGTTCCTGCTAAGAATTAAGCCTGTTTAAAGCATGGTGCTCATAAAGAAAACATGGTAGGCTCAATTCTTGTTCCAACAAATTATGTATCAAAAAGGAAATTCACTTTACTGGTACTGATTACACTCCTTCTGCGGCCAGTCATTTTAGAAATCCCCATCACTCTGCCATCTCTAGTTTAGACTACCATTTTTCTCACCTGAAGGACTGCAATAGCTTGCCTGTTCATCTCCCTGCCTCCAGCTTTGCTCTTCCAGTCCGTTCTCCACACTGAAAACTGAGTGACCTTTCTGATGTGTGTAAAACCCTTCAGTGACTTCTCGTTGCCCTCCAAATAAAGTCGAAATGTTTCAGCATGGTTCTGGTCCTTGATCATTATTAATCACACCCCTTTCCCATGCCCACCCCATTCTATATTACAGCCACACTGACATTCTTCAATGACAAGAAATGACCGTGTTCTTGCTTTTCTGAAGACATTTTTACATTCTGCTCCCCCTGCCCGAGACACTCATTCCACCTGTCACTTGATTTTCTATCCTTCCTTTCTTGTCAAGGATCACTTTCTGACCCCACAAGACCAGGTTAGCTGGCTCTGATTGACTCTCATAGCACTGTGCTCTGTCTCTGTCATAGCGTTTATCACACTGTTTTAACATTTCCTGACTTATTTATGTCTTCTCCTACCTTCAAACTCCTAACTTTAGAGGAGGATCATGTCTTTTTGACACTTGTATTCACTTTCTGGCACTTGGTAGATGTTAAAAAATTATTTATTGAATGAATGAATAAAATGTATAGTGTGTTTGCAAGAAACAGATGAAAATGAAAGAACAACTTTCCTAAAATTCATCACTGCTATTATAAAATCTTTCAAAATTTAGGTCACAGTGATATAAAGTGAGTGAGTGGAGCTGCTGTCAACCATCAGGATGGGTATAATAAGTAAATTTTATAGGTCAGTCACAAATTATGGGGTCTATCTCTTTCCCATTTATCACTTTCTCATTTTATTTCTCAGTAGAAAGTGGTTTGCGAAGTTTTGTGCTGGAGATTTCATAGCAGTCAAAAAATTAGCTAGGCAAGTTCATTTACTCCAAACCAGAAATATATAATTTCTTCAAACTGCCCCCAAATTCCCACCATGTAAAATGTTTTTCTTGAACATTACAAAAAGATCGGTCTTAGGGAAAAAAAATGTTTTCATCTCTTACTCAATTGTTATTCTCTCCCAAAGAAAATGTGGGACATGGGTGGGAGATTATGAGCTAATATTTGAAGATATTATCCTCCCTGATATGGAACTTGAACTTGTTTTTATTATTATTATTTTTTTGCGATACGCGGGCCTCTCACTGCTGTGGCCTCCCCCATTGCGGAGCACAGGCTCCGGACGCGCAGGCTCAGCGGCCATGGCTCACGGGCCCAGCCGCTCCGCGGCATGTGGGACCCTCCCAGACCGGGGCACGAACCCGCGTCCCCTGCATCGGCAGGCAGACCCTCAACCACTGCGCTACCAGAGAAGCCCGAACTTGTTTTTATAAGCTAACTAGACTTACATGATTGGACAGTTAGTTTCCCTGTCGATGAGCTCATTGCTGAAAAACAAAATAGAGCAAAGAATGATAATTTGATATTCTTCTGGTTGGTCTTAATGACCAGAAATTATCAGAGGATACTGACCGCATATGGATTCTAGAAACTTGAGCATATAGATCAGTCAGGAAAATGGTTATCCGATATAACAGAATATGTGTACAGTTCTTGTAGAGATTTATAGGCAACCACTAATTAGCTGGGTAATACAAGCAGTAGGTGATTAAGGCACAAATATTGGATGATCAAAACCCACAAATCATTTGTATTAATACAGAACAGTGGTTTTCCAATGGTGCAGGATAAAGCTTCTTTGGATTTTATTTAAGGAAATAGAGAAAGTGGGGAAAGAGGGAGCAACTAGATGGTGTCTTCAGGTCAAACCCAGGCTCAACCAGAACAGGTCTGCTTTTATCTCTTCTCTTTATTTAAGATTTCACATAAGCCTTTCTTTGGTCAAAGGGTTTGGGAATGGAAAAAAAAAAACTTTGAAAACTACCACATAAACTATATTTAAAATATTTCTAAAACACGGTTCCTAAATTATTAAAATGATTTTTTTCTGAGGAATAAACTACTGTATATTCTTATCAAACACCAGCTGGATATTGGTAAAGGCCAATTATTGGACAGAATCTAAGATTAAATTCTGTCATTTCCAACAAAGTTAGGGATCTGATAAAGGAAATACAAACATTTAAACTTAAGCTGATGGATGGTTGCATGAAAACTGTGATGGTTTTCAAAATAAAAGGGCTTAATGAGTAGAATGAGGGTAGATTGGTTTTACTTATTTCTACCAATGCCATGTTTCTCAGACTCATATTCTTTGTATCTAATTTCTCATTATACACAATAAGAATGTTTCTTTCTACTTACCTTCTATAAATTTCACTTGGGAAACTAGTGATGATGAACTCTACAAAGTGGGATCTCTTGAGAATATCCAATTCAGGGATACCCTTAAAGGCATACCTAAATCATTATATGGTGAAGAATAAATTTCTCAGGTCAGATTCTCAGTATTTACTTATGAAAGGAACTCAATTTTCAGTCAAATATAGTTTTAAGGTAATAAATTTCTTATTTTATGTTTGTAAATGTAGGCATACCTTGGAGATATTGTGGGTTCGGTTCCAGACCACTGCAATAAGGTGAATATTTCAATAAAGCAAGTCACAAATTTTTTGATTTCCCAGTGCATATAAATGTTTACTTTTACACTATACTGTAGTCCATTAAGTGTGCAATACCATTATGTCTTGATAAAAACTATATATATATATACATATATATATATATATATATATATATATATATATATATAATTAAAAAATACTTCATTGCTAAAACATGCTAAAGATTATCAGACACTACATGGTTGCCACAAACCTTCAATTTATAAAAACACAACATCTCTGAAGTGCAATAAAGGGAAGTGAAATAAAAAGAGGTATTTTAATATGCCACATGTTAGTAATAAATTAAAATGGAAAATAGTATAATGTTAGACTTCTTCAGTTAAAACTTCTTCAGCTTAGTTTGAGCAAGATGCAAATCACCCCTTTCCAGGAATGATACCAGGGTGAGTATAATAGTTGGGAGTGTAATTGGATTTTTAAGGAAAGAGTTTTAGAGAGAATGATTACACCTGAAACTAAACTACCCATACACAAGTAACTAGCTGTTTCACATTTCCAGTTTTGACCAAACACTTTTACTTTCCACGTCTAGAAGTGAAAAGAAACATTAACACCTTAGTTTTGAAAGTGACCCTCTAACACACTTCTGAGTTGGGAGTAATCATATTCAGGTCAGTACATGCTACAAGTAACATGATGATAACTGGAACCCACATCAACAACATGTAGGCGGTGAGCCGCTCTTCCACAGCCACGGTGTTTGCAATTCAAAGGAGCTGATTTTAATTTTGCTGTGACACATTACATCACGTGAAAGACCCACACCACACACTTATTTGTCAAGCCAAAACACAGATTCTTGACAAATTATGGATAAATCTTGGGCTGCAGGGCTGTTTCTAGACTTGGTCTAGAATTTCTGCAGTTCTCCATTCATTTGAAGCCCACCAAATTAAGTTTTGCTGGAGAGCATTGTTTTTGTCTGTAAGAATTGCCTTGAGGATTCTACTGAGCTTTCTACTAAATGGGCCTTTGCTAAGTGCTAGTAAACACTGCTCTTTTTATATTTGGAAATTTGGAAAACTTCAAGGTTATAGCTTTTTCTACCACCAGTTACTCACATTAATGCTTTCAGGTTTCCAACATATATGCACAATTTTCTAGCTTTCTAAGAGGTAATGACCTATATGTTCCATATTCTATTTTATATTTTCTTGTGTATCTTCATGGTATTTCTGTGACTTCAGGAATAAAAAACATTATCATTGCAAGTTTATAGTTGAGAAGATGGAGGCAAAGGCATGGGCCAATTACTTGGGTGTTCCTGCAGTGACTCAGTGGAGTTAGAATTAGGTAACTCTCAAATCAGGTTCTCCAGCAGCACATCCTGCCCTTTAATCTACTATAGTCATTAAAATAAGCTGCAGGTCACAAACTGAACCTATAAGAAACAAAGAGCCCAGAAAACTGATGACCATTTCATACTTCATTTCTGGTTTCAGATAGCTCAGGCTTTTAAGTTCCTGGCAAATTAACTGGCTGTTGGAAATTACATAGAACACATCATGTAATTTATCAGAGCTTCCCCTATTTCACAACCTCGATTCATTTGTTTCCCCACAAACAAGAAAACAATGAAGGTGGATTAAGCCCTTGACAGGTTCTTCCCTCCTGGGTTGGGAGAGGTCCCCAGGTTTATTCCCTGACTAGCTGACTCTTTGTCTCATCAGCAAACTCCTGCCCATCCCATTCCTGCAGATTTTCACTTCCTGGTCAGGTTTCCTCTTAAAGGGTCAACCAGACCCTTGCAAGGGCAGGGCCTTCTGTTTCACATCTGATATTAATCACACTTACTCTGAATCTCTTCTGTGACTCTGGTGTCCCCTGGAATTTGTATGGGAAATCTGCACTTGTCTTCCAGAAATAGATGCCTGTGGAAGCAGCTTAATGTACAGGGTTAAACAGGTTTCTGTCTAGCTGGTCTCCTCAGAGTCTTTAGTATGCTAATATAAGGGATGAATTTCCAAGAGGTGAATATCATAGACTGAATTTCTGAAATGCGTTTGACCAGACCTTTTTCACAAGCTTCTCAAGAAAGTAGTAATCTAGATTTGAATGTTTGCTCCTTTGTAAAAAAAAAGTTATTTATTTATTTTTGGTTGCACTGGGTCTTCGTTGCTACACCTGGGCTTTCTCTAGTTGCAGCGAGTGGGGGTTACTCTTCGTTGTGGTGCACGGGCTTCTCATTACAGTGGCTTCTCGTTGCTGAACACGGGCTCTAGGTGCACGGGCTTCAGTAGTTGTGGCATGCGGGCTCAGTAGTTGTGGCTCGAGAGCTCTAGAGAACAGGCTCAGTAGTTTGTGGTGCACAAGCTTAGTTGCTCTGCGGCATGTGGGGCCTTCCCGGACAAGGGCTCAAACCCATGTTCCTTGCATTGGCAGGCGGATTCTTAACCACTGCACCACCACGGAAGTCCCGAATGTTTGCTCCTTTTAATTATTGGAATCCTTAGCCTTTTTTGCCCCTCTTTCACATCTATAAAGGTGAGTTTGCCTAATTCATAAGAATATAGAAATTAGATACTGCATGTAAATGATATAGAGAAGGGCCTTGATAAAGATTACTTCTCTTTTTAGAGAAGCAATAATGGTATAATTATTCCTATGATTTCTTTTCTAGTTTAGTGATTTTTAAAGCATTACTTACAAGAAGGCTTTAGTGGCTCCAAAATTGATTTACCATTTTCTCAAATGCCCATAGGAAAAAAAAGTTAACATAAACTTCATAATTTCACTGTTTACAGAAATGATTCATATTTTAAAAAGGCAACAAATGAGTTTATGTTTTAGAAACAGAAAAACTGTTTTTGCTAAACACTTGGTATTTTCACTTGCTTAGACATGGAGGAAGTGGCTGGCTCAGATTGACTATGTTAGTGGTAAAGGTTTGATTTTATTTCTGGCAGTCAATTACTACAGAAAAAATCACTTGACAACTAACTTCAGACATGCTTTCATCAGAGAATAATAACACCTTTAAAAGTCACTTTTTTAACTTGAAATTTTTTCCATCTGAATTCTTGCTATTATTTGGAATGGAAATAATGGTAAATAAGTTTATGATTAGACATAAAATGAACTTAATAGAGAACTTCACATCACATAGAAAGATACCTACTTACCATTAACTTCAACTGATGAGGCATTTATTGACAAAGCTCTGGTGTTACTTATCTTCTCATTTAAGATGCTACGGATTTTCCTTTTTCTTACTGCCCTTGACTCAGCAGAGTGGAACTGGAACACCATAATGACATGTACTGTTACACCATCTTCCTCTGGACTGCAAGAGAAAGGTACTTGTTCAAAGAATACATCCAGTATTATCTAACTCTCTTTTCTGTATTGTCTTCTTCGGAATTATGCCTCAGTTGTTGAAAGTGTCAAGAGCTAATCATCTCACATTGATAACTCATATATGTCACTTTCTGACTCAAGATCATTTCATATGTTCCCTCTTCAAGTTTTCATTATGTTCTGGGTGAATTTTCCCCATTAATTTGAAGGCTTGTTATAACATTTGAGTTAGACACCAAAATTTTATCATCAAAATTATAAACCCTGAGGATTGGAAAAAACTTTAATGGTGTCTTTGGCCAGTCCCTTGTGTGATACCTTCATCAGCTCTACAGCCTCCATGATACATGGTCATCTAACTCCAGCACAGTAATTTAAAAGATTTACTTCTCTAAAGAGGGTATTCCTCTTTGGTCGGCTCTGACTTTAAGAGAGCTCTTCACTTGGAGTTGAAATATGTCTCCCTAAAGCTTACATTCCATAGGCTTAGGTCTACCATTTGGGACATACATAAAACATCAGTTCCCTCTTCCACATAAAATATTTGAAGACAGTGATATTCTTGGTGTCTGAGTCTTCTCCAGATTACACATGTCCAGTTCCTTGAACTTTTTTTATATACACAAGTTCAAGCCCCTTCACTTGTGGGGTTGAATTTTTCCATACTCTTTAAGTAGGAAAACCAAACAATTAAAGGGCTTTAAGAAAAATGGAAACCTATGTGTTGATCTGCCATGTGTTTTATTTTTACATTTCAAAAGATCCAAGCTCTGGGCTTCCCTGGTGGCACAGTGGTTGAGAATCTGCCTGCCAATGCAGGGGACACGGGTTCGAGCCCTGGTCTGGGAGGATCCCACATGCCACGGAGCAACTAGGCCCGTGAGCCACAATTGCTGAGCCTGCGCATCTGGAGCCTGTGCTCCGCAACAAGAGAGGCCGTGATAGTGAGAGGCCCGTGCACCGCGATGAAGAGTGGCCCCCACTTGCCGCAGCTAGAGAAAGCCCTCGCACAGAAACGAAGACCAAAACACAGCCATAAATAAATAAATAAATACATTTTTAAAAAGATCCAAGCTCTAAAAAGCACTGAAGCCCTATTTTCCTGAATTCTTCGATTTAAAAAAAGAGGGAATCATATCAGTTTGAAGGCATTTTATATATTGTGGTTCATTTAGGCTTTGGAATGTGAAGATATAAATAAATAGAATTTTATGTCAAATTGGTAAATATACAATCTAGTAATTTTCCCTCTTTTTAAATCAGAGGGAAAACATTGTTTACCAAGTGGGATTTCTCTGGACCCACACAAAAGCTTACAAAATGATAGTGGCTACAAATTCAAAGGAGTTCATAAGACTATGATAATTTTGCTAGGATGCTATGGCAAGTCAGAATTTAAAAATGGAGGGCATGAAATCTAGAAAGTTTCAGCAAATACATGCTTTTTGTCTCCTAAATATTATAAAATTTATCTAATATATATTGTAAAATCCTTCTGGAGGTCACTAGTTACTTGATAAAGGTATAAGGAAATTGGGGTAAGTCTGCCAATAAAGCATGAGCCTATTGATGAGAAAACCGATTATTATTTCCTTCAGATAGATCTGACTATATTCATTTTCTTTAAGAAGATGAGTCACACAGGCCCATATGTTTGTATCTGTTATGTATATGTTCTGCTATGAGCTTTCCAAATAACACAATTGAAACCTCTGAGCAATTTCTGCAAATGACAGGAGTCTTCCCTCTCCACCACAACAAGCAGAAATTCATTAAAACAGTAACATCTTTTTGTTTGGGTATGGCTCCTGTAACTAGCTAGGCTTCATTACAGGTAAGACTTATGATCCCATTTTGTAGTCAACTTTGCCTTCTTAATACTTTTGAAATGACATGTGTATTGAAAGAATACAACTTGGTGCATGCAGTGGCATGCTGCTGGGTTTTCCCAAAGCTATAGTTTCTGGTAGTCCCAGGCCTTATAATCAGTTGATGGGATTTGAATCCTGGTTCTGTCACTTGCAGAATTTTGAACGTATCACTTAACCTCCCAGAGCCTTAGTTTTTGTGTTTACAAACTGGTGGTCAGCCCTGTATCTCGAGACTGTTGTCGAAATAATATTTATAAGAAATCCTAACCAAAAGCCAAGCTCATAGAGGCAATAGTATATGAGGGTTCCTATCTCTTTTGCCCTTTGTCACTCCAGGATGTGAATCCACCTTTGCCCAAACATACATACGTCAGTCTGACTACTTGGTTCTTGATATAATGCTTGTTCAAGGCCGAATCTATAAATATATCATCCACCTGTTATTACAATAAGAGAGAAACTATGTGTTAATATTTTATAAGAAGAATATACCCCTGATTAAATGTTAAAGCGATAGAAAAATGTTTTAACATGAGTAATATCATGATTTAAACCAGTGGTTCTCAATTCCAACTGTGCAACAGAATCATTTGCAGAATTAAAAAAAAAAAAAAAAAGACTTAAGATGCTGGGGCCCCTCTCCCAGAATTTTGTTTATAAATCGTCTGGACGGAACCTAAGCATTTGTATTTGTAAAAATCTCCCCAGGTGACTCTAATGTGCTGACATAGGTATCTGGGGTAAAGGTTATCTTCCTAAAACTCCACAGAAGGTGAAGCAGAAAGTTGCAGAGCAGAGATGGGACATGGAGGGAGGCCTTGAGAAGTGGTGGAGAGAACCACTCAGTGCTGGATTTGAAGCCTGCTTATCCTGCTGCTCATGAACTGGGTGACCTTGGAAAAGTTGCTGAACCAAGCTGAGCCTCAGTATCCTAACCTCTAAAACAAAGATATTGCTATGCTACTCATAGGGTGGTAAGGATTAAACACATATAAAATGCTGGGTATATTTTGGTAGTAGACTGCTGGTGGATCAGGTTAGCCCCCATCCTGGCATCACAGGTCTCAGATTTCTCTGCAGGTCTTTGGCTGTAAGTACAGGGAAGAGGCATTAGAGATTTAGGAATGAGCTAACAATTTTCTAATTGTTGTTGATTCTGAGCCCTAGGGTAGGCCAGGAAGGAAGACAGAGTAAGGTGGTCTTACAGGTTTAGGTCAAAGTTGTGTTCCTCAGTTTATGTCAACAGGGGAGGAGAACAAAAACTACTGTTTGGGGTCCATTTGCACAGAATTTTAATTGCCTGCCAAGACATGATGCTGTGACTTATCACACCTAGATTTTTGCTTGCAGTATCCCCCAGTGACCACTTGGTGGCAACAGTGTCATCTGAATGCAGGTACTGCATTTCATATTTGATAGTAGATGAGCCAAATGTGCTCATCTATTTAGCACAAAAATTATGTCCTAAATCCTTAAGAAAGAGACAAGAAAACCACCTCTCATTTTGAAAAACCCAAAGAATGGAAATAAAAAAGAAGACTTTCAGAGATCAAGGAACAAGTTGTGACTTCCTTAGCAGTATCAGGCATTCGTAAAAAGCTTAATTGGGAAACAAAATATATATCCCCCTTACTCCTTATAATAACTGTATGAAATAAGAATTATTTTGATTATTTCATTTGAAAAGGAAACTGACACTCGGAGACATCATGTGAATTTCCCTAGCATCATGTGGATTAATAAACTGGGACTTAAATCTAGGTCTTCTGTCTCTAGGTCCATCTCTTATCAATCACACAACCTCCTTGTTAAATATGATGTACATTTTACTTCAATTTCTTTCATAGAACATACGACAATAAGTTATAACATAAACAGTCGATTGACTTAAAGTATAAAAGTTTTAAACATATATTTGCTAATATATTTTTAAACTTTAGATCAAAGACAGTATTTAGAAAATAGAGAAATTGCTTGTATCCAGAATATACACTTACTTGTATTTAAATAAGAAAAGCTTAAATGGACTGAAGAAATGTGGGGTTTATATGTTAGAAATGAAATTATTTTGTAAGATATTTTTTTGCAAGACCAATAATTGTTTTAATCATTTCTCTTCCGACATACACAGCCAGTCCTATTACTCAGTATCTGGGGGAAATCCAAAAGAAAAGAAAAGACTAATCAAAACAAAGGGAAGAAAAATGACCAGTATTAAAAGGAAAAAGGTAAATAGTGTTTGGGTATCTAAAGAAGTTTGGTTTGTAATTATCCTCTGAAATTCTACCCGCAATAGATCCCTTGGCTGTTTGTGACTTGTTGGTGAAGGTACTGGATTAAGTTTTTGACTCTGGATGACATCATTCATAAGGCAAAATGCCTGCTGAGAAGAATATCTAGCCCCAGCATCCATGCCATCTTTGAATAGTTCAGGTGTCTGGGAAGATAGGAGCTAAAAAAATAACATAAGAAGAATCTAGGTAGAAGAAACTTTGGTAATCACAGAAATATAGAAGTCTCTTCTCTATAATTCAAATTCCAGGACCGTGTCCCTATAAAGCCTCATTGGTTGGGTCTGGGGTGAAGCCCAGGATCTTTATGTTATCCTAAAAAATGCTGGGGCACAGAAACTAGCTAACAGGGTTCCTACACTAAAGGAATTTAAAACGGGAAATCAGAGAAAACATGAACGTAAACTTTATTGCTGAATGGAGTTTATGTAAGAACTAGCTTTCTAGAGACCCCCCAAAAATGTTTCCTTTACAGATTAAGGCCTATTTCATCAGAAACATTCTGCCAGCACTTTGGCATTCTAATTCTAAATTCTCAGAAGTTTCAAAGGACACTTTTTTTAAGCTGTGTGCCAGCTTGTTCTAAGTTTATTATTTACATATCTTTTTTTTGTTGTTGTTGCTTTATAACAAATTTAATCAGTTATACATATACATATGTTTCCATATCCCTTCCCTTTTGCATCTCCCTCCCAACCTCCCTATCCCACCCCTCCAGGCGGTCACAAAGCAGCGAGCTGATCTCCCTGTGCTATGCGGCTACTTCCCACTAGCTATCTACCTTACGTTTGGTAGTGTATATATGTCCATGCCGCTCTTTCACTTTGTCACAGCTTACCCTTCCCCCTCCCCATATCCTCAAGTCCATTCTCTAGTAGGTCTGTGTCTTTATTCCTGTCTTACCCCTATGTTCTTCATGACATTTTTTTTCTTAAATTCCATATATATGTGTTAGCATACAGTATTTGTCTTTCTCTTTCTGACTTACCTCACTCTGTATGACAGACTCTAGGTCTATCCACCTCATTACAAATAGCTCAATTTCATTTCTTTTTATGGCTGAGTAATATTCCATTGTATATATGTGCCACATCTTCTTTATCCATTCATCCGATGATGGACACTTAGGTTGTTTCCATCTCCGGGCTATTGTAAATAGAGCTGCTATGAACATTTTGGTACATGTCTCTTTTTGAATTATGGTTTTCTCAGGGTATATGCCCAGTAGTGGGATTGCTGGGTCATATGGTAGTTCTATTTGTAGTTTTTTAAGGAACCTCCATACCGTTCTCCATAGCAGCTGTACCAATTCACATTCCCACCAGCAGTGCAAGAGTGTTCCCTTTTCTCCACACCCTCTCCAGCATTTATTGTTTCTAGATTTTTTCATGATGGCCATTCTGACTGGTGTGAGATGATATCTCATTGTAGTTTTGATTTGCATTTCTCTAATGAGTAAAGATGTTGAGCATCCTTTCATGTGTTTGTTGGCAGTCTGTATATCTTCTGTGGAGAAATGTCTATTTAGGTCTTCTGCCCATTTTTGGATTGGGTTGTTTGGTTTTTTGTTATTGAGCTGCATGAGCTGCTTATAAATTTTGGAGATTAATCCTTTGTCAGTTGCTTCATTTGCAAATATTTTCTCCCATTCTGAGGGTTGTCTTTTGGTCTTGTTTATGGTTTCCTTTGCTGTGCAAAAGCTTTTAAGTTTCATTAGGTCCCATGTGTTTATTTTTGTCTTTATTTCCATTTCTCTAGGACGTGGGTCAAAAAGGATCTTGCTGTGATTTATGTCATAGAGTGTTCTGCCTATGTTTTCCTCTAAGAGTTTGATAGTGTCTGGCCTTACATTTAGGTCTTTAATCCATTTTGAGCTTATTTTTGTATATGGTGTTAGGGAGTGATCTAATCTCATACTTTTACATGTCCCTATCCAGTTTTCCCAGCACCACTTATTGAAGAGACTGTCCTTTCTCCACTGTACATTCCTGCCTCCTTTATCAAAGATAAGGTGACCATATGTCCGTGGGTTTATCTCTGGGCTTTCTATCCTGTTCCATTGATCTATCTTTCTGTTTTTGTGCCAGTACCATACTGTCTTGATTACTGTAGCTTTGTAGTATAGTCTGAAGTCAGGGAGCCTGATTCCTCCAGCTCCATTTTTCGTTCTCAAGATTGCTTTGGCTATTCGGGGTCTTTTGTGTTTCCATACAAATTGTGAATTTTTTTGCTCTAGTTCTGTGAAAAATGCCAGTGGTAGTTTGATAGGGATTGCATTGAATCTGTAGATTGCTTTGGGTAGTAGAGTCATTTTCACAATGTTGATTCTTCCAATCCAAGAACATGGTACATCTCTCCATCTATTTGTATCATCTTTAATTTCTTTCATCAGTGTCTTATAATTTTCTGCATACAGGTCTTTTGTCTCCTTAGGTAGGTTTATTCCTAGATATTTTATTCTTTTTGTTGCAATGGTAAATGGGAGTGTTTCCTTGATTTCACTTTCAGATTTTTCATCATTAGTATATAGGAATGCCAGAGATTTCTGTGCATTAATTTTGTATCCTGCAACTTGACCAAATTCATTGATTAAGTCTAGTAGTTTTCTGGTAGCATCTTTAGGATTCTCTATGTATAGTATCATGTCATCTGCAAACAGTGACAGCTTTACTTCTTCTTTTCCCATTTGGATTCCTTTTATTTCCTTTTCTTCTCTGATTGCTGTGGCTAAAACTTCCAAAACTAGGTTGACTAAGAGTGGTGAGAGTGGGCAACCTTGTCTTGTTCCTGATCTTAGTGGAAATGGTTTCAGTTTTTCACCATTGAGGACGATGCTGGCTGTGGGTTTGTCATATATGGCCTTTATTATGTTGAGGAAAGTTCCCTCTATGCCTACTTTCTGCAGGGTTTTTAGCATAAATGGGTGTTGAATTTTGTCGAAAGCTTTCTCTGCATCTATTGAGATGATCATATGGTTTTTCTCCTTCAATTTGTTAATATGGTGTATCACGTTGATTGATTTGCGTATATTGAAGAATCCTTGCATTCCTGGAATAAACCCCACTTGATCATGGTGTATGATCCTTTTAATGTGCTGTTGGATTCTGTTTGCTAGTATTTTGTTGAGGATTTTTGCATCTATGTTCATCAGTGATATTGGCCTGTAGTTTTCTTTCTTTGTGACATCCTTGTTTGGTTTTGGTATCAAGGTGATGGTGGCCTCGTAGAATGAGTTTGGGAGTGTTCCTCCCTCTGCTATATTTTGGAAGAGTTTCAGAAGGATAGGTGTTAGCTCTTCTCTAAATGCTTGATAGAATTCGCCTGTGAAGCCATCTGGTCCTGGGCTTTTGTTTGTTGGAAGATTTTTTATCACAGTTTCAATTTCAGTGCTTGTGATTGGTCTATTCATATTTTCTATTTCTTCCTGATTCAGTCTTGGCAGGTTGTGCATTTCTAAGAATTTGTCCATTTCTTCCAGGTTGTCCATTTTATTGGCATAGAGTTGCTTATAGTAATCTCTCATGATCTTTTGTATTTCTGCAGTGTCAGTTGTTACTTCTCCTTTTTCATTTCTAATTCTATTGATTTGAGTCTTCTCCCTTTTTTTCTTGATGAGTCTGGCTAATGGTTTATCAATTTTGTTTATCTTCTCAAAGAACCAGCTTTTAGTTTTATTGATCTTTGCTATCGTTTCCTTCATTTCTTTTTCATTTATTTCTGATCTGATTTTTATGATTTCTTTCCTTCTGCTAACTTTGGGATGTTTTTGTTCTTCTTTCTCTAATTGCTTTAGGTGCAAGGTTAGGTTGTTTATTCGAGATGTTTCCTGTTTCTTAAGGTGGGATTGTATTGCTATAAACTTCCCTCTTAGAACTGCTTTTGCTGCATCCCATAGGTTTTGGGTCGTCGTGTCTCCATTGTCATTTGTTTCTAGGTATTTTTTAATTTCCTCTTTGATTTCTTCAGTGATCACTTCGTTATTAAGTAGTGTATTGTTTAGCCTCCATGTGTTTGTATTTTTTACAGCTCTTTTCCTGTAATTGATATCTAGTCTCATAGCATTGTGGTCGGAAAAGATACTTGATACAATTTCAATTTTCTTAAATTTACCAAGGCTTGATTTGTGACCCAAGATATGATCTATCCTGGAGAATGTTCCATGAGCACTTGAGAAAAATGTGTATTCTGTTGTTTTTGGATGGAATGTCCTATAAATATCAATTAAGTCCATCTTGTTTAATGTATCATTTAAAGCTTGTGTTTCCTTATTTATTTTCATTTTGGATGATCTGTCCATTGGTGAAAGTGGGGTGTTAAAGTCCCCTACTATGAGTGTGTTACTGTCGATTTCTCCTTTTATGGCTGTTAGTATTTGCCTTATGTATTGAGGTGCTCCTATGTTGGGTGCATAAATATTTACAATTGTTATATCTTCTTCTTGGATCGATCCCTTGATCATTATGTAGTGTTCTTCTTTGTCTCTTCTAGTAGTCTTTATTTTAAAGTCTATTTTGTCTGATATGAGAATTGCTACTCCAGCTTTCTTTTGGTTTCCATTTGCATGGAATATGTTTTTCCATCCCCTTACTTTCAGTCTGTATGTGTCTCTAGGTCTGAAGTGGGTCTCTTGTAGACAGCATATATATGGGTCTTGTTTTTGTATCCATTCAGCCAATCTGTGTCTTTTGGTGGGAGCATTTAGTCCATTTACATTTAAGGTAATTATTGATATGTATGTTCCTATTCCCATTTCCTTAATTGTTTTGGGTTCATTATTGTAGGTATTTTCCTTCTGTTGTGTTTCTTGCCTAGAGAAGTTCCTTTAGCATTTGTTGTAAAGCTGGTTTGGTGGTGCTGAACTCTCTCAGCTTTTGCTTGTCTGTAAACGTTTTAATTTCTCCATCAAATCTGAATGAGATCCTTGCTGGGTAGAGTAATCTTGGTTGCAGGTTTTTCTCCTTCATCACTTTAATTATGTCCTGTCACTCCCTTCTGGCTTGTAGAGTTTCTGCTGAGAGATCAGCTGTTATCCTGATGGGGATTCCCTTGTGTGTTATTTGTTGTTTTTGCCTTGCTGCTTTTCATATGATTTCTTTGTGTTTAATTTTTGACAGTTTGATTAATATGTGTCTTGGCGTATTTCTCCTTGGATTTATTCTGTATGGGACTCTCTCTGCCTCCTGGACTTGATTAACTATTTCCTTTCCCATATTAGGGAAGTTTTCAACTATAATCTCTTCAAATATTTTCTCAGTCCCTTTCTTTTTCTCTTCTTCTTCTGGAACCCCTATAATTCGAATGTTGGTGCGTTTAATGTTGTCCCAGAGGTCTCTGAGACTGTCCTCTGTTCTTTTCATTCTTTTTTCTTTATTTTGCTCTGCAGCAGTTATTTCCACTATTTTATCTTCCACCTCACTTATCCGTTCTTCTGCCTCAGTTATTCTGCTATTGATCCCATCTAGAGTATTTTTTATTTCTATTTACATATCTTAATAGAGTTAGTGATTTATAAATCTATCTTGCTCCCATTTGGAGCCAGTTGTAGAGTTTTGTAGTTGGAGTTAGTCCCTCATATTGAACAAAAGACCTTCTTTCAAGGTAGTACCTCTATGTTTGATGACTTTGAAATGCTGGAAGTTGCACTGAGACTAAGTTCTAAGAGGGCAATTGAAGGTTAGTTGGGTGTTTAATGGAAGAGTTAGGGAGAAGCCTTCAATTCAAACAAACAGACGGGCCCAGCCATTTAGCTCTCATTCCCAGACTACCTCTGTTCACACATGTAGCCCGCCTTTCAGTTTAGATGCTTCCCAGCTTGCTCCTCTCACAGCAGTCTTTGTACTCACATAGGGGCGTTTCAGAGCTGAGACCACTAACTTCAGAGAGATATGCCACTGAAGACTAGCCAATGGAATATGAAGGCAGTTTCTACCAACATCACACCAGATGAGTGCCTGAGAACTAAAAGTTTAGAGCCAAAACATGCCAAGAAAAAAATTCAGATCCTGTTGCTTTCTCCTAGTTATAATACGAGTGGCACACAAAGGAGGGTATAAGAGATGCTTTTTAAAAAACACACCTTTAACCTTAAATAAGGTTTAATTGAAGTTGCTCTACTCCAGGGCTGAACTCAAGGTAGAAATAGAGATTAGAGCACAATTGCATTTGAGTCTCTGGTCACAGAGTCATATGTTCAAGGGCCTCACCATCTGTCATTCATCCCCATACCCACAACCCCCATCAACAACACCATTACCTTTCATGCTTGGTAGTGCTGTTTTCAGGCATGTCCTGTTTCCCTGTGTACTTGCCCTTCTCAGGCTATTCTTTTGGTCTGTAGTCCTCTCTCTGATTCTGCTGACTCTGCTTTTCTGAATCACAACTCTCCTTCAAAGTCTATTTCAGATAAGACCTACTTTGGGTTTATTCCTTGAACCTCAGAGTAATCTTTCCTCTTCCTGTCCTAATTGTTCTTATTCCTCTTATATCTTCTACTCCTTAATATAGTTATTTATGAAAATATATTATCTCCTCTACTAAACTGCAAACCTTTTATGGACAGGGACAATCATTCTTCTTTTCATACTCTACAATATGTAAGAATTCAGCATGCTTTTTTGAATGAATTAATAAAAGGAAGTGAAAATTTATTTATCAGAAAGACTTGCATTTATCAGGAAGATTTTTATTAGTGTTTTTAATGAGATTTACATCAGATTGAGATCAGTGCTCCTAGAGAAAAAAGAAAACTGCACATGAAGTATTTGAGGGGAATTTTTTCTCCTTGTTGACATTTTCAGTAATTTGATTCCTATGGACTAAGAGCTCCTACCCACTGATACGTACAAGCAACATGTAATGGTTACCCCTCTCCAAAGGCAGCCTATATTCTTTGCCCTCTAAAACTAAAGACCATAATCTTGATCGTTCTTATTGCAATCCTTTAAAGTTGTTATTCTATCTATTTAAAATCCAGATTTTTGGCAAAACCCAAGACTTAAGAAGTCAGCTGTGGGCTTCCCTGGTGGCGCAGTGGTTGAGAGTCCGCCTGCCGATGCATGGGACACGGGTTCGTGCCCCGGTCCGGGAAGATCCCACATGCCGCCAAGCGGCTGGGCCCGTTAGCCATGGCCACTGAGCCTGCGTGTCCGGAGCCCGTGCTCCGCAATGGGAGAGGCCACAACACTGAGAGGCCCACGTACTGCAAAAAAAAAAAAAAAAAAAAAAAAAAAGAAGTCAGCTGTGAATCATTATCCTAAGCCTATGTAGAACATGACCAACCTGAGCACTGATGGTGCTCACAGGATTTTGAGGCTTACTGGACTTTTGATCTCTTTACTCCTCAAGGAACCAGAAAAAGAACAAACTAAGACCAAGGCTGGCAGAAGGAAAGAGGTAACAGAGATAAGAACAGAAATAAATGAAATAAAGATCAGAAAAACAATAGAAAAGATCAACAAAACTAAGAGCTGTGTTTTTGAAAAGATTAACAAAGTTGACAAAACTTTAGTGAGACTATCTAAAAGAAAAAGAGAGAGAAGACTCAAACAAAATCAGAAATGAAACAATAGACATTATAACACAAAAATACAAAGGATCATAAGAAACTATGAACAATTATAAACCAACAAATTGGATAATCTAGAAGAAATGGATAAATTCCTAGAAAAATACAACCTACCAAGACTGAATCATGAAGAAATAGAAAATCTGAGACCAATAATGAATAAGGAGATTAAATCAGTAATCAAAACCCTCCTCAAAAGGAAAAGCCCAGGACAAGATGGTTTCACTGGTGAATGTTACCAAACATTTAAATAAGAATTAATGCCAATCCTTCTCGAACTCTTCCAAAAAATCAAAGAAGGAATACACCCAAACTTATTTTGTGAGGCCAGCATTACCTTTATACCAAAGCCAGATAAGAACACTACAAGAAAATAAAACTTCAGACCAATATTCCTGAAGCAAAAATTCTCAACAGTGTATTAGCAAACTAAATTCAACAGCACATTAAAAGGATCATATACCATGATCAAGTGAGATTCATCTCTGGGATGCAAGGATGGTTCAACATATGCAAATCAATAAATGTGACACAACACATCAATAGGATGAAAGCTAAAAATCATATGACCATCTCAATAGATGCAGAAAAAGCATTTGACAGAATACAAGCTTCTTTCATGATAAAAACACTCAACAAATCACGTGTAGTAGGAACATACCTCAACATAATAAACTCCATATAAGACAAATGCACAGCTTACACCAAAATTCAACAGTAAAAGATTGAAATCTTTCCCTCTAAGATCAGGAACAAGATAAGAAGGGTGTCCACTCTCACCACTCCTATTCATCATGTTACTGGGAGTTCTACCTAGAGCAATCAGGCAAGAAAAAGAATAAACGGCATCAAAATCAGACAGGAAGAAGTAAAATTGGCTTTTTTTGCAGATGATATAATTTTATATATAGAAAATCTTAAATATGCCACCAAAACACTGTTAGAACTGGCCAATGAATGCAGTAAAGTTGCATACATATCAACAGAGAAATCAAACATATAGAATCAACATTCATAGTGTATAGAAATTAGTTGTGTTTCTATACAATAACAACAATATATCTGAAGAAGAAATAAAGAAAACAACCCGATTCATAATAGCATCAAAAACAATAAAATACTTTGGGATAAATTTAACTAAGGATGTGAAAGATCCTAACAATGAAACTTCAAGACTTTGGTGAAAGGAGCCCTTGTGCATGGTTGATGGGAATGTAAATTGGCATAGCCACTGTGGAGAAAGTATGGGGAGTCCTTGAAAAACTAAAACTACCATCTGAGCCAGCAATCCCACTTCTGGGTATAGGTCCACAGGAAATTAAAACAGGAGCTCAGAGAGATATCTGCACTCTCATGTTCATCACAGTATTATCTACAATAGGCAAGATACGGAAACAACCTAAGTGTCTGTCAAAAAATAAATGGATAAAGAAGATGTATATACATATATATACAGTTGACCCTTGAACAACGTCGTGGCTAGAGGTGCTGCCCCCTGTGCTGTTGAAAATCCCCATATAGCATAACATCCCTCTGTATCCACAGTTCCCATATGGTTCTCTGTATTCATGGTTCTGCATCTGTGGATTCAATCAACCATGGATCAAATCATATAATCCTACTGTATTTACTAATGAAAAAAAATCTGCATATAAGTTAACCCTTGTAATTCAAGCCCATAGTGTTCAAAGTTCAGCTGTATATTCCTCAGCCAGGAGAAAGAATGAAATTCTGCCAACATGGATGGATTTTGAGGGCATTACGCTAAGTGAAATAAGTCAGACAAAGACAAGTACTTTATTCCAGTTTTATGTGGAATCTAAAAAGTGGAATCCATAGAAACAGATAGTAGAATGGTACTTACTAAGGCTAGGGGATGGAAAAAAATGGAGAAATATTGATCAAAGAGTACAAACTTCTGGTTACAAATTAATAAGTTCCGGTATCCCATGTACATTGTAATGATTATACTTAATGACACTGTGTTATATACTTGAAAGTTGCTAAGAGAGTAGATCTTGTGTTCTCACCACACAAAAAAATAGTAATTATGTGACATGATGGAGGTGTTATAGTGGTAATCATTTTGCAACATAAGTGTATCATATCATCACATTTTACACCTTAAAATTACACAATGTTATATGTCAATTATATTTTAATAAAGCTGAAAAATTGATACAAGGAAATGTAGAAACTAAGGATGAAGACATCTTTATATAATTAGTAATGTAATCCCAATGTATTGGCTAAGTAAAAGTGGTCTGACAGAGCATATAAATTTATAATCTTTATGGATTTAAAAATTAAATGGGAGAAGAATTGATGTAGAACTGAACTTCCTATTATAGCTTAGTCCCTTCCTGACAAATAGAATAATTTAGTGGAGATAGCACCTGTTGGAGTTAACCTATATGGCTTCAAATCTCCCCTCCTTGATTTACAAACTGTGGACCTTAACTTCAGAGGCTTAGTTCTCTTATCTATTTATAAAGTGTGAATAACAATGCCTCCTTTGCAGTGTTATATTGAAGATTAGACATGAAATATACAACAGTTAGCTTTTTCTTTCAGTATTCAAATTTAACACATTGAAGGCAGAGGTTGTGATACACATTTTCCTCTTTTAGTCATACCTAATCTTCAGTTATGAAATGAATGTGAGTTTGAGCTCCCAAGTAAGAACTCAGTCACATTCTACACACAATTTTTGTAACCTCTGAACACAAAGTTTTTTGTTTGTTTGTTTTTTTAGTAATTGCTGCTTATTTTCTTCTCTAAGCTTCCAAATAAGCTTTCAAATTCATCTCTTTTCTAGGCATAGGACCATAGGCCTACACCAGGCATTGGGCCTCTTACTTCTCTTACATTATGCAACTCCAAACTTTAGGTAGTCTAATAGCTTTGCTAAGTTGTTTACCTTGACCCAGTTGCCTTTTCTCAAGAGAAGAGCTGCCTGCTTCAGAGAGCCACGTCTCTCACTGGTGTCTTCAAGGTCCTTTAGAGAGTGTTCCTAAACTACATTATCTCCTTACATCACTTCTGTTTCCAAGTCCTCTGTCTCTACAACTCTAGACATATAGTCCAAAGGATAGTTTGAGGATCATTTCAGGCACTGTTTCTGGTGTTCCTGGCACAAAGAAGATAAAATTTAGGAGTGCTTTGGGCACAGGAGAATTGGGTTTTTTTGGAGACAACACTAAGAAAATTCCTAACTGGTGCCATTGTTAATTCAGATGGTGGTCACTGGCACATGCTAATACTATACAGTATTCAATGACCATTGAACCATGTGGGGGGTTGGGTCAAAAATCTGGATATAACTTCATAGTTGGCCCTCTGTATCCCTGGTTCTGCATCTGTAAATTCAACCAACCACCAATCATGTAGTACTGTAGCACATATTTATTTATTTATAGCATGTATTTATTGAAAAGACTGCATGTAAGTGAACCTGTGCAGTTCAAACCCATGTTGTTCAATGGTCAACTGTAACTGAAAGGGAATAATGTACCAGGGATAACTACTTGATTTCTGGTGTTTTGTGGGATGGTAGATGGGAAGTAAAATCACACAGAAGATTCTTATGGATGACAAAAATGTATTAAGAAAATGTAATCTAAAACCCTAACTATATCGTTTACTAGCTGAATGATCTTGGGTAAATTACCTTGATTTTTCAATTTGTAAAATTGTGGTAATAATTATACTTACCTCATAAGTTTGTTTTTGAGGATTAACTAAAATAATACAGATACAGTGCTTAATGTGCTAAGCTAATTGAGTGCTTGGCATTCAGTATATGTTAACTAGTGTTATTGCCATAGTGTTACAAGTTTTTAACTTTCACATTTGTAATGATCCTATACTTTAAAAATATTTCTGAAATATATTTCTTCAAATAAAGTGCTCGCTCAGTCAGTGATCCTACTCAAACTTATAATAATAATAAAAATGACCTACCTATTTAGGAACATCATGGTGTCTGGTTACTGGAATATTCTCTGAAGAATGGTATGAAAGATGAGATATGTCTGTGCTACTATCTCAAGGAACTGGAATGGGTTTTAGCAGTATCTGAGCATGAACTCATTTTATTTTTGCATCTCCGTTTCCATTCAAATCAGTAAATCCCCAATTATGAGGAAGAACAGGACCTACAACTTGTATTTCTTGGCTGTCTAATTAGCACACACATAGGTCAGAGAGAAGAATCTGGTTTCACTCATTGGCATTTAGCAACAATAAAAAGGAGTGGCTCAGGATGAGGCATGAACACTTCCTGTAATTCTCCTGAAGGTAAATTGGTGGGGATTGGAGGGAAAGGGACATTGTCTCACTTAAACAGGGCTAAAATAATACACAGCCTTTCCTGACCATGTGAACCCTAGTTGATCTTCCTTTTCTTTGAAGTTCTTCTGCACTTATAGTCCTCAACATACAATTTAGTCCTTAATCATATCATGTCATGCTGTTCAGTTTCATGTGTGTTACTATCATCTCTCCAAGGAGATGGGAAACAGTTTGAAGAGATGGATCATGTTTTTTTTCTGTAAGACTCAGGGGCTAAGAAGTGTCTTAAGCTGAATAATCATACCATATATTGGTGAGACAGATTGTTTAGTTAGTTACATTGGGAAAACTGGATCATTACCTGGGTTGCTACTTAATATCACATACAAAGGTGGACTTCAGATGCATTAAAAACCTTCTGTAGAAGGTAGAAGTATAGTTTAATAGAAGAAAATACAGTAAAATAATTTTATAACTTAAAAGAGGAAATAACTTTTTTAAAAAAACTTTAAAAACACAACCATAAGGCTGAGAAAACTGATAAATATGATTACTTTAAAATTATGGATTTTTGTTTTATGAAGGACAATTTGGTCCAAATTAATAAAAGATGGAATGGATAAGTGCAATGTCTACTACCAACAAACTGTTCCTATCTAGAAATCATAAAAGTCAGAGCAGAAATAAATGAAATAGAGATGAAGAAAACAGAAAAGATCAATGAAACTAAAAACTGGTTCTTTGAAAAGATAAACAAAATTGATAAACCTTCAGCTAGACTCATCAAGAAAAAGAGGAAGAGGGCTCAAATCAATAAAATTAGAAATGGAAAAGGAGAAAATTATTATACAATGGACACCACAGAAATACAAAAGATCTTAAGAGACTACTACAAGCAACTATATACCGATAAAATAAACACCTAGAAGAAATGGACAAATTCTTAGAAAGGTATAATCGCCCAAGACTGAACTAGGAAGAAATAGAACATATGAACAGACCAATCACCAGTACTAAAATAGAAACTGATTAAAAAACTCCCAACAGACAAAAGTCCAGGACTAGATGGCTTCACAGGCAAATTCTATCAAACATTTATAGAAGAGTTAACACCTATTTTTCTGAAACTCTTCCAAAAGAATTGCAGAGGAAGGAACACTCCCAAAGTCATTCTATGAGGCCAGCGTCACCCAGGTACCAAAACCAGACAAAGATACCACAAAAAAAGAAAATTATAGGTCAATATCACTGATAAATATAGATGCAAAGATCCTCAACAAAATACTAGCAAACTGAATCCAATAATACATTGAAGGGGTCATACCCCAAGATCAAGTGGGATTTTTCCCAGGGATGCAAGAATTTTTCAGTATCTGCAAATCAGTCAGTGTGATACCCCACATTAACAAACTGAAGAATAAAAACCATATGATCATCTCAATAGATTCAGAGAAAGCTTTTCACAAAATCCAACACTGATTTATGTTACAAACCCTCCAGAAAGTGGGCATTGAGGGAACCTGCTTTAACATAATGAAGGCCATATATGAAGAGGTGCGGCCTTTGGGAGGTGATTAGGTCATGAATGGGATTAGTACCTTATAAAAAAGACCCCAGAGAGCTCTTTAGCTCCCTGCTCTCCACCATGTAAGGATACACAAAGAAGTCTGAAGTCTGCAACATGAAAGAAGGTTCTTGCCAGAACCTGACCATGGTAGTGTCATGATTTCAGACTTCCAGCCTCCATTACTATGAGAAGTAAATTTCTGTTGTTTATAAGCCACTCAAGCTATGATACATTTTTATAGCAGCCCAAACTGACTAAAACAAGGGATTTAAAACACAACGAATAAATTAAAACCATGTGCTCTGCACAAAACAAGAAAGTGCATTTTTGCAAGAATGTATACTAATAAAAGAATATATGTGAAATACAGTATGGTTGTCTGCAGGGGGAGGAGAATGAGAGCGTGGTATGAAAATAAAAGAGAAGAAATAAATAATGACAACTAGAGAAAGGCCTTATAGGACCTTATGATGATAATGTTTCATCACGTAACTCAGCCTTTGTACCTGAGGTTCTTTCACACCTAAAAACGTGTGCTTTAGTGAAGCATCAAAGTCCACCTTCAAACACATAATGTTATAGACGTACCTCTATAAGTGAATTTCTTTCACTTTTTTTTTTTAAAGACCTACTTCATTCCTGTCCATTTACTTCAGTAGAAACAATGTCTTAGTTAACCTAAAACAATGCCAACAATGTTGGCTGTAAAGAAAACAAATTTTGACTTCCGGGTAAGATGGCGGAAGAGTAAGACGCGGAGGTCACCGTCCTCCCCACGGATACACCAGAAATACAGCTACACGTGGAGCAACTCCTACAGGACACCTGCTGGACGCTGGCAGAGGACCCCGGACTTCCCAAAAGGCAAGAAACTCCCCACATACCTGGGTAGGGCAAAGCGGAGAGATTCCCGCACAGAGGATCGGTGCCGAGCGGCACTCACCAGCCCGAGAGGCTTGTCTGCTCGCCCCGGCGGCGCTGGAAGCTGAGGCTCGGGCTTCGGTCAGAGCGCAGGGAGAGGACTGGGGCTGGCGGCGAGAACTCAGCCTGAAGGGGGCTAATGTGCCACAGCTAGCCGGGAGGGAGTCCGGGAAAACTCTGGAGCTGCCGAAGAGGCAAGAGACTTTTTCTTCCCTCTTGGTTTCCTGGTGCGCGAGGAGAGGGGATTAAGAGCGCTGCTTAAAGGGGCTCCACAGACGGGCGCGAGTCGCGACTGAAGGCGCGGAGCCCGGTGAAGGGCGTGGGACGCTGGGGCTGCTGCTGCCGCCGCCAAAAAGCCTGTGTGCGAGCGCAGGTCACTGTCCACACCGCCCTTCCGGGAGCCTGTGCAGCCCGCCACTGCCGGGGTCCCGGGATCCAGGGGCGGCTTCCCTGGGAGAACGCACGGCGCGCCTCGGGCTGGTGCAACGTCACGCCGACCTCTGCCGCTGCAGGCTCGCCCCGCACTCCGTGCCCCTCCCTCCCGCCCAGCCTGAGTGAGCCAGAGTCCCCGAAGAGGCTGCTCCTTTAACCCTGTCCTGTCTGAGCGAAGAACAGACGCCCTCCGGCGACCTACACGCAGAGGCGGGGCCAAATCCAAAGCTGAGACCCAGGAGCTGTGAGAACAAAGAAGAGAAAGGGAAACCTCTCCCAGCAGCCTCAGAAGCAGCAGATTAAAGCTCCACAATCAACTTGATGTACCCTGCATCTGTGGAATACATGAATGGACAACAAATCATCCCAAATTGAGGAGCCAGGAGTCAGTGCTGTGCCTCTGAGGTGGGAGAGCCAACTTCAGGACACTGGTCCAAAAGAGACCTCCCAGCTCCACATAATATCAAACGGCGAAAATCTTCCAGAGATCTCCATCTCAACACCAGCACCCAGCTTCACTCAACGACCAGCAAGCTACAGTGCTGGACACCCTATGCCAAACAACTAGCAAGACAGGAACACAACGCCACCCATTAGCAGAGAGGCTGCCTAAAATCATAAAAAGTCTGCAGACACCCCAAAACACACCACCAGACGTGGAACTGCCCACCAGAAAGACAAGATCCAGCCTCACCCACCAGAACACAGGCACTAGTCACCTCCACCAGGAAGCCTACACAACCCACTAAACCAACCTTAGCCACTGGGGACAGACACCAAAAACAACAGGAACTACGAACCTGCAGCCTGCAAAAAGGAGACCCCAAACACAGTAACATAAGCAAAATGAGAAGACAGAAAAACACACAGCAGGAGAAGGAGCAAGATAAAAACCCACCAGACCTAACAAATGAAGAGGTAATAGGCAGTCTACCTGAAAAAGAATTCAGAATAATGATGGTAAAGATGATCCAAGATTTTATTTCCCAGATCCAAAATCTTGGAAATAGAATAGACAAAATGCAAGAAACAGTTAACAAGGACCTAGAAGAACTAAAGATGAATCAAGCATTGATTAAAAACACAATAAATGAAATGAAAAATACTCTAGATGGGATCAATAGCAGAATAACTGAGGCAGAAGAACGGATAAGTGAGGTGGAAGATAAAATAGTGGAAATAACTGCTGCAGAGCAAAATAAAGAAAAAAGAATGAAAAGAACAGAGGACAGTCTCAGAGACCTCTGGGACAACATTAAACGCACCAACATTCGAATTATAGGGGTTCCAGAAGAAGAAGAGAAAAAGAAAGGGACTGAGAAAATATTTGAAGAGATTATAGTTGAAAACTTCCCTAATATGGGAAAGGAAATAGTTAATCAAGTCCAGGAGGCAGAGAGAGTCCCATACAGAATAAATCCAAGGAGAAATACGCCAAGACACATATTAATCAAACTGTCAAAAATTAAACACAAAGAAATCATATGAAAAGCAGCAAGGCAAAAACAACAAATAACACACAAGGGAATCCCCATCAGGATAACAGCTGACCTCTCAGCAGAAACTCTACAAGCCAGAAGGGAGTGGCAGGACATAATTAAAGTGATGAAGGAGAAAAACCTGCAACCAAGATTACTCTAGCCAGCAAGGATCTCATTCAGATTTGATGGAGAAATTAAAACGTTTACAGACAAGCAAAAGCTGAGAGAGTTCAGCACCACCAAACCAGCTTTACAACAAATGCTAAAGGAACTTCTCTAGGCAAGAAACACAACAGAAGGAAAAGACCTACAATAACGAACCCAAAACAATTAAGGAAATGGGAATAGGAACATACATATCAATAATTACCTTAAATGTAAATGGACTAAATGCTCCCACCAAAAGACACAGATTGGCTGAATGGATACAAAAACAAGACCCATCTATATGCTGTCTACAAGAGACCCACTTCAGACCTAGAGACACATACAGACTGAAAGTAAGGGGATGGAAAAACATATTCCATGCAAATGGAAACCAAAAGAAAGCTGGAGTAGCAATTCTCATATCAGACAAAATAGACTTTAAAATAAAGACGACTAGAAGAGACAAAGAAGGACACTACATAATGATCAAGGGATCGATCCAAGAAGAAGATATAACAATTGTAAATATTTATGCACCCAACATAGGAGCACCTCAATACATAAGGCAAATACTAACAGCCATAAAAGGAGAAATCGACAGTAACACACTCATAGTAGGGGACTTTAACACCCCACTTTCACCAATGGACAGATCATCCAAAATGAAAATAAATAAGGAAACACAAGCTTTAAATGATACATTAAACAAGATGGACTTAATTGATATTTATAGGACATTCCATCCAAAAACAACAGAATACACATTTTTCTCAAGTGCTCATGGAACATTCTCCAGGATAGATCATATCTTGGGTCACAAATCAAGCCTTGGTAAATTTAAGAAAATTGAAATTGTATCAAGTATCTTTTCCGACCACAATGCTATGAGACTAGATATCAATTACAGGAAAAGAGCTGTAAAGAATACAAACACATAGAGGCTAAACAATACACTACTTAATAACAAAGTGATCACTGAAGAAATCAAAGAGGAAATTAAAAGATACCTAGAAACAAATGACAATGGAGACACGACGACCCAAAACCTATGGGACGCAGCAAAAGCAGTTCTAAGGGGGAAGTTTATAGCAATACAATCCGACCTTAAGAAACAGGAAACATTTCGAGTAAACAACCTGACCCTGCACCTAAAGCAATTAGAGAAAGAAGAACAAAAAACCCCCAAAGTTAGCAGAAGGAAAGAAATCATAAAAATCAGATCAGAAATAAATGAAAAAGAAATGAAGGAAATGATAGCAAAGATCAATAAAACTAAAAGCTGGTTCTTTGAGAAGATAAACAAAATTGATAAACCATTAGCCAGACTCATCAAGAAAAAAAGGGAGAAGACTCAAATCAATAGAATTCGAAATGAAAAAGGAGAAGTAACAACTGACACTGCAGAAATACAAAAGATCATGAGAGATTACTACAAGCAACTCTATGCCAATAAAATGGACAACCTGGAAGAAATGGACAAATTCTTAGAAATGCACAACCTGCCAAGACTGAATCAGGAAGAAATAGAAAATATGAACAGACCAATCACAAGCACTGAAATTGAAACTGTGATTAAAAATCTTCCAACAAACTAAAGCCAAGGACCAGATGGCTTCACAGGTGAATTCTATCAAGCATTTAGAGAAGAGCTAACACCTATCCTTCTGAAACTCTTCCAAAATATAGCAGAGGGAGGAACACTCCCAAACACATTCTACGAGGCCACCATCACCCTGATACCAAAACCAGACAAGGATGTCACAAAGAAAGAAAACTACAGGCCAATATCACTGATGAACATAGATGCAAAAATCCTCAACAAAATACTAGCAAACAGAATCCAACAGCACATTAAAAGGATCATACACCATGATCAAGTGGGGTTTATTCCAGGAATGCAAGGATTCTTCAATATACGCAAATCAATCAACGTGATACACCACATTAACAAATTGAAGGAGAAAAACCATATGATCATCTCAATAGATGCAGAGAAAGCTTTCGACAAAATTCAACACCCATTTATGCTAAAAACCCTGCAGAAAGTAGGCATAGAGGGAACTTTCCTCAACATAATAAAGGCCATATATGACAAACCCACAGCCAGCATCGTCCTCAATGGTGAAAAACTGAAACCATTTCCACTAAGATCAGGAACAAGACAAGGTTGCCCACTCTCACCACTCTTAGTCAACCTAGTTTTGGAAGTTTTAGCCACAGCAATCAGAGAAGAAAAGGAAATAAAAGGAATCCAAATCGGAAAAGAAGAAGTAAAGCTGTCACTGTTTGCAGATGACATGATACTATACATAGAGAATCCTAAAGATGCTACCAGAAAACTACTAGAGCTAATCAATGAATTTGGTCAAGTTGCAGGATACAAAATTAATGCACAGAAATCTCTGGCATTCCTGTACACTAATGATGAAAAATCTGAAAGTGAAATCAAGAAAACACTCCCATTTACCATTGCAACAAAAAGAATAAAATATCTAGGAATAAACCTACCTAAGGAGACCAAACACCTGTATGCAGAAAATTATAAGACACTGATGAAAGAAATTAAAGATGATGCAAATAGATGGAGAGATGTACCATGTTCTTGGATTGGAAGAATCAACATTGTGAAAATGACTCTACTACCCAAAGCAATCTACAGATTCACTGCAATCCCTATCAAACTACCACTGGCATTTTTCACAGAACTAGAGCAAAAAATTTCACAATTTGTATGGAAACACAAAAGACCCCGAATAGCCAAAGCAATCTTGAGAACGAAAAATGGAGCTGGAGGAATCAGGCTCCCTGACTTCAGACTATACTACAAAGCTACAGTAATCAAGACAGTATGGTACTGGCACAAAAACAGAAAGATAGATCAATGGAACAGGATAGAAAGCCCAGAGGTAAACCCACGGACATATGGTCACCTTATCTTTGATAAAGGAGGCAGGAATGTACAGTGGAGAAAGGACAGTCTCTTCAATAAGTGGTGCTGGGAAACCTGGATAGGGACATGTAAAAGTATGAGATTAGATCACTCCCTAACACCATACACAAAAATAAGCTCAAAATGGATTAAAGACCTAAATGTAAGGCCAGACACTATCAAACTCTTAGAGGAAAACATAGGCAGAACACTCTATGACATAAATCACAGCAAGATCCTTTTTGACCCACGTCCTAGAGAAATGGAAATAAAGACAAAAATAAACACATGGGACCTAATGAAACTTAAAAGCTTTTGCACAGCAAAGGAAACCATAAACAAGACCAAAAGACAACCCTCAGAATGGGAGAAAATATTTGTAGATGAAGTAACTGACAAAGGATTAATCTCCAAAATTTATAAGCAGCTCATGCAGCTCAATAGCAAAAAACCAAACAACCCAATCCAAAAATGGGCAGAAGACCTAAATAGACATTTCTCCACAGAAGATATACAGACTGCCAACAAACACATGAAAGGATGCTCAACATCTTTGCTCATTAGAGAAATGCAAATCAAAACTACAATGAGATATCATCTCACACCAGTCAGAATGGCCATCATGAAAAAATCTAGAAACAATAAATGCTGGAGAGGGTCTGGAAAAAAAGGAACACTCTTGCACTGCTGGTGGGAATGTGAATTGGTACAGCCACTATGGAGAACGGTATGGAGGTTCCTTAAAAAACTACAAATAGAACTACCATATGACCCAGCAATCCCACTACTGGGCATATACCCTGACAAAACCATAATTCAAAAAGAGACATGTACCAAAATGTTTATAGCAGCCCTATTTACAATAGCCCAGAGATGGAAACAACCTAAGTGTCCATCATCAGATGAATGGGTAAAGAAGATGTGGCACATATATACAATGGAATATTACTCAGCCATAAAAAGAAATGAAATTGAGCTATTTGTAATGAGGTGGATGGACCTAGAGTCTGTCATACAGAGTGAAGTAGGTCAGAAAGAGAAAGACAAATACTGTATGCTGACACATATATATGGAATTTAAGATAAAAAATGTCATGAAGAACATAGGGGTAAGACAGGAATAAAGACACAGACCTACTAGAGAATGGACTTGAGGATATGGGGAGCGGGAAGGGTAAGCTGTGACAAAGTGAAAGAGCAGCATGGACATATATACACTACCAAACGTAAGGTAGGTAGCTAGTGGGAAGCAGCCACATAGCACAGGGAGATCAGCTCGGTGCTTTGTGACCACCTGGAGGGGTGGGATAGGGAGGGTGGGAGGGAGACGCAAAAGGGAGGGGATATGGGAACATATGTATATGTATAACTGATTAAATTTGTTATAAAGCAAAAAATAAAAAAATTAATTAATTAAATAAAAAAAAGAAAACAAATTTTAAACTTTCCTGTTAAATTATAAATATTTTTTCAAAGTTCAAAAAATTGTATATCTTTTTAACTAAGATTAATTTATTATTAATATTTTTACACTGAGGAAGTTTTGTGGAGTCACTCAGGGTCAGAGGAATAAAAGAAGTACTAGGGTATGTATCCAAGTTTTTTCTGGCATTCCTCAAGTAATGATCACAAATGCTATTTTCTAAGGTGCTCTGAATATAAAAGAATGGAGGATATATATCAATCTATAAATGTAATTATTGATTTGAGGGGATGAGACTGCAAAATAAAAAACATTGCATAATTTAATGAGAATTGAAAATATAGATTAAAAACTCCATTTGTGATGTGGCTGTGAATATGTTGCAACTGGGTATGCATGTGGACAAGATCAAATAGTGGCATGAAAAAATTAAAATGGTTTGAGAAAGAAAGGAAATGTTTTGAGTAAAAATGATTCTTTGACTAAAACAAACCAACACCTGACATTTCCACCCTTTTAAAATAATTTTATGCTCTGTGCTTCTTTGTCAAGGAAGTTAACTTGACCTTAGTTTTTGAGTGATGGTTCACACACATCGTGAGCAGAGCTGTTATGCAACTGAGTTTACTTTTTTTTTGGGGGGGGGACAGTCTTGTATTTCAGTTTTAACAAAATCGGTAGCAGTTCATTTGAATATTGCACAATAGGTCTGGGTATTTTATCTTAATTAGTGTGTTTTTGAGATAAAATGAACATTTATAATCCTCTTTCCTTTTTTCATGTATTTAAAAAATATTTTAAGTCTTAAAATGTGGTCTAAAAAAAAAGCATGTGGTTTTACAAATAACCACTTCTGGTATGTTTAAGCTTTTCAGTTGGGTAGTATTGTGGTGGAATGGGGGAGCAAAGGGCTGGGATACCTTGGCTTCCATTCTCTCACTTTTAAATCAGGTGGTTTAAAAAGTGGTTTATCAAAATCACCAATTTGCTAGAATGCAGATTCCCTTACTCCCCTCTCCCTACCCACCCACTCCATCAGACACTGATTCAGAAGATTTGGAGTGGGACCTGGGAATCTGCAAGATGATTCTGATGCAAATTGTCTGAAAATCATGTTTTAAGAAATAGTGGGGAAAATGATTCACAAAATCCCTTCCTCCTGCAATATTTTATGATAGAAACCATCTTATCTGACTTACCAAGTTTTCAGTCATCTCCTGTAAGTCCTTAAGCTGGTAAGGGCTGCTTTGTCCAGAATTACTTTTGACTCGTAGATCTGAAATTTTAAAGGTGCCATGATAATACTCCATTTTCTGGCCTGTGATGAAAAGAAAAAGTAGGAAATTAAGTGGTTTGAGGGTAGATTTTGGGATCTAAGGCCCAACTATAATGGGACTAATATGAAGTCTTGAATATATCTCTGAGACTTTAGTTTAATAATATAATAAAAATAGGGCTTCCCTGGTGGCGCAGTGGTTGAGAGTCCGCCTGCCAATGCAGGGGACACAGGTTCATGCCCCGGTCCGGGAGGACCCCACATGCTGCGGAGTGGATGGGCCCATGACCCACGGCCGCTGAGCCTGGGTGTCTGGAGCCTGTGCTCCGCAACGGGAGAGGCCACAACAGTGAGAGGCCCGTGTACCGCAAAAATAAATAAATAAAAAATAAAAAATAAAAATAATGATTAATGTATGTTAATAATAGTAGCTGGTATTTATTCAGTGCCTACTATGTGCCAAGCTCTGTTCTGGGCACTTTATATGTATTAATTCATTTGACTCTCACTAAGCTCTCTAAGACTGGCATCACCTTCATTTTACAGATGAAGAAAATGAGGCAGGAGGCATTAAGTAACTTGCTCTGTGCTATAAAACTAGTTAATGGCCTCTCCAAGTTTAAACCCAGACAAGCGTGGCTCTAGAGCTGGAAATATTTAATTACTGTATTGCTTCTTGCTGTGGTGAAATGTATACCACCTTGTACTCTACTGGAAGTAGAGGTAAATAAGTGTTCTTGTAAATTTTGGTTTTTAATGGGAGAGCCAGGCACACTAAGAAAAGTGTGAAAAGAAAGGCAGGGAAAAAACTGCCTGAGATTGGAGGTGAGAACAGTGTGTAAAAGGGATGAATCAATCAGATTTCTGCTCATCTCTCAGGAAAGGTTATAAAAAACAGAACAGTGGAGGAATGTGGTAATCTTAGGAGTATGGCCCTGGTGGGGCAAGAAATCTACAAAGAGTTAAAGATAGAAAATGGAGCAACCACAGAAGCACATCTCTCCTTGGGAAGCTGTGGATCTAGGGAAGAAAGAGGACCTCAGGATGGTCTATCTCCCAGGGACATCTCGGGACTCTGTGGTGCTTTTTTGGTCTCCCCAATTACTAATCTATATAGTCCATTTGTAATTGAACCCTCTACTCGTAGTAAAGGGGCTTCTATACATTAAATTAGTCGACCTGAGAATCTTTTGCCATTGGTGTAAGCTACAGATGGGGTCGTTATATGGGCCCCAGAACTATGTTCTTAAGACCTTTAAAGCTCCTAAAAGAATCTTCACTCCCCCATCAAGTCTGAGGAAAGAGACAACAGATAAGTCCATTCAAGTAAGTCCCCTGAACTAGTTGTCTTATCACATACATCTCTGTGAGATTGACATTGTGGACGTTTGTCAAAAATGTAAATGGTTTGCACTCTGCAGAGTGATGCAATATAAAAAGAGAATTCTGCAGTGAATTTTTGTGGGATTATAAATATATCAGGCAATAGAAAAATAATCTCTCAATATTGTTTTGGAAAGAGTAAAATTTTTTCTCTAAAAATAAGTAATAATATTGTATCATATTTATACTTTACCAATAATTTTAAAATTCATTATTTCATTGGACATGTGCTTTTCTTTCTTCCCTAGAAATGTTAGTGGGCAGAAAATGCTGAGTAAAAGAGCCAATTTTAATAACTAATTCATCATAATTTTTCACTTACATATACATGAGTGATTAGAGTTTATTGTGATTACTAGTAAATTTTAGACAATTACTATTTTGGTCTTTTTTATAGATTCTGAAAAGAATACTAGATTGTGAGCTTCAAGGAGGTGGGAAATATATCTGCTTTGCTTAATGCTGTTTCTTGAGTGCCCTGAAAAGTACTTGGACATACTAAACATTCAGTAGTTATTTGTTGATGAAATGACTGAATAAATTTAAAAATTCAAAATGTAGACATTTACTGGTGAAAGTACATTATTTTTGGATGGAAATAAATTTACATTTATTCAAATGAAGCTTTACAGAAAACTGAAATCAAACCAAGCAAAATCCACAATTTTACCTACCAGAGACTAAGAAGTGAGCCAGAAGACCAGTGGCCACAGTTACCACTGTCAGTAATAACACAATAAGGGCAATCATCCATGGTTTCAAACCTCTGCTTTGGGTGCCAAATCCTACCGATCTGCAAAAAGGAAAAGTTACTCTCATGTTGTAATGGTTACAGGCTTTCTGCTTCTTCTTGGATGAGTGCACGTTGCTTTAGCCCACCTTTCCCAGCAAGAAGACATTTGTCTTCAATTTTGGTCAAGGTCATCTCGGCATGAAGGGAGGTATTAAAAAGATCAGTATCTGGGAATCCATGCTATTGCTCCTGGTTTCTATTTCTAGAGGCATTGGGTGGATCTCTGTGGTGGTCAGTCCTGACTTCTCTTAGCAGTGTGGTCCAAAGTAGCACATATGCTTGAAAAAGAACCATTCTTTCTTTCTCCAACAATTTCTTAAAAAAAAAAAAATCTCTTTTATCTCTCCTTTTAAAGTTTACAAAGTGATTTCAAATATATTGTCTCATTTATTCCTATCTTTCACTTTTAACTATTATGAAATTTTTCAGACACAGAAATTGAGAAAGAATGGTATAGTAGAACACCTCTATATTCATCACATCATTTTGTCAGTTGTAAACATTTTTGCTATAATGGCTTCATTCATTATTTTCTGCTGTATTTTAATGTAAAATAGGACTTCATGAGTTTTTACCAAATCATTATTATAAGCAATTAGGATATTTACAATATAACCACAATACCATAACACTCTTAAAAAATTAACAGTATTTCTCTAATCTTTTTATCTTCTAATATAAAATCCATCTTCAGATTTCCTTTATTGTCCCTATTTACAGATGGATTGTACAAATCAAGGACCTCATAGTACCTTGGTTGTTATGTCTTTTAAGTCTTTTTTAATATAAAAGAGTCCAGCTTGCTTTTTATTTTATTTTATTATTATTATTTTTTTTTTGTGGTACATGGGCCTCTCACTGCTGTGGCCTCTCCCGTTGCAAAGCACAGGCTCCGGACGCACAGGCTCAGAGGCCATGGCTCACGGGCCCAGCCGCTCCGCGGCATGTGGGATCCTCCTGGACCGGGGCACGAACCCACATCCCCTGCATCAGCAGGAGGACTCAACCACTGCGCCACCAGGGAAGCCCTGCTTTTTAATTTTTAATGGCATTGACTTGTTGAAGAGATCAAGCCAGTTTTTCTTTAGAATGTCCACCTCCTGGACTTGTCTGAATGCTTTCTTTTGATCTCATTTAAGTTGTTCTATCCCCCTCATTTCTTATAAGCTTAAATTCAGATCTAAAGATTTGATTAGATTTAAATTCATTTGGCAAAAATACTTCAAAAGTGATGCTATATACTTTATATTGCATCACCTCTGGATTAGAGGAAATTTCCACAGTTTAGGAGAAAAAAAGTAACTCTTTGCTCTTCCTCTAGTTATGCTCAACAATAGTGATAATCACATTGTAGTAACTGTTTATTTTCAAGTATATTAACCTGTACTTAACAGTGAACTCAATGGGTTAAACTAGTCATGTTCATCTTTTTATCATTAAGACCTAATAAGGTGCCTGGTACAGAGTAGGAATTTTATAAATCCATGAGAATCAGGTATTACACCAACCTTACATATGAAACAACAGAGGCTGAGAGAGAAGATGCCTTATTTGTTAGAGCCAGGAGACTTAAAAGGACCCAGGTCATCTAACTCATTTTCTAGTGCTCCTTCTCTGCAACTTGCCATTGTAGTCAACTTAATTTATCCCTTTCAATAGAATTTATCTTTTTGTGTGTCTATTGAAAAGCTAATTCTTTGGGGTCAGAGGTATTTTTCATGTTTCACAATATTTAGTGCATTGATTTACTCTAAGTAGACTTTTAATAAATATTGATTGATTTACAGGAATTTTTTTAATATAAAATACTTTTATACATAAATGCCAGCATGAAAGGTATAAATTGTTTGGACCTAAATAGTTAAGAAGGTAATAGTTTTGGCATAAGTAATACATTTAGCCAATAAATTACTTAATCCTATATGAATAAACTTTCAACTTAATATCAACTTTTATGAATGTGAACAAGCAATGCATGAAAGCAAATATGCATCATCAACCTCCCATTCTGGAGAGGTCCTATTAGTGATTTGCATAATATCACTTCAGATTTGATAGGAAATATACTTAGTAAAGCCTTTGGAATCTAGCCTGTTTGTAGGTAGAGATGCTCAAGTATTCTTTTCCTGTTTTACCTGCACCCATAAAACAAACACTGGTCTATTAATCTTCTGTTGCTTGCTGTGTAAAAATTACCAGTAGTGAAACTTGAGAGACCTGAATTCTGTTGTGTATGGAAAATACTGACAATGCACATTGACTGATTTAAAAGAATCTAGACAACTGGCTGTCGAAAGGCAGTTTTTGATGGACAAGACCAAAGGTTACAGAACATAAAAACAACAAACAGGAGGAGCTTCAAGATGGCAGAAGAGTAAGACACGGAGATCACATTCCTCCCCACAAATACATCAGAAATACATCTACATGTGGAACAACTCCTACAGAACACCTACTGAATGCTGGCAGAGGACCTCAGATCTCCCAAAAGGCAAGAAACTCCCCCACGTACCTGGGTAGGGCAAAAGAAAAAAGAATAAACAGAGACAAAAGAATAGGGAAGGGACCTGAAAGAGTGGGAGGGAGCTGTGAAGGAGGAAAGGTTTCCACACACTAGGAAGCCCCTTCGCGGGCAGAGACTGCGGGTGGTGGAGGGGGGAAGCTGCAAAGCCAGGGAGGAGAGTGCAGCAACAGGGGTGCGGAGGGCAAAGTGGAGAGATTCCCGCACAGAGGACCGGTGCCGACCAGCACTCACCAGCCCGAGAGGCTTGTCTGCTCAGCCACCAGGGTGGGGCGGGCGGGGGCTGGAGCTGAGACTCGGGCTTCGGTCGGAGCGCAGGGAGAGGACTGGAGTTGGCGGCGTGAACACAGCCTAAAAAGGTTAGTGTGCCACGGCTAGCCGGGAGGGAATCCGGGAAAAAGTCTAGAGCAGCCGAAGAGGCAAGGGACTTTTTCTTACCCCTTTGTTTCCTGGTGCGTGAGGAGAGGGGATTAAGAGCGCAGCTTAAAGGAGCTCCAGAGACAGGGGTGAGCCGTGGCTATCAGTGCGGACCCCAGAGACGGGAGTGAGATGGTAAGGCTGCTGCTGTAGCCACCAAGAAGCCTGTGTGCAAGCACAGGTCACTATCCACACCTCCCCTCCCGGGAGCCTGTGCAGCCCACCACTGCCAGGGTCCCGTGATCCAGGGACAACTTCCCCGGGAGAACGCATGGCGCGCCTCAGGCTGGTGCAACGTTAGCCAGCCTCTGCCGCTGCAGGCTTGCCCCGCACTCCATGCCCCTCCCTCCCCCCGGCCTGAGTGAGGCAGAGACCCTGAACCAGCTACTCCTTTAACCCCATCCTGTGGGAACGAAGAACAGACGCACTCAGGCGACCTACATGCAGAGGCGGGGCCAAATCCAAAGCTGAACCCCGGGAGCTGTGCGAACAAAGAAAAGGAAATTTCTCCCAGCAGCCGCAGGAGCAGCAGATTAAAGCTCCACAATAAACTTGATGTACCCTGCATCTGTGGAATACCTGAATAGACAACAAATCATCCCAAATTGAGGAGGTGGACTTTGGGAGCAACGATATATATACTTTTTCCCCTTTTTCTCTTTTTGTGAGTGTGTATGTGTATGCTTCTGTGTGTGATTTTGTCTGTATAGCTTTGCTTTTACCATTTATCCTAGGGTTCTGTCTGTCCGTTTTTTTTTTTTTTTTTAATTACTTAAAAAAGTTTTGTCCTAATTATTTTTTATTTTAATAATTTTATTTTATTTTACTTTATCTTCTTCTTTCTTTCTTTCTTTCTTCCCCCCCCCCCTTTTATTCTGAGCCCTGTGGAGGACAGATTCTTGGTGCTCCAGCCAGGAGTCAGTGCTGTGCCACTGAGGTGGGAGAGCCAACTTCAGGACACTGGTCCCAGCTTCACGTAATATCGAACGTCAAAAATCTCCCAGAGATCTCCATCTCAATGCCAAGACCCAGCTCCACTCAACGACCATGAAGGAGGAAAGGTTTCCACACACTAGAAGCCCCTTCGCGGGCGGAGACTGCAGGTGGCGGAGGGGGAAAGCTTCGGAGTAGCGGAGGAGAGCACAGCAACAGGGGTGTGGAGGGCAAAGCGGAGAGATTCCGGCACAGAGGATCAGTGCCCTCAGGCACACACCAGCCCGAGAGGCTTGTCTGCTTGGCCTCCGGGGCGGGCGGGGCTGGGAGCTGAGGCTCCGGTATCGGCTTTCAGTCGGAGCGCAGGGAGAGGACTGGGGCTGGCGGCAGGAAGAGAGCCTAAGGGGGTTAGTGCACCACGGCTAGCCTGGAGGGAGTCCGGGGAAAGGGTCTGGAGCTGCCGAAGAGGCAAGAGACTTTTTTCCCTTTTGTTTCCTGGTGCGCGAGGAGAGGGCATTAAGAGGGCTGCTTGGGAAAGCGCCGGAGACAGGCGCGGACCTCGGAGACGGGCGTGGGACGCTGGGGCTGCTGCTGCCGCCGCCGCCGCGGGGCCTGTGTGCGAGCGCGGGTCACTGTCAACCCCGCCTTCCGGGGGGCCTGTGCACCCCGCCACTGCCGGGGTCCCGGGACCTGGGGACAGCTTTCCCAGGAAAGCGCACGGAGCGCCTCGGGCTGCTGCAACGTCACGCCGGCCTCTGCCGCCGCAGGCCCGCCCCACACTGCGCGCCCCTCCCTCCCCTCTGCCTGAGTGAGCCAGAGCCCCCGAATCAGTGGCTCCTTTAAACCCGTCCTGTCTGAGCGAAGAACGGACGCCCTCCGGCGACCTACGCGCAGAGGCGGGGCCAGGTCCAAGGCTGAGACCCGGGAGCTGTGAGAGCAGAGACAGGGAAATCTCTCTGTGCAGCCTCGGAGGCAGCGGATTAAAGCTCCACGGTCCATTTGATGTGCGCTGCGTCTGTGGAGTGCATAAATGGACAGCGAATCATCGCAAATTGAGGAAGTGGACTTTGAGGACAAGATTTAAGACTTTCCCCCCTTTTCCTCTTTTTACAACGAATTATCCCAAATTAAGGAGGTGGACTTAGAGAGCAAGATTTCAGACTTCTTGCCCTTTTCCTCTTTTTACAACGAATTATCCCAAATTGAGGAGGTGGACTTGGACAGCAAGATTTTTGATTTTTTCCCCTGCTCTATTTTGTGAATGTGTATGTGTAATCTTCTGTGTAAGATTCTCTCTGTATAGCTTTGCTTCCACCATATGTCCCAGGGTTCTATCTGTCCGGTTTTTTTTTCAATAATTACTTTTTAATTTTAATAACGCTACTATATTTCATACTTTATTCTATTTTACTTTACCTGCTCTTTCTTTTTTTCCTACCTTCCCTTCCTCCCTCCCTCCCTCCCTCCGCTCCTCCTTTCCTTCTTTCTTTTTCTTTCCTTCCTCCCTCCCTCCCTCCCTCCTGTCTTTCTTTCTTTCTTTCCTCCCTCCCTCCCTCCCTCCCTTCTTCCATTCACTCTTCCTTTTGCTTTCATTCCTCCCTCCATCTCTCCTTTCTTTCTTTCTTTCTTTCCATCCTTCCTCCCTCCCTCCCTCCTTTCTTTCTTTCTTTCTTCCTTCCTTCCTTTCTTCCCTTCCTCCTTTCTTTCCCCCTCTCTTTCTTTCTTCTACTAATTCTTTCTTTCTACTTTTTCTCCCTGTTATTATGAGCCGGGTAGATGAAAGGCTCTTGGTGCTGCAGCCAGGAGTCAGTGCTGTGCCTCTGAAGTGGGAGAGCCAACTTCAGGGCACGGGTCCACAAGAGACCTCTCAGCTCCACATAATAGCAAGCAGCGAAAATCTCCCAGAGATCTCCATCTCAACACCAGCACCCAGCTTCACTCAACGACCAGCAAGCTACAGTGCTGGTCACCCTATGCCAAGCAACTAGCAAGGCAGGAACACAACCCCACCCATTAGCAGAGAGGCTACCTAAAAACATAATAAGGCCACAGGCACCCAAAAACACACCACCAGACGTGGACCTGTCCACCAGAAAGACAAGATCGAGCCTCAACCACCAGAACACAGGCATTAGTCCCCCCAACCAGGAAACCTACACAACCTACTGAAACAACCTTAGCCACTGGGGACAGACACCAAAAACAACGGGAACTACGAATCTGTAGCCTGCAAAAAGGAGACCCCAAACACAGGAAGATAAGCAAAATGAGAAGACAGAAAAACACACAGCAGGTGAAGGAGCAAGATAAAAACCTACCAGACCTAACAAATGAAGAGGTAATAGGCAGTCTACCTGAAAAAGAATTCAGAATAATGATAGTAAAGCTGATCCAAGATTCTATTTCCAAGATCCAAAATCTTGGAAATAGAATAGACAAAATGCAAGAAAGAGTTAACAAGGACCTAGAAGAACTAAAGATGAAACAAGCATCGATTAAAAACAAAATAAATGAAATGAAAAATACTCTAGATGGGACCAATAGCAGAATAACTGAGGCAGAAGAACGGATAAGTGAGGTGGAAGATAAAATAGTGGAAATAACTGCTGCAGAGCAAAATAAAGAAAAAAGAATGAAAAGAACAGAGGACAGTCTCAGAGACCTCTGGGACAACATTAAATGCACCAACATTCGAATTATAGGGGTTCCAGAAGAAGAAGAGAAAAAGAAAGGGACTGAGAAAATATTTGAAGAGATTATAGTTGAAAACTTCCCTAATATGGGAAAGGAAATAGTTAATCAAGTCCAGGAGACACAGAGAGTCCCATACAGAATAAATCCAAGGAGAAATACGCCAAGACACATATTAATCAAACTGTCAAAAATTAAACACAAAGAAATCATATTAAAAGCAGCAAGGGAAAAAAAATAACACACAAGGGAATCCCCATCAGGATAACAGTTGATCTCTCAGCAGAAACTCTACAAGCCAGAAGTGAGTGGCAGGACATAATTAAAATGATGAAGGAGAGAAACCTGCAACCAAGATTACTCTACCCAGCAAGGATCTCATTCAGATTTGATGGAGAAATTAAAACGTTTACAGACAAGCAAAAGCTGAGAGAGTTCAGCACCACCAAACCAGCTTTACAACAAATGCTAAAGGAACTTCTCTAGGCAAGAAACACAACAGAAGGAATATACCTACAATAACGAACCCAAAACAATTAAGGAAATGGGAATAGGAACATACATATCAATAATTACCTTAAATGTAAATGGACTAAATGCTCCCACCAAAAGACACAGAGTGGCTGAATCGATACAAAAACAAGACCCATATATATGCTGTCTACAAGAGACCCACTTCAGACCTAGAGACACATACAGACTGAGTGTGAGGGGATGGAAAAAGATATTCCATGCAAATGGAAATCAAAAGAAAGCTGGAGTAGCAATTCTTATATCAGACTAAATAGACTTTAAAATAAAGACTACTAGAAGAGACAAAGAAGGACACTACATAATGATAAAGGGATCGATCCAAGAAGAAGATATAACAATTGTAAATATTTATGCACCCAACATAGGAGCACCTCAATACATAAGGCAAATACTAACAGCCATAAAAGGGGAAATTGACAGTAATACAATCATAGTAGGGGACTTTAACACCCCACTTTCACCAATGGACAGATCATCCAAAATGAAAATAAATAAGGAAACACAAGCTTTAAATGATACATTAAACAAGATGGACTTAGTTGATATTTATAGGACATTCCATCCAAAAACAACAGAATACACATTTTTCTCAAGTGCTCATGGAACATTCTCCAGGATAGATCATATCTTGGGTCACAAATCAAGCCTTGGTAAATTTAAGAAAATTGAAATTGTATCAAGTATCTTTTCCGACCACAATGCTATGAGACTAGACATCAATTACAGGAAAAGAGCTGTAAAAAATACAAACACAGGGAGGCTAAACAATACACTACTCAATAACGAAGTGATCACTGAAGAAATCAAAGAGGAAATTAAAAGATACCTAGAAACAAATGACAATGGAGACACGACGACCCAAAACCTATGGGACGCAGCAAAAGCAGTTCTAAGGGGGAAGTTTATAGCAATACAATCCCACCTTAAGAAACAGGAAACATCTCGAGTAAACAACATGACCTGCACCTAAAGCAATTAGAGAAAGAAGAACAAAAAAACCCCAAAGTTAGCAGAATGAAAGAAATCATAAAGATCAGATCAGAAATAAATGAAAAAGAAATGAAGGAAACGATAGCAAAGTTCAACCAAACTAAAAGCTGGTTCTTTGACAAGATAAACAAAATTGACAAACCATTAGCCAGACTCATCAAGAAAAGAAGGGAGAAGACTCAAATCAATAGAATTCGAAATGAAAAAGGAGAAGTAACAACTGACACTGCAGAAATACAAAAGATCATGAGAGATTACTACAAGCAACTCTATGCCAATAAAATGGACAACCTGGAAGAAATGGACAAATTCTTAGAAATGCACAACCTGCCAAGACTGAATCAGGAAGAAATAGAAAATATGAATAGACCAATCACAAGCACTGAAATTGAAACTGTGATTAAAAATCTTCCAACAAACAAAAGCCCAGGACCAGATGGCTTCACAGGCGAATTCTATCAAACATTTAGAGAAGAGTTAATACCTATCCTTCTCAAACTCTTCCAAACAATATCAGAGGAAGGAATACTCCCAAACTCATTCTACGAGGCCACCATCACCTTGATACCAAAACCAGGCAAGGATGTCACAAAGAAAGAAAACTACAGGCCAATATCACTGATGAACATAGATGCAAAAATCCTCAACAAAATACTAGCAAACAGAATCCAACAGCACATTAAAAGGATCATACACCATGATCAAGTGGGGTTTATTCCAGGAATGCAAGGATTCTTCAATATACGCAAATGAATCAACGTGATACACCATATTAACAAGTTGAAGGAGAAAAACCATATGATCATCTCAATAGATGCAGAGAAAGCTTTCGACAAAATTCAACACCCATTTATGATAAAAACCCTGCAGAAAGTAGGCATAGAGGGAACTTTCCTCAACATAATAAAGGCCATATATGACAAACCCACAGCCAACATTGTCCTCAATGGTGAAAACTGAAACCATTTCCACTAAGATCAGGAACAAGACAAGGTTGCCCACTCTCACCACTCTTATTCAACCTAGTTTTGGAAGTTTTAGCCGCAGCAATCAGAGAAGAAAAGGAAATAAAAGGAATCCAAATTGGAAAAGAAGAAGTAAAGTTGTCACTGTTTGCAAATGACATGATACTATACATCTAGAATCCTAAAGATGCTACCAGAAGACTACTAGAGCTAATCAATGAATTTGGTAAAGTAGCAGGATACAAAATTATTGCACAGAAATCTCTGGCATTCCTGTACACTAATGATGAAAAATCTGAAAATTAAATCAAGAAAACACTCCCATTTACCATTGCAACAAAAATAATAAAATATCTAGGAATCAACCTACCCAAGGAGACAAAAGACCTGTATGCAGAAAATTATAAGTCACTGATGAAAGAAATTAAAGATGATACAAATAGATGGAGAGATATACCATGTTCCTGGATTGGAAGAATCAATTTTGTGAAAATGACTCTACTACCCAAAGCAACCTACAGATTCAGTGCAATCCCTTTCAAACTACCACTGGCATTTTTCAAAGAACTAGAACAAAAAATTTCAAAATTTGTTTGGAAAAACAAAAGACCCTGAATCGCCAAAGCAATCTTCAGAACGAAAAATGGACCTGGAGGAATCAGGCTCCCTGACTTCAGACTATACTACAAAGTTACAGTAATCAAGACAGTGTAGTACTGGCATAAAAACAGAAAGATAGATCAATGGAACAGGATAGAAAGTCCAGAGATAAACCCATGCACATATGGTCAACTTATCTTTGATAAAGGGGGCAGGAATGTACAGTGGAGAAAGGACAGCCTCTTCAATAAGTGGTGCTGGGAAAACTGGACAGGGACATGTAAAAGTATGAGATTAGATCATTCCCTAACACCATACACAAAAATAAGCTCAAAAAGGATTAAAGACCTAAATTTAGGGCCAGAAACTATCAAACTCTTAGAGGAAAACATAGGCAGAACACTCTATGACATAAATCACAGCAAGATCCTTTTGGACACACCTCCTAGAGAAATGGAAATAAAAACAAAGACAAAAAAATGGGACCCAATGAAACTTCAAAGCTTTTGCACAGCAAAGGAAACCATAAACAAGATCAAAAGACAACCCTCAGAATGGGAGAAAATATTTGCAAATGAAGCAACTGACAAAGGATTAATGTCCAAAATTTACAAGCAGCTCATGCTGCTCAATAACAAAAAAACAAATAACCCAATCCAAAAATGGGCAGAAGACTTAAATAGGCATTTCTCCAAAGAAGATATACAGACTGCCAACAAACACATGAAAGAATGCTCAACATCATTAATCATTAGAGAAATGCAAATCAAAACTACAATGAGATATCATCTCACACCAGTCAGAATGGCCATCATCAAGAAATCTAGAAACAATAAATGCTGGAGAGGATGTGGAGAAAAGGGTACACCCTTGCACTGCTGGTGGGAATGTGAATTGGTACATCCAGTATGGAGAACAGTATGGAGGTTCCTTAAAAAACTAAAAATAGAACTACCATATGACCCAGCAATCCCACTACTAGGTATATACCCTGAGAAAACCATAATTCAAAAAGAGACATGTACCAAAATGTTCATTGCAGCTCTATTCACAATAGCCCGGAGATGGAAACAACCTAAGTGTCCATCCTCGGATGAATGGATAAAGAAGATGTGGCACATATATACAATGGAATATTACTCAGCCATAAAAAGAAACGAAACTGAGCTATTTGTAATGAGGTGGATAGACCTAGAGTCTGTCATACAGATTGAAGTAAGTCAGAAAGAGAAAGACAAATACCGTATGCTAACACATATATATGGAATTGAAAAAAATGTCATGAAGAACCTAGGGGTAAAACGGGAATAAAGACACAGACCTACTTGAGAATGGACTTGAGGATATGGGGAGGGGGAAGGGTAAGCTGTGACAAAGCGAAAGAGAGGCATGGACATATATACACTACCAAACGTAAGGTAAATAGATAGTGGGAAGCAGCTGCAGAGTACAGGGAGATCAGCTCAGTGCTTTGTGACCGCCTGGAGGGGTGGGATGGGGAGGTTTGGAGGGAGGGAGATGCATGAGGGAAGGGATGTGGGAACAGATGTATATGTATGACTGATTCACTTTGTTATAAATCAGAAACTAATAAAAAAAAAGAAATACAAACACATGGGGGCTATACAACACACTACCTAATAACCAAGAGTTCACTGAAGAAATCAAAGAGGAAATCAAAAATACCTAGAAACAAATGACAATGAAAACACAATGGCCCAAAAGCTATGGGATGCAGCAAAAGCAGTTCTTAGAGGGAAGTTTACAGCAATACAAGCCTACCTTAAGAAGCAAGAAACATCTCAAATAAACAACTTAATCTTACACCTAAAGGAATTTGAGAGACAAGAACAAAAAAAACCCAAAGTTAGCAGAAGGAAGAAATCATCAAGATCAGATCAGAAATAAATGAAAAAGAAATGAAGGAAATGATAGCAATGATCAATAAAACTAAAAGTTGGTTCTTTCAGAAGATAAACATAATTGATAAACCATTAGCCAGGCTTATCAAGAAAAAAAGGGAGAAGACCCAAATCAATAGAATTAGAAATGAAAAAGGAGAAGTAACCACTGACACTGCAGAAATAGAAAGGATCATGAGAGATTACTACAAGCAACTCTATGCCAATAAAATGGACAACCTGGAAGAAATGGACAAATTCTTAGAAATGCACAACCTGCCAAGACTGAATCAGGAAGAAATAGAAAATATGAACAGACCAATCACAAGCACTGAAATTGAAACTGTGATTAAAAATCTTCCAACAAACAAAAGCCAAGGACCAGATGGCTTCACAGGTGAATTCTATCAAGCATTTAGAGAAGAGCTAACACCTATCCTTCTCAAACTCTTCCAAAATATAGCAGAGGGAGGAACACTCCCAAACTCATTCTACGAGGCCACCATCACCCTGATACCAAAACCAGACAAGGATGTCACAAAGAAAGAAAACTACAGGCCAATATCACTGATGAACATAGATGCAAAAATCCTCAACGAAATGCTAGCACACAGAATCCAACAGCACAGTAAAAGGATCATACATCATGAGCAAGATGGGTTTATACCAGGAATACAAGGATTCTTCAATATATGCAAATCAATCAATGTGATACACCATATTAGCAAATTGAAGGAGAAAAACCGTATGATCATCTCAATAGATGCAGAGAGAGCTTTCAACAAAATTCAACACCCATTTATGTTAAACACCCTCCAGAAAGTAGGCATAGAGGGAACTTTCCTCAACATCATAAAGGCCATTTATAGCCTTTATATGGCCATAAAACCCACAGCCGACATCGTCCTCAATGGTGAAAAACTGAAACCATTTCCACTAAGGTCAGGAACAAGACAAGGTTGCCCACTCTCACCACTCTTACTCATCATAGTTTTGGAAGTTTTAGCTACAGCAATCAGAGAAGAAAAAGAAATAAAAGGAATACAAATAGGAAAAGAAGTATAGCTGTCACTGTTTGCAGATGACATGATACTATTCATAGAGAATCCTAAGGATGCTACCAGAAAAGTACTAGAGCTAATCAATGCATTTGGTAAAGTAGCAGGATACAAAATTATTGCACAGAAATCTCTGGCATTCCTGTACACTAATGATGAAAAATCTGAAAATGAAATCAAGAAAACACTCCCATTTACCATTGCAACACAAAGAATAAAATATCTAGGAATACACCTACCTAAGGAGACAAAAGACCTGTATGCAGAAAATTATAAGACACTGATGAAAGAAATGAAAGATGATACAAATAGTTGGAAAGATATACCATGTTCTTGGATTGGAAGAATCAATCTTGTGAAAATGACTCTACTACCCAAAGCAATCTACAGATTCAATGCAATTCCTATCAAACTACCACTGGCATTTTTCACAGAACTAGAACAAAAATTTTCACAATTTGTATGGAAACACAAAAGATCCTGAATAGCCAAAGCAATCTTGAGAAAGAAAAACAGAGCTGGAGGAATCAGGCTCCCTGACTGCACACTATACGACAAAGCTACAGTAAGCAAGACAGTATGGCACCTGCAGAAAAACAGAAATATAGATCAATGGAACAGGATAGAAAACCCAGAGATAAACCCACGCACATAGGGTCACCTTATCTTTGATAAAGGAGGCAAGAATATACAGTGGATTAAAGACAGCCTTTACAATAAGTGGTGCTGGGAATACTGGACAGCTACATGTAAAAGAATGAAATTAGAACACTCCCTGACACCATACACAAAAATAAACTCAAAATGGATTAAAGACCTAATGTAAGGCCAGACACAATCAAATCTTAGAGGAAAACATAGGCAGAACACTCTATGACTTAAATCACCGCAAGATCCTTTTTGACCTACCTTCCTGAGAAATGGAAAGAAAAACAAAAATAAACAAATGGGACCTAATGAGACTTAAAAGCTTTTGCACAGCAAAGGAAACCATAAACAAGATGAAAAGAGGACCCTCAGAATGGGAGAAAATATTTGCAAATGAAGCAACTGGCAAAGGATTAATCTCCAAAACATACAAGCAACTCATGCAGCCCAATAGCAAAATAACAAACAACCCAATCCAAAAATGGGCAGAAGACCTAAATAGACATTTCTCCAAAGAAGGTATACAGATTGCCAGCAAACATATGAAAGAATGGTCAACATCATTAATCATTAGAGAAATGCATATCAAAACTACAATGAGATATCATCTCACACCAGTCAGAATGGCCATCATTAAAGAATCTAGAAACAATAAATGCTGGAGAGGGTGTGGAGAAAAGGGGATCCTCTTGCACTGTTAGTGGGAATGTAAATTGATACAGCCCCTATGGAGAACAGTATGGAGGTTCCTTAAAAAACTAAAAATAGAACTATCATACGACCCAGCAATCCCACTACTGGGCATACACACTGAGAAAACCATAATTCAAAAAGAGTCATGTACCAAAATGTTCATTGCAGCTCTATTTACAATAGCCAGGACATGGAAGCAACCTAAGTGTCCATCAACAGATGAATGGTAAAGAAGATGTGGCACATATATACAATGGAATATTACTCAGCCATAAAAAGGTATGAAACCTAATTATTTGTAGTGAGGTGGATGGACCCAGAGACTATCATACAGAGTGAAATAAGTCACAAAGAGAAAAACAAATACTGTATGCTAACACATATATATGGAATCTAAAAAAAAAATGATAATGATCAGAAGATCCTAGGGGCAAGATGGTAACATAGATGTGGATGTACTAGAGAATGGACTTGAGGATATGGGGAGGGGGAAGGGTAAGCTGGGACAAAGTGAGAGAGTTGCATGGACATATATACAGTACCAAACGTAAAATAGATAGCTAGTGGGAAGCAGCCGCATAGCACAGGGAGATTAGCTCGGTGCTTTGTGACCACCTAGAGGGCTGAGATAGGGAGGGTGGGAGGGAGGGAGATGCAAGAAGGAAGAGACCTGGGGACATATGTATATGTATAACTGATTCACTTTGTTATAAAGCAGAAACTGACAGACCGTTGTAAAGCAATTCTACTCTAATAAAGATGTTAAAAAAAAAAAGAAGCTTCATAGGATATGACATTATTTATCCTCTTAACTGGCTTAAAACCTAGATTCAGAAGTGAAGCATAATATACAGACTATTTAGTACAATGTAACACATTTTCCAGTTGAGGAAGTTGAGGCCTAGAGATGATTAAGTGCCTTCTCCAGTATAATAAAGCTAGTAGTCATCTCAAACTCATATCTTCTAACTTCTAGTATGCTATTTTTTCTCAGTGCCAGAGTACCTCCCCATTGATTGTATTTTAATTCTTAACTAGATTTATTATTTATATATTCATCTCTTCACTTATTCATTCTTCATTTATTTGACCATTTATTTTCTTAGAGAATCTTATCAGTGTGTCTTCAAGTCATTCAAGACCAACAATGGACCAAAGGAGAAAGGCTAGACCTTAAGCAGGTTTACAAGCTTTTAAATCTATCTTCCCATGATAACATAGTTCCTCTTTGTAGGACAAATGGAGAAAGTAGATGCAAGAAGATCACATCCCCGCCACCAAGATGCACACAAACTCACACTATTACAGGCTGTGAGACACTAGGCAGAAGAGTAGTTCAACACTCACTGATAAACTGCTTCAAGTGCCATGGCAGTCATGTCCACAAATGCAATACAAGGAGCTGTTAACATCTTGCAGGAAATGGTGGCCAACAAACGGGTGATCAGCTGTCAGCGTCTTTCTCCTTTTGAGAAAACTTTTGGGGAATGTAACAGGTGTGCAAGGCCAAACTACAAAAGCTGCAGGAGCCATGGGTTAAAGCTGTAACTACTTAATCCTATATGAATAAACTTGCAACTTAATATCAACTTTTATGACTATGAACAAGCAAGGCATGAAAACAAATATTCATCATCAACCTCCAATTCTGGAGAGGTCCTATTAGTGATTTGCATAATATCACTACAGATTTGAAAGGAAATATACTCAGTAAAGCCCTTGGAATCTAGCCTGTATGTAGGTAGAGATGCTCAAGCATTTTTTTCCTGCTTTACCTGCACCCATAAAACAAACACTGGTATATTAATTTTCTGTTGCTGTGTAACAATTACCACAAAGTTAGCAGCTTAAAACAACAGTCACTTCTTCACTCACAGTTCTGTATGTGGCATGGTTGAGTTCTCTGCTCAGGATCTCAGGAGGGTGAAATCAAGGGGTTGGTTGAGGCTGCAATCTCATCTGACATATGTGACCCTCTTCCAGGCTCACTTAGGTTTGAGGCAGAGCTCAGTTCCTTGAAGCTGAATTGGGGTTCCTGTTCCCTTGCTGGCTGTCAGTCAGAGGGCTCTCAGCTCCTAAATGTCACCCACATTCTTTGCCATGTAGCTCACTCCATCTTCAAAGCCAGAAATGGGGAATCTCCCTCCCATCAAATTTCTTTCACATTCTAAATCTCTTTCTCCAGGTAGAGCCTTGTTCTATTTTAAGGTGTCACCTGATTAGGTTAGGCCTACAAATTAGAATCTCTCCATTTAAAAGTCAACTGACTTGAGACCTTCATTATATCTGCAGAATCCCCTCACAGCAGCGCCTACGTTAGTGTTTGAATAACTGGGTGAAGGAGTGTATACCCCAAGGGTTGGGAATCTTGGAGGATCTTAGAAGTTTCTCACAACTGAAAATATTATGACTTTCATAAAAAGGGACAGAAATCTATAGCTTTCAAAGAAAAACATGTGAGATTTAAAATCTTCTCTAATTTTTATGGAGTTGGGGCAGAACTATTTCATTAAAAGGGAATTCTGTTTTAAGCATAAAATTAGAAGACGACTGTTTTATTCAAGTAACAACTTGGGAATACAAAGTGAACTCTTCTAAATTAAAGTAGGAAAAAAGCTAAAAGTAATCCCTGATCATGACCTAATTAGCACTTTGCATTCCTTTAAGGAGAGGGCAAGTACAGAAGATATTTATTCAGAGTAACATAACCTATAATCTGCATGAAATCCAATTTATCATATCCATTACACCTTCATTAACTATGATTATTCAGTCATTAGAAGGATGTATTTATGGCATGATTTTTCCAAAGATGTTATCAATAAAAACATATGATAATATGAATAATTTGCTTTCTGCAATCTTGAAGACTGAAAGATATACACCTTGAAGAAAATATAGAGCAGTATGAATTGTTAATGATCAGAGTTGGGATATTCATTTCCTTAGTAACAAAACTCTAAGCTGGGGACTTCCCTGGTGGTCCAGTGATTAAGACTCTGCGCTCCCAATGCAAGGGGATTGGGTTTGATCCCTGGTCAGGGAACTAGATCCCGCATGCCACAACTAAAGAGCCCACACGTGGCAATGAAGATTCCACGTGCCGCAACTAAGACTTGGCACAGCCCAATGAATAAATAAATATTTTAAAAAAGAAACAAAAAAAACCCCTCTGAGCTGATGACTTCTATATATGTGAGTTCAAAGATGACTTGAGTTAGCAGAAGACATCATGGACCCCCTATTCCACATGGATCTTCCTTTTCCTACAAAGACCTCCCTTGAAGGCAGTAACTTTGGCTCACTCCACAGTCAACTACATGCCCTTTATCATTTTTGCTCTAAGCTCCAAATCTTTCCTTTTCAGGATTATTTTTCTGCTTTCTTGTAGTTACATGTTACAATCATACAAATGTAGATACATGTGATTATTATAAAAATGCCAATTTACAGACAGGTTATGTTCCCATAAATCTTCATAGAGTTTTCTGGTGTTTAAGATGTACTATCTGATTTAAAAAGAAAGTATTGGTTAGTTTCCCAGGCCAACCTACAAGTCTACTGAACTAATATAAACTGTCAAAGGTGCTAAATGAATTGAATTCCTGGGAGACGGTGCAGAAAATTTGCTCCTCTTTTCCTAGCCTGGCTCCCATCCCTGGAGGAAAGTTCTTATAGAACTAAATTGCCAGACTCTCCTTCCACCAATGAAAATTATCATTCCCTTTGAGTGGCTGAACTCAGTCATTTGTTACAGAAAAGCAACTTTTTGTGGTGACCTAATATGCTCTGATATTCCTGTGACTATTTTCGAATGACCATTTAGTACTAAAAGTGATAAGAACAAGAGCTACTATTTAGTAAGTGCTGACTTCGTAGGATATGTTGATTTTATCCTTTAAATGCTCTTCTCAGTAGAATGATTTATCTTCATTTTACGGGTGAACAACTTGCTCAATTCATGCAGCCAAAAGCAGAGGCAGAACCTAGCTCTGGCCACTGTGACTCAGAAGCCCTTTTCTTCTGTAGTATCATATTTTCTTTTGAGAGTGATTTTTTTCCCTTTTACAGAACAGGCTTCCTATTAATCCAAATGAATAATGTGTGGAATATCAAGAACCATAAGAGGCAGGTGAGGAGTTTTATGAAGTGAAAGCAGAGGTTGGTTTACTGACCAGAGGGACCACCCATGTCCATTGTGGTCAAGTCTTGAATTTGTTTTTGCTTTCACTTCTTCTTCCTTTCTACTGGCTTTAAATTCTTGTGAACTCTCAAGAAGTTAGTATTCCCTTATCCCTCTCCAGACAGTAGCAGAGGTCATCTAGAAGGAAGGAGGAGGAAGGAAAGAGAGCTGTGAAAGCAGGCATGTACAAGGAGAATTAATTACCATATTTGGGCTTGTCTGTAAACTTTGGAGGCTTTTATTTAATTTGACACTTTTTCCATGCTGCCACATGTTCCCTATAAGTTTTTATTTCTTGAGATATTATGTGTACACCTATCTTCTTGCCCCAAAGTGCAGAAGATCTTGAAAACAGTGAGTAAGTCATATACAGCATTGAGGCATTTCTCAAGAGGTGTTCCCAGGTAGTGGAGTAAAGGGAGGTTTCCCATATTTAAATATGTTTGGGAAAAAAATGGGTTAAAGAAAGTTAAATAGGATTCTCACTTCTAGAAGTATTAGAGCCTTTAATGGTTTTAAACGGGAGTAAGGGTGAGGCAGCATTTCTGCTTTGGTTTTTGCATATATCCTGTTCACTGACACAACCCCAGTACCAAATACATTATCTGACTCTTGGTAAATACTTGAATACTATTTAATGAATTGGACTGAAATAAAAGTTTTCCAAATGTGCTCATTAAAAATCATCCTATCTAGTGGTATCTCATGGGAGTCTGATGTTCCACAGAACACAGTTTTGAAAACATGGCTCTAGATGTATTTACACCAGTGTGCTGCTCCATGGAATGCTTTATTGTCAGGAGGTTAAAAAAAAAAAAGACAAGAAGAAACAAAGAAAACTGCTGGTATTCCTTCTATATTTAACTCCCAGATATGAATGGCGTGAGGGCTGGGACAAAGAGAGAGGGGCAAAATTGAATAAAATACCACGGTGAGTCTAGACCAAAGAACATCTTCTGTAGAAAATACTGAAGAGTTTCAGGCTGAGCTGAATTCAGGGGACTCAGAAAAAGAAAATGAGGATGCCAGAAAAGACAAGGCTCAACTTCTTCACGTATCTAGGGAAATGCCTTCACCCTGGTCCCAGGGGTGGAAATTAGGCACACTGGCAAAAAGGGAGCAAAACTGAGAATTTTGAGCTGGAAGAAGAAAACGTGACCTAAAGGGGATTGAGAATACCTCTCCTGGATTCCGCATAGATGTACTTCTTCCTCTTCGAGGGATACTCCCACCCCTGACAGTTCCTGACAGGAACACAATTACTCACTGCTTATCACATCTGACCTGCTGGGCTGGATTTACTACAAATCCTGGCAGCTCTGTCTTTCCTCTAGCATCTACCCAGCCCTAGTGAGTTAAATTAATTTCAGATTCTTATCCCTTCTAGGTTTCCCTGTCCTGGTTCAGTAAGGAGGCATTCTCTAGCCTTATTCTAAGAAGTGACTGGCATTTAATTCTCTCACCTTCATATATAAGCAAAATAGGGAGTTTTATTGTGCTAGTTTAGCACAAAGTCTTTCATTTTATTTTATATTTTAATTTTTTTTGGCTGCGTTGGGTCTTAATTGCAGCATGTGGGCTCCTCTTTGCAGCATGTGGGATCTTTTCGTTGCGGGGCAGTGTCTTTATGTGGCACACGGGCTTCTCTCTAGTTGTGACGTGTGGGTTTTCTCTCTCTAGTTGTGGCGTGCGGGCTCCAGAGCGCATGGGCTCTGTAGTTTGCGGCACGTGGGCTCTCTCGTTAAGGCGTACGAGCTCAGTAGTTGTGGCACGCGGGCTTATTTGCCCCCGCGGCATGTGGGATCTTAGTTCTCTGACCAGGGATGGAACCCGCGTCCCCTGCATTGGAAGGCTGATTCTTTACCACTAGACCACCAGGGAGGTCCCACAAAGTCTTTCTTAAATGGTGTTTGTAAGGCCAACTGACCCGAGGCAGGAGAACACAATCAGATTCACAGGTTGCATCAGACCGAAACTCTCCGGACCACCCAGTTCCAGGAACTGACCTGGGGGAGCTTTCCACCCGGCCCAGCCTTCCCGCCTTTCGAGGGGCGGGACTAGCGGTCCCAAGACTGATGTAACTGGCACCAGATATCGCCACGATACCCGAAGAGGCCACCAAATAAGGAATACCCTGCACCCTCCCAGATTCACCACACCCCTTTCTCTTCTTCCCCTATAAAATCTCGCCCAACCCTTGCCCGGGTGCGACTTCTCTGGCCCTTTTCTCTCGGACCAGTGAACCTCGCCCGGGAGCGCCCCCTAACAAAGCTCACTTGAAGCTTTCCTCTGTTTCGCGGTGCCATCTGTTAAGATCCGACCTTACAGTGTTGAACTTAGATTTTGCATTAGAGGTAGAGCATAGTCACATGTTAGTTTAAATTAATGCAACATGATTGAACTCACTTCTACTGGGGGTGGTATAGTATTAAGGATAAGAGCCCAATCTCTGGAGTTGAACTACCAGAATTCAAATCCTAGCCCTGCCACTTGCTAGCTCTGTAATAGATGGCAACATATTTGACCCTTTTTTTGTTTTAGTTCGCCCATTTGTAAAATGGAGATGAAATTAATACCTACCTCACAGGATTTCCATGAAAATTAAGTGCATTAATTCATGTGAAATGACCAGCACATAGTAAATGCTATGTAAATATGAGCTATTATCAGCATTTTTGTTCTTCTTAATATTGCACACTTGTTAGAAATTCGCCATGCTGAGAAAGTGGGCATTTCACCCTGATAATATTCATGGTAGATAATTTTTATACCAGTAGCATTTTGGAATTTAGGATCATCTTGGAGTGGCCCCACAAGAGAAAGCTTAGATAGGTAGTATATTAGGAAATCCCCCAAATATTTTAAATGCAATGTTAATCAACAAAAAATGTGTCCTGGGTGGCCCTGAGTGACACAATGAAATGGAAATCCTGTTTTACAAGTACACTATTAATAAGGGAAAAAGAGATTCACTAACAAAACAAATTTATTACAGAATGTTCTAATTTACTAGAAAAGGTAGACAGCACCAGATGTTATGGAGTTGTGTGATGTGTGTGTTTGGTTTAGTCTAGCATGTTTTTGACACAAAGTGCAGTCCCACCTATTAAGGTTTGTAAAATATGTCTCAGATTAGAGGTTAAGGTCTAGGCTAGGAGTCTATGCATGTGTGCAAAATGAGTTGTTTGTAGAGCCTTATATACCATAAATATGTCCTAGCAAACTACTGAGAATTAATCATATATTGCAATATTTCTTATTCCTCCTTTGTCATTTAATTTGTCCTTTTATGTATCCATTCAACTATTCATCCATCTGTCCATTTACCCAACTATTTTTCTTTTCCACAACGTTTCATTGAGACTTTATTATGTTTTAAGGAATCATGCAGGGCTTAGGGAGGCAAGGATGAATAAAATATGGTTTCTACCCTCATGTAATTCATGATACAACATATAATGCTTTTGTCTCAATCTCTGCCATATGGATGATAACAAGTATTGTAAACTTCTTTTCTATAAATATTTAAAATATCACAAATAATGAATTTCCATTAAGGTAACAAAAATGAGAGTTAAAGATTATGAAATAATAGAATATATATATATATATATATATATATTGGTCTCTGCCCCCAGTTCCTTCTAAAACCCTTGTAATTTCCCAAGTGATGAAGAGCACTAGGAACATCTTTTGTTCTAATATTTGGTCTTTGGCCCCAGTTCCTGAGATAGCGGTCTTAAAGCCCTTGGAGTTTCCTGGGTGATAGCAGTGTCTTTTATTCCAGTTAGATACTCTTGATGGGCTCCTAGATGGCTTCAAGATGGGGGCTAGTCTTTCTGAGGACCAGAAAGACAAAGCCATGATTAGAAGCTTGGAAATTTAAGCTCCACCACCCCCTTCTATTCTCTGGGAAGAGAAGGGGGCTGGAGATCGAGTTAATAATCATTCATACCTATGTGATGAAGCCTCCACAAAAATTCCAGTTGTATATGATGAAAGAGCTTCTGGGTTTGTGTACACAACTACGTGCTGGGAGGAGGGAGCATCTCAACTCTTTGAGGACAGAATCTCCTGCATTGTGGACCCTTCTAGACGTCACCATATATATTGCCTCATCTGGCTGTTTATACATATCCTTTAATAACCTTTGTAATAAACTGGTAATCTAGTAGATAAATTGTTTTCCTGAGTTCTGCAGTCACTCTAGCAAATTAATCAAATCAGAGGAGGGGATTGTAGGAAGCTCCATTTTATAGCCCGCCAGTCAGGAACACAGGTAACAACTGGGACTTGGGATTGACATCTGAAGTGGCGGCACGGGCAGTCTTATGGGACTGATCCCTTAACCTGTGGGGCCTGCACTAACTCTGGTTAGTGTCATAATTGAATTGAATTGTAAGATTCCCAGCTGGTGTTGGAGAATTGCTTGGGGGAAAACCCTACCCAGCTGATGTCAGAAGTATTGTGTGTGGTAGTAGTGTGATAGTAAAGAAAAACACAGTTTTTCCAAGACAAAGATTTTTTTTTAACTTCCTTTAAGTTTTTACCTGTCTGGACAAACCTTCTCTAGGCCTATTTGTATTGCAGATCTGCCCTACCTTTTAGAGTCAAAGGACTTTGGCTTCAGTCCATGCTTATAACTCTTTAACATGTATCTTGAGAAGTTAATGAAACCTCTCTGAATTTCAGTTTTCTCACTTGTACAATGGTGATAATAAATACTACCCAAGGATGTGAGGCAGTGAAATGAGTATATGAAGGACTCTAGCACATATCAGATTCCTACTCTGGGTCAGGAGTTTTCATAGGAGCTATCTTATGTATTTGTTGCCACAGCTTGGTGAGGTGTGTCTTATCACCATTCACTAATGAGGAACTGAGGATCAGAGAGGAAAATCAACACAGGTTACAAAGCTAAGGGGAGGCCTTATCCTTCTGACTTCAAGTCTATCAGTACCATCATAACCAGGTCACTCTGATAATGAATGTGAAAGCCTTTAGTAGTATGCTAATACTACAGTAATAATACTACAGTTGTTGCTTATATTATTTTTGTATCCGTAGTGGGTCAATTTCCTGTCATTGCCCAGATGTTTCAGAGGCACAGTTATGAATGTACTGGGGGTAAGATAGTGTGTATAGCTTGGGTTTAAAGCTCAATAACTCTATGATCTAAGGCTGCTTTCTTTTTATGTAAAATGGGATAATAATAGTTAACTTATATGAGGATTGTAAATAAATGAGATAATATATGGAAAATGATGAATATTTTGTAAATAGGTAATAAATGGTAGATGCTATTACAGTAATTACAAATAAACTACCACCTACTATAGATTCATATATGCTTATCTGAACATAAATTTCTATTATCTTGGTTTCCAAGTATTTTGTATACATATTTGCCAGCCTCCCTATTTTATCTACAAATACATTATTCTTTGTATGACAGACAATTGGAAAGAAGAAAAGCAAAAGAAAGAAAAGGATACTATAAACTAGCCTTTAAATTTCAATGATATGAATACATATATAGATAAAGCTTTACTGCATAACTAACATTATGAATCTCTTACTCAAATGTTAAATTAAAATGGAAAAATTGATTTTTTTCTCTTGAGAAAGAAAAAAACAGGATATCCTAATAGTTAAGCTCAGGCTTGAGTTCTAGACTGCCTCAAATCCCAGCTTCCACTCATTAGCCTGTGATGTAGGGCTAGTTACTTTTTGATCTATAAAATGGAGATAATAATAGTACCTAATCATAGAATTGTTGTGAGAATTAAATGAGGTAATATAATATGCATATGTGGCACCCAGCAAGCACTATGTGTTTGCCAAAAACTAACAAAACAGTAACATTTAATTGATAATTTACACAAAGTTTAGTGATCAGTAAGTAACATGGAGGTTTTACCTTGTTATTTTGGCTTTAAGTCTGAAGATATAGTTTTTGAGTATATTAGAGAATGAACTTGGCAAATTAGCAAGTTGATTTAAATGAGTATTCAAAATGAAATTAAAATGTACAACATGAGTGCTTGCGAAGCATTTTCTCTAAATGAGGATAATGACAAGGAGAAATCTACTTTTTGCATTTATTAAGCAATGCTGAAAATAATGGCAATAGGAAGAGAGAGATGCCAGTCATCTGAGAACAGGACAGCAATCTCAGATGAAGAAGTCATTTGATATTTTATCTTTTAAAAGAGAAATAGTTGAGATTTTCAGTGATTATATCACCCAACTAATCAATTTATAGGAAAGAGTAGGGGTATGGATATTGCTAAAGGCAAATGCAAATGGATATTCACAGCAAAGTTGGAACACTAAATACTATCTCTGAAAGGTAGAGAGGAGAGTCAAAAACCCATAGAAAACAGATCCAAGTTTCAACAGACCAGAAACAGCAAAGATATGAATCAAGTACACTTTGACACAGCTTCCACACTGAGTTTCTTGTTAGTGGAAAAGTAAGGATGGCCGACACGACTATAGAATGTACTGTCAAATTAGTGTAGGTGAGACATAGGGTGTCATAGTAATTATTAAGCATTTGCTTTCCCTCAATCCTTAAGACTGCCTGGCCATCTCCTGCAAATCCTTCAAATCCTGGATTAATGTTCCATTAGTTTATCTTAAAGAAACCATAAACGTTCAGTGTTTCTCACTGTCCCCTTTCTTTGTCATGGATGTCCTGAAGAATTGCACTGACCCCCAATATTACTCCTATAATTTACTTCCCTTAAACTGAAAACATTCCTCTAAACACATAAATGTGCATTAGAAAAGAAGGCTTTTGGTGTCCATAATGATGAGACTTGATTTTTTAAAAGAATAATTTGGGGAATATGAAATACGAAAGGTTGGAACTACTGCTCTATAATATCATGATTTCCATAGACATGGAATATGCATTTTCAAATTCAATGAATTTTAATAAGCAAAACACTAATGCTAGATATTTACATTTGTTTATTCATTAATTTGTACAACAAATATGTGGAGTGCCAATTATGTGTGAAGCACTGTAGACCCTGCCTAAGGATGTCAGAGACCCTCTGGCAATTACTATTTGCTCACTAAAGGACTGATCCAAATGTGCATTTTGTTAGTGGGGAAGGAAGCCCAGTGAAGTTCACTAATTTAGGGACTAACCTAGTTTCAAGTTCTCATCTCTGAAAGGCCTCAGATGGAATCCTTGCCACCTAGAGAGGCTGCAAGAGTCCAGGAAGACTGGATTTAAGGAGTTGTGGGTTGCAGTGCTCTGATCTTGACATCACAGCTCTGTCGTTACAGAGAAGCCCCTTAAGATCTGTTTCTCTTAGATTCATCACTTTAAAATGGTAGTTGGTAACTGTTCTGCTGATCTTACAGGGGTGTCCTGACTATTAAATGAAATAAAATGTGTAAAAATGTTTTGAAAATGGCATACATCTAAACAATCTTGAAATATTATTGTCATTGATGTTTAAAATCACTATTTTAATTGTATCAAAGGTTATGCCAAGAAATCTTATTTTTTTCCTCTCCTTTGCATGTGGCAAACCTTACTTTGAAAAAAAAAGAACTTGAAATAATTTATAGTTTTCTTTTCTCTTTAATATTTAACAGGAAAAATTTTAGAGAGTAAACAGTTTCCCTAATCAGGATCTCGTCTCCTTTCTCCCCTCAAGAAGTCCTGAAATATCTATGAAAGCAGGTGTCTCGGCAGATTTTGACCTCCCAATCTGCATTAGTTCCCAATGACTGACTATAAGGTATGAGGAAAAGGAGCTGAAGAAAAGTGTTACAGAAGCTAAGTTTAGTCAGATTACTGAAAGGAGGCTTTTCTTAAAACAAATTAACACCTTTCTCCCCCACCCCCCTCCAAAATCAGAAGCAGTCAAAACAACAATATGATGTAGTTTTTCATTAACTTCCTTTAAAATCCCAACTATTGAACTTGGCGACATGAAATAATGTTAATAATGATTTTTAATACAAAAATATTGATTTTAACTACAGAGATTAATTAATCCAGCTGCTATAATAATTCCACAAATTTCATAACATCCAATGTAGGCAGTCCTCCGACATTCCGGGGATCTAGCCACTGACAGACAATAGAGCAAACAAGCCATTACTAAACAAAACTGAACTTACCGATACATCATCTGTGAGAGGAAGAATATGATCTTAGAGGTCTGTGCCCTCTCAACCTGACTTTCTAATCATTATATTACATCTCGATATATTAGAGGTCTATGGCTGGAAGACATAAGGAAACAAATTACAAGTACTTGAAATGAAACTAGTTTGACAAGTCTGAACAGAGAAGCCTCAACCCATAGAATAGCTCCAGAGGCAGCATAGTCCCAACAAGAAAGCAATATTTCTTTTTTTGGTATTGACTAATTTTGTTAAAGGAGAAGGAACTGGTTTCAGGGATTTGAATGAGAAATACTTTAGGAATGCACTAGGATTAAGAGTTTAAAGAAGATTATTGGCAGGTATACAAATATCTTAAAGAAACCTTCACATAAAAAGCTCTCAATAAAAACAATCAGATATTCTTAAAACCAAGATTCATAATATGACTCAGGAAATACTCCTTAAATTTTTGTTGAAAAACAGCTATCTCCATGTATCAGGGGTACAGTGAATTTATTAATACATAATCATTTTACTTTTAAAAAATACCTATTTCTCAGAGTACATACAAATAAATTCATATCAAACCAGATTTTTTCCCTTAATGACTTAATGTAATAAGTGTAATTTAATTTATATTTATGTAATATATATTTATACATATATATCTCTATATTTATATACATATATGTGTATGTGTGTATATATATATACACACACACACACACAGAGGGGGAGAGGGAGAGAGAGGGAGAGAGAGATTTATTATAATGAAGAAAATAAAAAGAGAAGATAAGGGAAACAAATAATATTTTCAATTAGACAACATGAATACCAACTCTTTGTGAATATTAAAACATTAGAAATGAGGCTGAAACTCTGTTTGACCATGTCCTAATCATGATTTATTTCCTTCTCCTCAGAAGCAACCATTGTTATTAGGGTCCATCTTTTCATGGAACATACTAAGCATTTACAGACACAGACACATACACACATATATTCATAGAAAAACATATATGAGTGTTAATTAAACAATGTCATGATGCAAACACCCTTGGGCAACTTGCTTTTTCTTTACTTAATATTTAGAAGATGTTTCTGTGTTTGGAGACACAGATCTACCTACCTTATTCTTTTTAACAGCTACATGAATTATGAATATACTTAGTGTTTAGCCTTGTTTATGATCTTACAACCCAGTGATACCCATTTAAAGGGAAACACTACTTTAAATAAAGGTTTTCAGCAGTCATTGCTTCTAACACTTAAGGAAATTGCTTCTAACACTATTGAAATAATCTTAGTACCACATAGTGCTTTAAGTGCATAGACTCTAGAATCAGAATGCCAGGGTTCAAATCTTAGCAGTTTCCATGTCTGTAAAATAGGAATAATGCTAGTGAGTACCTTGTAGGGTTTTTTGAAATGTAAATGTGTTAATAAATGTAAAAGGCTTAGAATAGTGCTTTGTGCAATTGCAGCACCACAGAAATATTAAGCATTATTATTATTAGGCCTGTAGTTTATATGCGTATATTTTCCTACTATTTAAGAGAGAAACAGTTAATGAAGCATATCCTATTGAACTATACAAGGAGTACACATAGTTTCATTCATCCCTTTCTTTTATTTTCCTTTCTTTCCCTTCCTTCTTTTCCCTCCTTTGTTCTTGACAGAGTGCTTCATGGAATAATGAAATGGGTCCTGACTTTGAATGGAATTCTGACACTCTGAAAGTTATGTGAACCTGGACAGGCTACTTAGATCTTTTGAGCATCAGTTTCCTTCTATATGAAATGAGCTGATACCATTAATGTGCAATACTTTTATGAGAATTAAACAACATAATGTGTGTGGAACTGCCTAGCACGATATCTGGTAATAAATCACAGCTTCCATTGTTGGTGGAAGAAGCCCTGGTAGACAGAGCCCAGACTTGGAGGGAGATACATCTGACTGTAAATCCTGGCTCCCCACATAGCTGCTGCTTGGCTCTTCTGCATCTTAGCTTCCTCGTCTGTACATGAAATTAAAAACAGCTTTCCAGGCTATTGTAGGAATGAATGTAACAGTACATGTAATATGCCACCCACACTAACTGGCATATATAAGAACTGAACAGAGAACTGTACTGAGATCAAAAGATGACTACCCTGAATGTCAGCATGGCAGAACATGGCAAGAAGTTTGCTTGGAACTTTTCTATAGGCCCTGACATCATCTGGCTTCTTAGCTTTCCGAGTCTTTGTTTACTGGAGGGTAGAGGACTAACCGGTTGAATATGAAATACTGAAATATGAATACTAAAATCTATTATACTGCATAAGGATTATATCATGAGACAATAGCAATATGCCTTTCTTGAGTGAGATGTAAGATATTTCTCTGAATGATATTTTTTTTTCAACTGATATTTTTGTCCTCTCTCTGCTAAGGGGAAATTACAGGACTGATACCAGGTGACAAACAAGTGTTGTCATGTTGGAAATGAACAGATGGAAAGCATCACATAGCTTAGGAGTCATTGTACATAGTAGCTCAAACTCCATTGTGTGATGGTTATTTCAGAGAAGCCTAACACGGTAACATCATGGCATTCAGTAATTCATTAAATCGATATTTTCCCAGTTTCTATGATGTGCCAAGGTACATTTTGGGTACTTGGAGATTAGAGCAGTTAAAAAAATTTATTAAAATTACTTCCTTACATACATCATCAACTCCTTTACTTCTCTTTTACTTTGTACTCTCTTGATGAAAAGATAACCTTGGATAAAGCCAACTTTTTATGATTCCTCACCTGTACCCTTGTGCAGATAAACCGGCCTCTAGAAAAACACAAACTGATTGATCTATTTTTAAATTCCTGTCCGTGATCCTAAAGTGGGCCCTTAGTGCTGCAGACAGTCATTTTATAGTTCGTAGGCTGTTCCCTTTCCCACACTCCTGGTCAACAATTTCTCACCTCTCCTCTTTTCTCAAACCCCTTCACTTCTCACTCTTAGCTGATGACCTTGCTTCCTACATCATTGTGTTAGGCTCCAGAGGCTGCTGTAACAAATGACCACAAACACAGAAATGTAATACTTCACAGTTCAGGAGACCAGAAGTCTGAAATTAAGGTGTCATCAGGACTGCACTCCCTCCAAAGGCTCAAGGGAGCCAGGGAGCCCTTCCTTGCCTCTTCTAGTTCTGGTGGCTCCAGGAGTTCCTTGGCTTGTATTTAAAAACCCCAATTTCTGTCTCAGTCTTGACATGGATATCTTCTTTGTTCTCTCTTTGTTCCCTCCTTTTCTGTCTCTCTTTTTTAATGTGATAAAATATACAAAGAACAAAATTTACCATCTTAACCATTTCTAAATGTACAGTTCTGTGCCATTAAGAACATTCACATTGCTCTGCAACCATCACCACCATCCATCTCTAGAACTTTTTCATCTTCCCAAACTGAAACTCTGTACACATTACACATTAACTTCCCATTTCCCCCTTCCCCCAACCTCTGGTAACCACTATTCTACGTTCTGTCTCTATTAATTTGATGACCCTATGTACTTTATAGGTACTTCATGTAAGTGTAATCATATAGTATGTCTTTTTGTGACTGGCTTATTTCACTTAGCATAATGTCCTCAAAGTTCATCCATGTTGTAGCATGTGTCAGGATTTCTTCTTTTTAAAGGTGGAATTATATCCCATTTTATGACATACATATGACATTTTGTTTATCCATCTGTGAACAAACTCTTGAGTTTCTTCCACATTTTGGTTATTGAGAATAATGCTGCTATGAACATAGGTACAAATATCTGTCCCTTTTTTGAGATAGAAGGTGAAATCATTCATGATTCTAAGGTAGAAATTAGTGATGTAGTTGTTTATTGCCCTAAACACTGATATGTGAGCTATTACTACATTTTAGATAAGAGAAATCTCTACTCCATCACTACTGGAGGTATTACATTGCCTATTCTGTACATTTTCTGTATGAAAATTTTCATGAGAAAGGTTATGTAACTGGTCACTCCTTTTGTTTTCCCTTGCTATAAAGGAATGAAAAGAGACTTTGTTAATTTCTTGGCAATATTGCATCATTAGTCCTAGCAATGTATGGTTTTATGGTTTTCTTACCTTGCTTTCCTCCATTATTTTAGTGACTTCATTAATGATTTACTATAAGAAGACAACATGCTTTAATGGCAAAATCAAGAGAAAAGAAGTCAGGATACTAAATTGCAACTTGATTTCACTGCAGAATGAAGCAAATCCTTTCCTTGTTCCAGCTATCAATTCTCTTCTAGAGGCTATAAGTTCAGTGGTACCAAACTCATCCCCTGCTCAGTTATTCAACCAGCTGTTCTGGATCACAGCGGAGAGCCAGGCATCTACTTGCTCATTCTGAATCCAAAACAGAGTTTGCAAAATCCACGCACTGAAGTGTTGTTGTTTTACTAATCAATGATTCCTTACTCAATGGGTGTGTCTCATGCTTTAAACCCTAGTCTAACCAGCTGGGATGTCAGCTCTTCAAGCCTAGAGCAGGTTCACAGCCACATATTAGGTGCTTAATAAATAGCTATTGATTCAATAAGCTGAACTGAGAAGAGAGGAAGGGAGAAGGCTGCTGGTTGTAGTAATAGCAATGGTAATAACGAGTAAGAGAAGAGAGAAAAGAAGGTGTAACGGGAAAAAAGTACAGCTACCGGTTTCAAACTCAATAAAGGAAAAGAGTCCTAAACAACCTCCTAACCCTTGAAGGGTCAACGTTTTAGAGAATATATAATAATCTGGACACCACAATGAACTTCCTCCATCTTTTATCATAAAGATTTTCTTCAGGGAATATTACTCAGCCATAAAAAAAGAATGAAATAATGCTATTTGCAGCAACATGGATGGACCTAGAGATTATCATACTAAGTGAAGTCAGTCAGAAAGAGAAAGACAAATATCATATGATACCACTTATATGTGGAATCTAAAATATAACACAAATGAACTTATCTACAAAACAAAAACAGACTCACAGACATAGAGAACAGACTTGTGGTTGCCAAGGGCGGGTGGAGGAGGAATGGGTTGGGAGTTTGGGGTTAGCAGATGCAAACTGTTATATATAGAATGGATAAATAGCAAGGTCCTACTGTATAGTACAGGGAACTATATTCAATATCCTGATATAAACCATAATGGAAAATAATATGAAAAAGAATATATATGTATAAGTGATTCACGTTACTGTACAGCAGAAATTAGCACAACATTGTAAATCAGCTATACTTCAATAAAATAGATTTTAAAAAAATGAAAAACAAAAAAAACCCCAAAACAAATATCTGTCCCTGCTTTCAGTTCTTTTGGATATGTACCCAGAAGTAAAATCATTGGTCATATGGTAATTCTATGTTTCATTTTTTTTGAGGAACAACTTGTTTTGGAATGAATGTTTGTGTTTTCTCAAAATTCATATGTAGAAATACTAACCCCTAATGTGATGGTATTAAGAGGTAGGGCCTTTGGCAGGTGATGAGGTCATGAGGGTAGAACCATCATGAATGGGATTAGTACCCTAATAAAAGAGACCCCAGAGAACTCTCTTGCCTCTTCTGCATGTCAGATCACAGCAAGAAGATGGCCATCTAAGAATCAGGAAGCAGACTTTCACCAGTCATGGATTTGCCTGCACTTTGACCTTGAACTTCCCAGCCTCCATACTGTGAGAATTAAATGTTTATTGGTAAGCTACCCAGTCTATGATGTTTTTGTTATAGTAACAATAATGGACTAAGACACTGCCATACCATTTTCCATTACAGTTATATAATTTCATATTCCACCAACAGTGCAGAAGTGTTCCAAATTATTCACATCTTTGCCAACACTTGTTATTTTCTGTTTTTTGTTTTTTCATATCCTGATGGCTGTGAAGTGGTATCTCACTGTGGTTTTGATTTGCATTTCCCTAATGATTAGTGATGTTGAGCAACATATCACATGTCTATTGCCATTTGTGTATCTTCTTTGGAGAAATAGCTGTTTAAGTACTTTGCCCATTTTTGAATTTGAATTTAGTTGTTGAGTTGTAGAGGTTCTTTATATATTTCTGGCTACTAATCCCTTACAGATATATGATTTTCAAATATTTACTTTCATTCTGTGGGTTGTCTTTTCACTCTGTCAATAGTGTTCACTGATACACAAATTTTTAAATTTTGATGGAGTCCATTTTATCTGTTTTTTCTTTTGTCACCTGTTCTTTTGGTGTCATGTTCAAGAAGTCACTTCCAAATTCATATCATGAAGTTTATCTTCTGTGCTTTCTAATCCACTGTGACAGATTTAAATATCATATGTGTGCATTTGACCCACAAGTCTTTTTAAATATTTGTTATAATTCTTCTGACTTAAAGTTCTGCCTCCTGGAATAGTCCTATGTGTATCTGTTTCTGATATCTCAAATTCAATATGCCCAAACAAGATATTGTTCTCTAATTCCCCTCCATCCATTCCTGGGTCTCCCACATCCATTGAATTGTCATGACTTGCATTTATTCTCTTCAAAATCACCTTCTCATTATATAAGATTCTATACTCCAACTCTACTAAGTCACAAAATATAACAAATGTCCTCCTAAAACAAGGAATTACAATGGTTATTGGGGGTGGGGGGAGACAAAGCAGTGGAACTATTTGCTCTAAATGAATTTTATGCTGAAGCTAAATACATGAAACAAATCACACTGAAGCAGTTCTGGTTGAGGTGAGCAGGGCATAACTGGAATCCTACTTACTTAGAATCTCCATCTCCTGAGAGATGGTCCCCATGAAAGCTATTGCCCTAGAGGTTTCAGGAGACTGTTTACCCTGTTCTGTGGAAAGGAATGGACATGGCTTAGATTATAATCTAGGAGTATCATAGGCATAGATATCATACTGTCTATACTTTGCATTAAGTAGAACAAAAAGAAGAAAATATGTTAATGTATTTATTTCAATCAAAATTGCCAATTAGTGCAGTTAGTTACAGGTATTAGTTATAAATATGAGAATCTATTTAAATTAAAAGAGTGATGTACAAAACCTTTCTCCTTCTACTCCCTGCACCTCTGAGAGATGTGATATATGTCATTTGTTTTGCACAGAATGCTAGGGTCATCCTTTACTGCCTACTCTAACAACCTAGGGAAGTTTATTCTGAGAAAACACTCTCCGTCCTTCAACAATTACATAGAGATGGGTCATCAATTCTGAAGACTGTGAAGGTTGATAGCGTCACTTGAGAATGTGTGTTTTTCCTTCTGCTGTAAGTCTCTTATTCTCATAGCTAAACTATTATTAAATGAAAACTTCCTGTGTTCTTGATTTCTGGCTTGCACTTGAAATTATACAGGAAATTAAAACCTTTCCAGCTAATCTGATCTGAAGAAGATGTAGAAGGAAACAATTCGAAATTCACTTTGTGCATGATATGATAGATTATAGAATTTGGGGGTCATAGGACATGTGTATACATAATTTAACTAAAATTGACTGATAATATCCGTAGTCATGAACGGTGTACATCCTTGTTTGCACTTTGCCATTATTCTACTTGCTTATTAGGTATAAAGTGATGCCTTACTTTTGTTTTCATTGTATTTCTCTGAACACTAATTCTTTGAGCATTTGTTTTATATGCTTACTTCTTTTTTAAAAATTGCCCTTTTGTATTATTTTCCCAAACTTCTAATGTGGTTGTTCCTTTCCTTGTTGATTTGCAAGAGTATTTTGTATATTTTGATAAGGTTATCACTACCTTTTCAGTTTTAAATATTTTAAATATCTACTTCCATTCTATCCATACTGTTATTTACCTAACAGAAGCAGTGAGCAGTCACATTTTTTTTTATTTTTTGCCTTATAGTTAATATTCCCTGTGTTTTACTTTAACAATCTATTCCTTTCCTAGGTTGCAAAGACATTCTTCCTTTTTTTTTTTTTTTTTTTTGTATTCGTCATTCTTTTTTCCCTCTCACTTATGTTTCTACTCCATTTCTGGAGTCTACCTTTGTGCGTAGTTTTAGGCAGGGATCCATGGTTATGGTGATAGTGGAAGTGTGCTTCTTCTGAGATCTCCCATCTAGGAGAATGTAACTGACAGATGGCCCCAGCTTCTGTGCTCTGAGCCCTCCACAGCACTCATACTGAGACCATGCTTCCTACAGGCTTCTCCTGGCCTTGGACCAACACAGCAGGCTTGTTAAGGCAGGAATATTCCTAGGAAATGTGGGGCTTCTCTGATGGGTGACTTTAACTTGAGGACTCCCCATAGACTTGGCCAAATTTTCTTGGACCTGCACTGCCATGTGAAACTGTTTCTAACTCTTCTCCCTTTCTCCTCTCCTGCACAAGTGTTGGACTTGAACTGCATCCTGAGGGGTCTCTTTGCCTCCTCCAACATGTATCTCATTTTCTTCACAGAAATTTTCCCCAATAAATCTCTTGTACCTCAAATCCAACTTTGGGGTCTGATTGAGTGATTTCAGAAAATTGAGGACCAACAAACTCATTTCCCTGCCTATTGGGTAAAGAGGACATTTCTGAGTGGCATGCAGGGCACAGATAATCCCTAGCATAAGGTGACAACTGAATTGCTAAAGACTTCACCAATGGTGATCTGGGAAAACTTCCTGGTGGAGGGGATCCTGTTGCAGGGTGATGGTTCAGGCAATTAAAAGAGATGAGAAGGAAGAATGACTACAAAAATAGTGGAATTGGCTGGTTACTGCTAAATTGTATTGTTGCCCTGCAGAGAGATAAGGAGAAAAGAGGGTTGTTTAAAATCAGTTAAAGGCTAAGCATGAGAGCCAGTTACAGAGAGATGCTTACCTCCTGCAGAGGAAGAGTAGACTACAGATTTAATAGTTAGTTTCCCAGAGTTTGAATGCTTAGTCAAAGCAGATCTGCTCTGCTTAGGTTGGGACCTGGTAGAGAAAAACCTGGGACCTTGAAATGTAAAATGGAGACAGGTGGATAGATATTGGTATTGGTCCTGCAGATTCCTTGAACCTCAGAGTTTGTAGAAGTAGTCCCTTGTTCTTTAGTAAGAGCTAGCCCTTCTCCCATGGTGAAAGATGCTGCAGAGCCCTCTCCCCCACAAGGCAACAGGTGCCTCCTCAAGAGATATTCTCTCCTCCTCAATTGACAATCAGGCCAGTAACTCAGCTAGGAATGTGCTGAGCCTGAGAAGGGAAGAAGGAGACTACGCACTGAAGAAATTGTAAGAATTAGTGAGTATGTGCTGACAGAGGAGTACTCCTGGTCCTGGCATTGGGTTTTGAGGGTGCAATGACGAAGGAGGGCTGAATTGAATATGGAATAAGTAAGAATTTATTGACCTTCTTGAGGTAGAGAATTTAATATCCTTGGAAGAACCAAGGAGATTGGGCACACTTGCTGCAAGAGTTGATCTTAACAGCCTGGAAGAAGCAATAGTCAGGACTGAGTGAAGCAGAAATTCTCTAGTTGACCAGGCAGACACTGGAGGAAAAAATAGAGGCTGAGGGAAATGGGAATTCTGGAATGGATATGTTATGTGAAGCCAGAGGACCTACCTGTGGATATGTACCAGGGACAGGCCCATGTTGTTTACCAAAGCCACTAGAAATGAGCTGGTGGGAGGGACTCGAGCATGACTGAGAAGCTCAGTGTTGTCTCTCCACTGCAGGTGAAAGCTGACTGTGAGACTAACAGCGACAGAGTTGGGCTTTCAAAGTGAAGAAGCACTGGGGGGAAACCATGTTCTTAAACTTGAATTCACTGGCCCTGGAGGTTTGGAGGAGTGAGGGTGAGGTAAAGAATACCTTAAAGCGGCCGCTTATTTTGCTACCTTTTCTAGGAACTCTTCTCCTTTGTATGAATTTACCCTGATGCTTCCAAAATTGGTGGTCTGGATTGCTGAGTCTAGTCTGTTATGAAAAGCAGGTGAATGTTGTCTCAAGGTAATACAGGGCAAGTCAGGGTGCTGGGGGACAGAGTAAAACTTAAAAAGCTTTTCCTTCAACTATTCTTTCATTAAATTCTAGGCTTCAGCCACCCACCCTTCCTACACATTCCCATTCAAGATGGCCCCATCTCCCAGTATCTCACTTTTGTTATGATTTCCTGACCTAGAATCCATGTTTACTTCTTTATTCTTAGTTTATCTGATTTGATTGATTTGGAGAAGGGAGTAAGTATCCTATGCTAGTTTACCATTTTGGCAGAAACAAAAGCCCAGATATACTCGTGTGATTGTGTGTGTGTGTGTGTGTGTATGCACACTATGTGAGTGTAAAAAAATGCCATTTTTGAAAAATAAAAATTGGGTAAGCCCTTTATAAGCGAACAGATATATCTGTTTATGTTTGTATACAGAAGGACTGATATGAAGGGATATATGAAATTTTAAACTGGTTATTTTAAGAGGAAATTGGAGAGAGGTCGTCAGAGTTTTCTTTACACTACTCTATGTTTAGAAAACAGCTCATGTAACTTCATCTCTTGAAATGAAATTACAATAAAATATATTTTAAAAATAACATGGACCAGGAGGTGGCAGCATATTAACACCTTTGGCCTAAGTTTCTTAGTGCCTTGCAGCATTTAAATGAACATAGGTGTGGGTCACAGTGATCTGTTGTTTCTGTATTTCCTAGATTCATCTATAATAAATCAACATTAACTGATTGCACAATCCAATCCTTGTTTTATTTGGGTTGGCTTCTTGCTTAAATTATCATTTGATATTTTTTACCTTTGTGACTAAGTCACTCAGATACTCCTTCACTATTTGCTACTCTTGTGTTTGGTTTTCATTAACATACCTTTTGGGGTTACAGGAAATTCCCTGTTGATTTAAAAACCAACCAGAAACACTCATTGATTCTTTAATATATCATTACTTCGGGAAGTTCTGGGATCTTTGTCTGAGGGAGATAGAAAAAAACAATTTCTACCTGTGGGTCCCTGGTGGGCCTTCTGTAGCTCATAGAGATCCCCTCTCCACTAGTAGACTAGCACCCCCAGAGGAAGGAGAGTTGAGAAGTGGTCATGCTATGCCTGGCTAACCACACTCTCCAGAGGGTCTGCTACTTTTAACAGCTGTTATCAAAAACACTTCTGGCTCTTTATGTAGTCTTGAGAAAGGACTCACTTTTATACAAAACTGTATACTCATTGTCTAGAATACCCAATGTCTGACACATAGAGGTTTAAGAAATGTTTGTTAGATGAATAACTGATTATGCAAGTACTTGCATAGAATCCTCTGGGTCAGTGATGTCCAATAAAACTTTCTGCGATGATGAAAATGATGTATATCTGTGCTACTCAATATGGTAGCCACTAGCCACATGTAGTTATTTTGTGTTTAAAATGTGATTTGTATGACTGAAAAATAAATTTTTAATTGTATTTAATTTAAATTAATTTATATCTAAATAATGCCGTCTAGCTAGTGGCTACCATATTGGACAGTACAGGTTTTAGTATACAGTAATGCTACATGATTTTCTGTTCTCCACTCTGAAATGTTAGTGAATGATGGACTGAGCCATTCTGCCTCAGCTGATTATGTAATACTCTTTCAAATAGTATCTGGTTATGCATTTTGAGGATACTGAATAGATAAACATGAGGCAATTATGCAGGATTTATGTACTTGACATTTATTTCACTAGCTACATATTTATATAGATATCTCTCTCTACATAATCTCTCTGTATCTCTATATAGATAGATCTCTCTATCTACATCTATATCTATCCATCCATACATCCATACACACATACATACATTTATCCATCTAGAGATGAATTATTTGCTTGTAGCAACTCAGTCTTCAAACTGCCTCCTTTCTCCAACAAGGTTCAGTTTCCAAATGATCTTAATTTGGCTAGGATTTTTTAGATAAGAGTGTGAACATGATAGATGGTCTTTTAGAGTTCTCAGTGCATCAGCATTACATAAAAGGGGAGAAGACATTTTCAAACTCATGTAAAGAAATTGTGGGTGCAAGATTTTTAAGAGTGACTTTTTTCCTCTGACTACTGACCCTATGGCAGTGGTTCCCAACTTGGGGCGACTTTGCCCCTCAGATGACATTTGGCAATGTCTGGATACATTTTTGTTTTCTTTTTTGATAGCTGTAGGTTTTTATTGATGCCCTGTATGAGGGTGAAGAAGTTCCTTCCTGTTTCTTTGTTTGCTGTGGAGGTTTTATCCTGAATGTTTTGTTTTTTTCCTGAGTTGATTACATTTATTGATATAATAAAACTATGTAGGTATGCATAAAATCATTTATTATAATCTGAATCAGAAAAGGTATGCCATCAATTCTAAATTTGTTGACTATGTTATGTTTTTTTGTTTGTTATTTTTAAATTTTAATTAATTTATTTTTTTCTACAGCAGGTTCTTATTATTTATCCATTTTATACATATTAGTGTATACATGTCAATCCCAATCTCCAAATTCACCACACCACCACCCCCACATTTCCCCCTTGGTGTCCATACATTTGTTCTCTACATCTGTGTCAATTTCTGCCCTGCAAAATGGTTCATCTATACCATTTTTCAAGGTTCCACATATGTGCCTTAATAAGAGATACTTGTTTTTCTTTTTCTTTTCTTTTTTTTTTTTTTTGTGGTACGCGGGCCTCTCACTGTTTTGACCTCTCACACTGCGGAACACAGGCTCCGGACACACAGGCTCAGCAGCCATGGCTCACGGGCCCAGCCGCTCCGCGGCATGTGAGATCCTCCCAGACCGGGGCATGAACCTGCGTCCCCTGCATTGGCAGGTGGACTCCCAACCACTGCACCACCAGGGAAGCCCTGTTTTTCTCTTTCTGATTTATTTCACTCTTTATGACAGTCTCTAGATCCATCCACGTCTCTACAAATGACCCAATTTCATTCCTTTTTATGGCTGAGTAATATTCCGTTGTATATATGTACCACATCTTCTCTATCCATTCATCTGTCGATGGACATTTAGGTTGTTTCCAGGTCCTGGCTATTGTAAATAGTGTTGCAATGAACATTGGGATACATCTGTCTTTTTGAATTATAGATTTCTCTAGGTATATGTCAAGTAGTGGGATTGCTGGGTCATATGGTAATTCTATTTTTAATTTTTTAAGGAACTTCCATACTGTTCTCCAGAGTGGCTGTATCAATTTACATACCCACAAACAGGGCAAGAGGGTTCCCTTTTCTCCACACCCTCTCCAGCATTTGTTGTTTGCAGAATTTCTGTTGATGCCCATTCTAACTGGTGTGAGGTGATACCTCACTGTAGTTTTGATTTGCATTTCTCTAATAATTAGTGATGTTGAGCAGCTCTTCATGTGCTTCTTGGCCATCTGTATGTCTTCTTTGGAGAAATGTCTATTTAGGTCTTCTGCCCATTTTTGGATTGGGTTGGTTGTTTTTTTTAATATTGAGTTGCATGAGCTGTTTATATATTTTGGAGATTAATCCTTCGTCCGTTGATTCATTTGCAAATATTTCCTCCCATTCTCAGGGTGGCCTTTTTGTCTCGTTTGTAGTTTCTTTGCTGTGCAAAAACTTTTAAGTTTCATTAGGTCCCATTTGTTTATTTTTGTTTTAATATCCATTACTCTAGGAGGTGGATCCAGAAAGATCTTGCTGTGATTTATGTCAAAGAGTGTTCCTCCTAGTTCTTCCTAGTTTCCTATAGTGTCTGGTCTTACATTTAGTTCTCTTATCCATTTTGAGTTTATTTTTGTGTATGGTATTAGGGTGTGTTCTAATTTCATTCTTTTACATGTAGCCATCCAGTTCTCCCAGCACCACTTAGTGAAGAGACTGTCTTTTCTCCATTGTATATCCTTGCCTCCTTTGTCATAGATTAGTTGACCATAGGTGCGTGGGTTTATCTCTGGGCTTTCTATCCTGTTCCATTGATCTATCTTTCTGTTTTTGTGCCAGTACCATATTGTCTTGATTACTGTAACTTTGTAGTATAGTCTGAAGTCTGGGAGCCTGATTCCTCCAGCTCCATTCTTTCCCCTCAAGACTGCTTTGGCTATTCGGGGTGTTTTGTTTCTCCATACAGATTTTAAGATTTTTTGTTCTAGTTCTGTAAGAAATGCCATTAGTCATTTGATAGGGATTGCATTGAATCTGTAGATTTCTCTGGGTAGTATAGTCATTTTCACAATATAGATTCTTCCAATTCAAGAACATGGTATATCTCTCCATTTGTTGGTATCATCTTCAATTTCTTTCATCAGTGTCTTATAGTTTTCTGCATACAGGTCTTTTGTCTCCCTAGGTAGGTTTATTCCTAGGTATTTTATTCTTTTTGTTGCAATGGTAAATGGGAGTGTTTCCTTAATTTCTCTTTCAGATTTTTCATCATTAGTGTATAGGAATGCAAGAGATTTCTGTGCGTTAATTTTGTATACTGCAACTTTACCAAATTCATTGATTAGCTCTAGTAGTTTTCTGGTGGCATCTTCAGGATTCTCTATGTATAGTATCATGTCATCTGCAAACAGTGAGAGTTTTACTTCTTCTTTTCCAATTTGGATTCCTTTTATTACTTTTTCTTCTCTGATTGCCTTGGCTAGGACTTCCAAAACTGTGTTGAATAATATTGGTGAGGGTGGACTTCCTTGTCTCCTTCCTGATCTTAGAGGAAATGCATTCAGTTTTTCACCATTGAGAATGGCGTTTGCAGTGGGTTTGTCATATATGGCCTTTATTATGTTGAGGTAGTTTCCCTCTATGCCTACTTTCTGGAGAGTTTTTATCATAAATGGGTGTTGAATTTTGTTGAAAGTTCTTTCTGCATCTATTGAGATGATCATATGGTTTTTCTTCTTCAATTTTTTAATGTGGTGTATCACATTGATTGATTTGCAGTTATTGAAGAATCCTTGCATCCCTGGGATAAATCCCACTTGATCATGGTGTATGATCATTTTAATGTGTTGTTGGGTTCTGTTTGCTTGTATTTTGTTGAGGATTGTTGTATCTATATTCATCAGGGATATTGGTCTGTAATTTTCTTTTTTTGTAGTATCTTTGTCTGGTTTTGGTATCAGGGTGATGGTGGCCTCATAGAATGAGTTTGGGAGTGTTCCTTCCCCTGCACATTTTTGGAGGAGTTTGAGAAGTATGGGTGTTAGCTCTTCTTTAAATGTTTGATAGAATTCACCTGTGAAGCCATCAGGTCCTGTAGTTTTGTTTGTTGGAAGATTTTTAATCACAATTTCAATTTCATTACTTGTGATTGGTCTGTTCATATTTTCTATTTCTTCCTGGTTCAGTCTTGGAATGTTATACTTTTCTAAGAATTTGTCCATTTCTTCCAGGTTGTCCATTTTATTGGCATAGAGTTGTTTGTAGTAGTCTCTTAGGATGCTTTGTATTTCTGTGGTGCCTGTTGTCACTTCTTTTTCATTTCTAATATTATTGATTTTTGTCCTCTCCCTCTTTTTCTTGATAAGCCTGGCTAATGGTTTATCAATTTTATTTATCTTCTCAAAGAACCAGCTTTCAGTTTTATTGAGCTTTGCTACTGTTTTCTTTGCTTCTATTTCATTTACTTCTGCTCTGATCTTTATAATTTCTTTCCTTCTGCTAACTTTGGGTGTTGTTTGTTCTTCTTTCTCTAGTTCTTTTAGGTGTAAGGTTAGGTTGTTTATTTGAGATGTTTGTTGTTTCTTGAGGTAGGATTTTATTGCTATAAGCTTCCCTCTTAGAACTGCTTTTGCTGCATCCCATAGCTTTGGATCGTCATGTTTTCATTGTCATTTGTTTCTAGGTATCTTTTCATTTCCTCTTTGATTTCTTCCATGATCTCTTGGTTATTTAGTAACATATTTTTTAGCCTCCATGTGTTTGTGTTTTTTACGTTTTTTTCCATGTAATTGATTTCTAATCTCATAGCATTGTGGTTCAGAAAAGATGTTTGATATGATTTCAGTTTTCTTAAATTTACTGAGGCTTGATTTGTGACCCAAGATGTGATCTATCCTGGAGAATGTTCTGTTCACACTTGAGAAGAAAGTGTAATCTGCTGTTTTTGGATGGAATGTCCTATAAATATCAATTAAATCTATCTGGTCTATTGTGTCATTTAAAGCTTGTGTTTCCTTATTAATTTTCTCTTTGGATGATCTGTCTATTGGTGTAAGTGAGGTGTTAACATCCCCCACTATTATTATGTTACTGTCAATTTACTCTTTTATAACTGTTAGCATTTGCCTTATGTATTGAGGTGCTCCTATGTTAGGTGCATATATATGTATAATTGTTATATCTTCTTCTTGGATTGATTCCTTGATCATTATGTAGTGTCCTTCCTTGTCTCTTGTAATATTCTTTATTTTAAAGTCTTTTTATCTGATATGAGTATTGCTACTCCAGCTTTCTTTTGATTTCCATTTGCATGGCATATCTTTTTCCATTCCCTCACTTTCCATCTGTATGTGTCCCTAGGTCTGAAGTGGGTCTCTTGTAGACAGCGTATATATGGGTCTTGTTTTTGTATCCATTCAGAGAGCTTGTGTCTTTTGGTTGGAGCATTTAGTCCATTCACTTTTAAGGTAATTATTGATATGTATGTTCCTATTACCATTTTCTTAATTGTTTTGGGTTTGTTTTTGTAGGTCTTTTTCTTCTCTTGTGTTTTCCACTTAGAGAAGTTCCTTTAGCATTTCTTGTAGAGCTTGTTTGGTGGTGCTGAATTCTCTTAGCTTTTGCTTCTCTAAAGCTTTTGATTTCTCCATCAAATCTGAATGACATCCTTGCCGGGTAGAGTAATCTTGGTTGTAGGTTCTTCCCTTTCATCACTTTAAATATACCGTGCTACTCCCTTCTGACTTGTAGATTTTCTGCTGAGAAATCAGCTGTTAACCTTATGGGAGTTCCCTTGTATGTTATTTGTCATTTTTTCCTTCTTGCTTTTAATAATTTTTCTTTGTCTTTAATTTTTGTCAATTTGATTATTGTGTGTCCTGGCGTGTCTCTCCTTGGATTACCCTGCCTGGGACTCTCTGCCCTTCCTGGACTTGGGTGGCTATTTTCTTTCCCAAGTTAGGAAGTTTTCAACTATAATCTCTTCAAATATTTTCTTGGCTCCTTTCTCTCTCTCGTCTCCTTCTTGGACCCCTATAGTGCGAATGTTGGTACGTTTAATTTTGTCCCAGAGGTCTCTTAGGCTGTCTTCATTTCTTTTCATTCTTTTTTCTTTATTCTGTTCTGCAGCAATGACTTCTACCATTCTGTCTTTCAGGTCACTTATCCGTTCTTCTGCCTCAGTTATTCTTCTATTGATTCCTTCTAGTGTACTGTTCATTTCAGTTATTGTATTGTTCATCTCTGTTTGTTTGTTCTTTAATTCTTCTAGGTCTTTGTTAAACATTTCTTGCATCTTCTCGATCTTTGCCTCTATTGTTTTTCCGAGGTCCTGGATCATCTTCACTGCAATTACTCTGAATTTCTTTTCTGGAAACGTGCCTGTCTCCACTGCATTTAGTTGTTTTTCTGGAGTTTTATCTTGTTCCTTCATCTGGTACATAGTCCTCTGCCTTTTCATTTTGTCTATCTTTCTGTGAATGTGGTTTTCATTCCACAGGCTGCAGTGTTGTAGTTCTTCTTGCTTCTGCTGTCTGCCCTCTGGTGGATTAGGCTATCTAAGAGGCTTGTGTAAGCTTCCTGATGGGAGGTACTGGTGGTGGATAGAACTGGGTGTTGCTCTGGTGGGCAGAGCTCAATAGAACTTTAATCCACTTGTCTACTGTTGGGTGGAGCTGAATCCCATCCCTGTTGGTTGTTTGGCCTGAGGTGACCCAGCACAGGTGGGGCTAATGGTGGACTCCGGGAGGGCTTAGGTCAAGGAGTACTTCCCAGATCTTCTGCTGCCAGTGTCCTTGTCCCTGTGGTGAGCCACAGCCGCACCCACCCCCGCCTCTGCAGGAGACTCTCCAACACTAGCAAGTAGGTCTGGATGAGTCTTCTATGGGCTCACTGCTCCTTCCCCCTGGGTCCTGATGTGCACACTAGTTTGTGTGTGCCCTTCAACAGTGGAGCCTCTGTTTCTCCCAGTCCTGTCAAAGTCCTGCAATCAAATCCCACTAGCCTTCAAAGACTGATTCTCTGGGAATTCCTTCTCCCATTGCTGCATCCCCAGGTTGGGAAGCCTGACCTGGGTCTCACAACCTTCACTCCAGTGGTTGGACTTCTGTGGTGTAATCATTCTCCAGTTTTTGAGTCACTCATCCAGCAGTTATGGGATTTGGTTTTATTGTGATCATGCCCCTCCTACTGTCTCATTGTGGCTTCTCTTTTGTCCTTGAATGTGGGGTATCTTTCTTAGTGAGTTCCAGTGTCTTCCTGTCGATGATTGTTTAGCAGCTAGTTGTGATTCCAGTGCTCTCACAAGAGGGAGTGAGTCTGCCATATTGAACCAATATCTTTAATATTGTTCTTTAATTTTTTATTTTAAAAGGCAAGAATTTCTCAAAGGACATTAAAATCTTATTATTTTTTGACATTTTAATTATATTTGTGAATTTCAGAAGGGGATTAAAATGTAATACTTCTTATACAACTTATATGTTTCTTCTATTTTCAGTGTATCAACTAAATGCATAATTTAGAAAGATCACAAACAGCATTATATATTCTAAACTGGGATGAGCGTAAGAAAACACTTTCTTACTTGCTCCATCTTTCCATGCCTGCAAACTTACACAATTTTACCTCAGGCTCTATGTTTTTCCTCCCTTTCTCTGTAATTATGTCATTTTCACATTAAATTTTCCAATTAAAATCCAACATGTTAAACTTTTCAAATCTTAAATAAAAAATTGTTAACATGGTTTCCTGAAATAAAGAATATTAACATTACCAAGTTAATATTTTCTCCAGTGGTAGAGAAAAAAAACTCTTAAATTCACAACTCAGAATAATTTCTGGAATTGGAAACCACAAATCTGAAACAAATGTTTTAAACATGAAATAAAATTAAATTTACTGATACATCATCCACTGTTGAGAATGCACACTCTTCCACCTCTATGCTTCTTTTTGATTTCTCATCAAATGAGTAGCATCTGGACATTCTTTCAGACTTGTAAGGTGACTATCGAAAGAATATACTTAAGGATTTAAAATAAACTAGTTTATCAAGTTTGGATGGTAAACTTTAACCAATAGTATGCTTTGAGGTGAAGAATCACTTGATAATCTTTGTTTTAGGAAGTAAATATTTCCTGATTCTGGTTAATTAAATGAGAAACAATATAATGTTCAAAACCTAAGCAAAACCCTTGAATACTTGGAGCAGTTTTGTGTTTGTCTTTCAAGAGATGGCATTCTTTGGGCTTCCCTGGTGGCACAGTGGTTGAGAGTCCGCCTGCTGATGCAGGGGACACGGGTTCGTGCCCCGGTCCGGGAGGATCCCACATGCCATGGAGTGACTGGGCCCATGAGCCATGGCTAATGAGCCTGCACATCCGGAGCCTGTGCTCCGCAACGGGAGAGGCCACAACAGTGAGAGGCCCACATACCGCAAAAAAAAAAAAAAAGAGAGGGCACTCTTGTTCTGAGTCAGTATGTTCTGGTCTTCAGACCCTGGCTTTTTTCCTTTTAGAGGCAAGTGTGAAACAAGATCAGAGATTTTCATAAAAGGTTTGATAGCCCTTGACTTGCTTTTCTTAGTGTAATGGTACATGTCTGGCTCTGGCCCAGTAATTCTTTTGTATCTGCTTAAAGGGGAATCCAGCTTTAAGGTGGGAAGGTGAACATGTATTTGTACCAACTGCCATTTTCAAGGACTTCCCCAACTCTCCTTGTGATTTCTTTTGTAGCTACAGCAGTGCCTGCTTTTATTGACTTTGAGTTTTCTTTTCTGTCCATCAGATCTTTTTTTTTCCCCACTGTGTCTTTGCCCACATGCCTAGAATATTTTTTTCCTTCTTTGTAATACAGTTCTCAATTAAAAATCCACCTCACTGTAAGATTCAAGACATTTAGTTAGAATCTTATTACACAGGGTCCCTAGACTCCAAAAGCCTATGCTCTAAGATAACTCCTCCTGGATGTTTTCCTGTAATTTCCCTACTGTCCAAATAGCCCTTGACCCATGCTTTCCCTTCAAGCAGGAACCTAGTTTTAGTTTTCTTTATTTTCAAAATATTCCTCCTTTTAGACAGTGGAAGATTTGAGGCCAGAAACTGTGACGTCTTTGAATGAATACACTTATTAGCACCTCTGTAAACACTTTGACATTCAATGTTTACTGAATCTTTCTTTTAGTCAATTTAACATTCAACATTTAAATTCATATTTCAATTCCTCTTTTGTTTTGAGAAGAAGTTTTTGGCAAAACAGGCACATAAAATTACAATGAATAAATGAACATATGGGAAAATGTTCAAATTGGCTAATAAATAAAAATTCTATACCTTTGTCAACTTTTTATTAATGTATAACAAGTTACTACAATCTTAACCACTTAAAATGACAGCCATTTATTATTTGTTTTTATTCTGTTTGTCAGAAGTCCAAGTGGGCCCAACTTTGTTCTCTGCTTAGTGTTTAAAGGCTAAAAGCAAGATGTGGGCTCAGTTGGGTTTCTATCTGGAGGCTGTGGTAAAGAATCGCTTGCTAGCATATTTAGTCTCTTGGTAGAATTAAGTTCATTTCAGAAGGACTAAGGTCCCTGTTTTTTTGCTCCCTATCATCTTGGGCTTCCCTCAATTTCTGGAGGCTAACTGAATTCCTTGGTAAATGGTCCCCTCCATTTTCAAGCCAACAGTGGTGCATCTTCTCACACTTGGAATCTCTTTGGTTTTTCTGCTACCAAGAAGAGAAAATTCTCTGCTTCTAAGGGACTCTACTTCTAAAGGATTAGACTTAAACCCACCTGGAAAAATCTCCTTTTTTATTAACTCAAAGTCAAGTGATTAGTAACCTTAATCATATCTACAAAACTCCTTTTGCCATGTAATGTAACATAAGCATGGGTATGATTTCTCATTATATTCACAGTAAGATTAGGGCAGAAGATCTTGGAGGACCCTTTAAAAAAAAAAAGAATTCTGTCTACCACAATACTAAAAAAAAAAAAAAAAAAAAAGATTGTTTTCCCCCTTTTAAACTCTATATTTAATAATGTTAGATATTTAATAAAAATTCAACATTCACATACTCTGGGGGTATAGTCAGTTGGTACAACTCTTTCAAGAATGCAAATTTATTAAAGTGGTAAGGAGGGAAGAACTTTTATGTGAAGGGATTCATGTGTACATGCAACATTATAGTGTGTTTAGAGCACTAGAATACCTCTTTAAAAAATGAAAATTAAGAAGAATAGCAAAAGGAAAGAAATCAAGATGAGAGATTAAAATGGAAAATAGGAAAGGGATAATTATGGAAGTTTTGTACATCTAGAAACTATGTTTTGTCTTTACCCTATAGGTTAAGGTCTCATAATTTCTTTTTATGCCATGTCCATGGTCACCTTTGGCTGTCTGGTGAAGACTATGGACTCCTTCTCATAATAATGTTTTTAGATGCATAAAATAAAATACATAGAATTATACTAAAACCAGTATATGGTGATGTAGTTATCAAAATAGTTTTGAAATTTTTGAACAGAAATAAATATGCTTCTCTTTTAACATATTAAATAACAGGATTTAGCAATGAGTCTAGTAACATAATTTCAAAGTTGCAATGAGAATAAATATATTTTGATACATATGCAACAACTATTAAATGAAATTAAATAATCTATGATTTCTCTTGGTGACAAAGTCACTGATACAACTTATGTTACTGGGTTGTTGGGGTTCTTTTTTTTTGCCTATTTTATAATGGAAAGAAATTGTAAGTTTCTGTTAAAAGTTAGTGAAGATAAAGAAGATTTTTTTTTCCTATCCAAGTTGTGCTCTAGATTAAGTACATCTTCTGTAGGAGTTGAAGAAATTAGAGGTATTTGAAATTAGAAATGCAGGGACATGGACTATAGGACTTCAAGGTTAGAGAAAGAAGATCATTTTGAGGTTCTTCCAACAGTTTAGAAGGAGATGATGGAAGTGGAAAAGAAGTTAAGATCATTTAGATTTATGAGTTCAAAGAATTGAAGCTAGGTGTGGATTATCTACTTGGATGTTGAAACTGACAACAATGAAGAAAGGAGTCAGATATATAGGTCCATTCTGAGCAGGTGCCTAGTACCTCAGTTAATGTGGGGGGTGTCCAGAGCTTGGAAGTGATTAGGAGGGGCAATATGTGGTACGGTTAGAGGCATGAGCCTATATACTAAAACTAGTTTATATTTTTATACTATTGTGCAGCAGTAATTGTTGGAAGACTACACGAATATTTGGAAGCTTTTAAATGGGTGTTGGAAGAATTTTGACTTAGTATTAGAGCCAGGGAGAAAGAGCAATCACTTGAGAGGGTTACAATGAAAGGGTGTGTTAGATAGGGACATCCAGACTTGAGTAAGAGGTTGAGGGAGCGTTCTGTGAAAGGTTGAAGGTATAGGAACATTTTGATAAAAAATACAAAGGAAGAAAGATTAAGTGGAATCAGCTGAGAAAAAGGGTAGTAATGAGGTGTTAAACCAGTGGGAAAGACAATGAGAAGTGTAGTGAGAGGGAGAAGAAACCACAGGAATTATGAGAAAGAAGCAAAGCAGAGGTAAGGATAGATGATCACAGTGGTCTTCATTTGGTGCAGTGTGAGAGGGTTCATGGAGTGAGGAAGGGTAGGACACCATATTTTATGATTCATGACCCTGGTGTAAAATTTAGTTGCTAGCAGGCTATCCTAATGTTCTGGGCAAGGTCTATGTGGTGTAACTATTTAATGTATCAACTCAAAGATAGCCATTAAAAATGATAATAATACCAAACATGTGGTCATTGGAAAATATATAGTGTCAGATGGAGAAATACATAATTTTATATATGCTATTATGTCAATTTTGTCAAATATATGTAGGTATATATACAAGAATAGGAAGGTAAAAAATAAAAATAGTTGTAAATTGATACAATTGTGTGCCCTCTCCCTCTAAAAAGTATTAGTTATAATGTTCCCACAGGGTTTTTTTTTTTTTTTTGTAGTGAGATAAGTAAATCCCATTCATTTCCTTTACTTAAAAAAAAAAAAAACTTCTGTAATGCAACTATTTTTTTTTCCTATGAAACTTTTATAAAGTGGCTGCGGCTTAATATTTGTCTTTCCAATGGCTTTAACTTTCAGGTTCTATTTATTTCTCCTCTCCGCTTTTAAATTCTTCTTTTCTTCAAAGTGCCTTTCAGCCTATTCATTCAACTTCCTAATCCTCTTTCCCTAAGGATTATTACTTGTAGGACAAACACTAGAGGATTTAAAAAATTATCCCAAGAATTCAGTAATCTCCACCTAGATCTAAACAGGAAAATATGGGTTTGAGGTTCATCAGAAAGTACTAGTTTTTAACACAGATGAAGGGTAGCTGAAACCATTAGGAAGGTAATCCTATGCATTTCTGAAATTTCTCCTCCTGAAAACATTTCTTAGGGGGACATCTGAACATCTTTCATGGAGAGCACTGACATTTGGGAATGGAAAGAGAAGAAAAATCTAACAGGGTGATCTCCTCATCTCCAAAACTAAATTTTAAATAAAAGTTGGGACATAGATTCTGACAATGGAACAAAATGTAAAAAAATAGAACTTCACAGGAAACTTATGACATCTGGTTAGCATACTCACAATTACATAGCTCTGTGACTTAAGTTAAAGAATCTTTAATAATTCAGGATGTAGACTAAGATATTAATAAGCAGAGTCTTTAAAATATACTTTGTTAAATTCTGACTTTGGAATGATTTTGGTATTTTCCATTGTCAGCTATGTAATAGCTTTAACAATGTTCCCAGTTGATTTTTTCTTTTTTTAATTTTTATTGGAGTATAGTTGATTTACAGTGTTGTGTTAGTTTCAGGTGTACAGCAAAGCAAATCAGTTATACATATATATAATATATTACATATATTATATATAAATATCTCTACTCATTTTTAGATTCTTTTCCCATATAGGTCATTACAGAGTATTGAGTAGTGTTCCCTATGCTATACAGTGATTGATTATAGAGTTCTCCAACAAGTTGTCGTAAAATATGCTGTAAATAAAATGGAGTGGGACTATATTCAGTCTTAAAGCTATCAAGTGAACAACAATTAATTTGATTTGCTTGGTACTTTTCTTTTTGTGATAAATTAATATTAACCATATGAGCTGTATTATATATTATTTCTCTTCAAGAAAATGCTAAATATAATTTCAACAAAACAGTGGTATTTGCAAAATACATAAGGCAATAATAATGATAATGAAAATGCTGACATTGTATAAAAACAATGACAATCTTAGTGCATGTGCAGCATCAGCTGTGCTGATACCAATTTATAATAATATACTTTGCACTTTTCAAACAGTTTGAAACATTCTCTGAATTTGGACTTTAATTTATTATTCAAGAGGAAAGCCTTACAACATTGTGAGGAAATAGATTAAGTTTCATTTAACAGGATAAGGGCAGTTGGGAGTAAAGATGTATTTCTCTTCTTAATTGCATGACAAGATTACATTTTTCTCATTTCTTATTAGCCATAGTTAAAACTTTCAGGCAAGAAAAATACTGAAACCTGTAAAAGAATGTTTATTGTAAGTATTTACAAAATCATCTTAATCAAAACATTTTAGTTTGCTGCATTTTAGTGTGCTTCCTGTAGTTCTGTTTATAAAACAGATTTTCTAATAAGGCATTAAAAAGAGCAAAGTTCAAAACAAACTTTTGTTGTTTCAGCAGGGTTTGAACTATTTTGCTGCTCCTTATTTTAAAATATGGTATATAATTTATACCACGTCAAGTCTTTAAGTTACTTCATAATTATAAAGCTTAGTGTGGAGGGTGAGAAAGGGATAGGGTAAGATATAGATTTGGAGGGTAAACTTTCCATGGAGTGTTCTGACCTGCCGATTTAATTGGCTCTGCAGCTTTGCCTATGTTAAAATCGTCCTTCATTTCCTTAGGTATAGTTGGATATAGTTTTAAGCGGTATTGTTTGTCTTAACCATAAAACTGGTTTGGTTAAATGATATACTTTGCTAAACACCATGTGAGTTTAACTTACATTTTTTCCAAGGAGAAACATCTGTTTGGCAACAATCATTTAATCCCAGTGACTTCTAGAACTGCAATATCCCTGGCTAGTGAATGTGCATAACACAGAGTAGTGGAGAGAAGACTGAATTGGATGAAAGAGCTCCTGGATTCTGTTCCTCTACTGGCTATCACCTACTGTATTCTTTGGGGAAATTCTCTTGGCTTTGATTTCACATGAGTCAAAAAAGGAGGTTGATATAGACAGTCTTTTAGGTCTCTCCCAACTCTAACAGCTATAATTCTAACATTAACTTCAACAATTTGTAACAAGTTTATTTTTCATTTCCATGATGGCACGAAGGAATGCCTTGCACGCATCCCCTCTCTGTCAAATAAATATATGAACAAAGCAATAAGTCACTGGGCGATTGCTATTAAAATATTTTTGTTCTTATAGTTATTGAATCATGAAGATTTAACTGAGAGGTGGTTAAGCATTGCAAAAAGTTTTGTTCAATTCTTACTCCAGTATTAAAAACTAACCCTTTAGTTCTCATGACATTCCACAGAGATTATGTTCTGTATCATTTACTGTCAACCTAATGGATTTGACCTGTCTTTTTTTTTTTTTTTTTTTTTTTTTGCGGTGCATGGGCCTCTCATCATTGTGGCCTCTCCTGTTGCAGAGCACAGGCTCCGAACACACAGGCTCAGCGGCCATGGCCCACGGGCCCAGCCGCTCCACGGCATGTGGGATCTTCCCAGACCGGGGCACGAACCCGTGCCGCCTGCATCGGCAGGTGGACTGTCAACCACTGCGCACCAGGGAAGCCCTGACCTGTCTTTTAAAACGAGTCAAATTGTAGAGTTTTTTCACTATGAAAAGATATATCATTATAGCATTCACAGCATAAGGGACAAAACCTAGGGGTTTTTTTAACCACAATATATATGTAAAATTCACCAAGCAATAATACTGATAAATAAAAATGCTAACACTAAAAAAAAGAAAAGCCACCTTCTTTATAATCTTAATGCATTTGCAGCATCATCTGTACTGATATCAGTTTGCAATAATATACTTTGCATTTTTTGAGCAGGTTTTAAATATTTGACTTTTCAACTTTATTATTCAACAGGAAAGCCTCACAACAATACCATGGGGTAAATAGCTTAATGTCCCTTATGGTAGATGGAAAATATGAGTCAAAAGTTATCACATGATTCCCATAACACCACTCAATAAGTCAGGATCAAACTAGAAATAGGATACATAAATCCTATTTAAAATCTACTTTTCCATTTCTTAGATTTTCCTGTAGAGTTTTGCATTTCTCATTTGTGTTAAAATGTCAATGAGTTGAATTAAACTAATCATATAATTATTTAAATAAGTATATAGTTTCACAGACATTTGCAAAAAGTTATCACAGTCTTCTGAAATATAAATAGAGGTACACAAAAGCACATATCCATTCTTATAGAAATTAATTAGTAGAAAATAATTTTTTTGTAGACAGATGTTTTCTTGTTTTTACCAAATGATGCATTAGACTTTAACATAAAAAAAGATATATCATCAGTGAAACACATCTTGAATATGCTAAATATTCTCCAGAAAGCTTTGGCTGTTTCTCTATGTACAAAAGGAAGCATAAGAATTTAAATGTTTACTCTGTTTTTCCTATTGATATTTAATTGTTAGTAGTCATCAACTCAGAAATTTGGTGACCTTTTCTTTTCGAAAGTGTGTATGATGACCCTTTCATGTTTATTATATCTTAATATTGATATTAGATAAGAACTAGGAGTTTTTTAGTTATATTTATCTTGTTTGCATATACTACATATAACACATATACATGTAAATTAAAAGTTTTAGTTATTAAAGAAACTAAGAGGCTAAATTTTTCTCCGATAAATCAGAGCAACAAGTCTAGTGTTTGAGGTCTTACATTTGAGACCTGGATGTGAAAACAGCTGCATCTGTAGTCACAACCATGGTGACAGATGACCTTGTATCCTATGACTACTTGTGTATAAGAAGCCTTGGTTCAACATACATTAATGAGACATAAAAAGTGATTTTGAAAACCTAGTAATTCACCTAATTTTTTTTACAATGTAATTTTAAGTATTCTGAAATCAAGTACATGATTTTAAAGAAGAAATATACAGTTTTTAAAAAGTATATTGTTTTACTGAGTCCTAAACAAATGAATAATAGTTGATAGCAGCTAGTCTATATTGAGAGCCTGCTGTGTACAGACACTGTTCCAAGTAATTTACTTGTAAGCATGCATTTAATCCTCATGATGATCTGAGGTAGGTACTATTTTTATTCTCACTGCAGAAATGGAAGAACTAATGCACAGAGATGTTAAGGACACAACTTATACGTGGCAAAGCCAATGTTCAAGCTCAGGCAGCCTGGTGCCAAAGCCTGTGCTTTCCACCCCCTGGGGCTGGTTTAAGCCCCATCATCATTCACTCGTTTGACAAATTAAGTTTATTTACCTTAAAACTCATAGAGACATTCATTTCCATTATAACAAACCTTTATATGATGTATAATATATGCTAGGCACTATCCTAAGTGCTTTGTACAAATCAACTCTCCTAACCTGACATTCTGGTAGGTATCTGAATTGTCAGAGAACTGAAGACTTATAAAAGCACCATATGCTAATGTAGGTATATCTAAATAAATAATTGGATGTCTCATTCCAACAAAAATCTAGAGTGCTTGTTTTGTTATTAATCATTTGAAACTCAACTCTTCTAGCCTTGGTCCCTTTGGTTCCTTTTATCTTCTACCCATGGAAGCATGTTCCCAAGAGTTGTCTTTATTCTCCTTTTTGGTCTAACTCCAAATGATGCATGGATGGCAAGATGCTGTTAAAGAATAAATCAGAAATTCTTAGTAACAATACAACATGCATCCTGAAGCTAGTGCTTATGTGTATAACCCAATGTTAACAGCAAGTTCAGATACATTTAAACATCTTTTAAATGGCGACTCTTGTGGTTAATGATAATGATCTGTATTACTATTTATAAACCCAGGTTAGAGTTCAAATTATATTACAAATCCCACACTTCTCCATTCTAGCCATTGCATGTCCAATCATCAGTCCTAGAATGTTGAAGCCCTGAATCCTCAGGGATGATTGCTGTCTGATATTTTGCTATATGAATCCCAAGTGCTCCAAATACTGTATGAGGTAAGACTTTGACAGCCCCGGCAGCTCTTCATATCCTGTGGAAAATGATGCTCCCCATCTTCACTTGGGGGAAACCATTTATAAATATTCATCTGATTAATAAGATCACAGTTTCTCTTGTGAGTGAGGAGTTGGTGCTACTTGTCATTTGCTGTGTCTTCTTCACTTAGGGTAGAGAAATACTTCTGTCACATGTACACAAAGTTCACTTCATGATATTAGATTGGTCTGACTCTGAAGAACTTCTTGACATCCAGTACAAGCACTGATTCAAACCACAAGAATATAAATAATACACAATATGCAGGAGTTTTAGCTCTGTGTGCCATGGACAAAATTCATGGTCAATTCACACTAGATACCAGTCTTTGAGGCAATCCAGCCTCGATACTGACTCATTCTTGTGTAGACCCCCGGTTTTTTGGGAAGAGCACATGATTGTCCCCAACCTACTATACCGACAAGGTACCAGATGTCATGATTATCATAAACCAGAGGTCCACCAGAATCTCCCTAGAGAAGAAAATATATTTAAAATTGTTAACATTTAATTCAGTAGGAAGGTCACTGCAATCATCTCTCTTCCACAGGAAAAATGGAAACTGGTACACAGAACATGCAGCCAAACTAGAGATAGATTATATGATGTTTCTCTCAACTGAGTTAAAATTTTGTGCTAATCTTTAAAGTGAATTGTTTTCTAGAAAGACTAACACTCATTCATATGGAATGGTTACATTATTTCTGGTTCAGCATCCCTAGATTTTTTGCTAGTTTTATTAGACCCTTTAAGCATGGGGTTTAGTAAGCATTTATCTAAAATATTTAACATGAGGTTGGTATTTGTGCATAGGCAGAAATTTTCTGTGATCTCTTCTAAATGTCTTAGCTTGACTGTATTTTATGGACCTAATCTTGGTCTCCTTTTCTGTTACTCACCTAGTTCTAATTTATGTTTGCTTTCTGAATTTTATATAGATTAAATCTCTTAAATCTCTTTTGGATCAAGGAAGATTAAGTAAATAAACAGTTGTAAGTGTAGAGGTTAAAATTGTGGTCTCAGTAGTTGAACTGCCCAAGTTTCAGGTCTAGTTCTATTAATTACTGGTTGTGTGACCTGAGGTAAGATACACAGGGTAACCTCTTTGTGCCTCTTCCACCTCCTTCATTTATTTTTTCTTTTATCAGCTATTTATTGAATTTCTATTATGTGTCCCAGACATTATGGTGGACATTGAGGATAAAACGATGACCAAAAATGAACGGTCCCTATGCTCATAGAGCTTGACATTTAGGTTAAAAAACCCACAATATTAAATAAGCCTACAAATATGCAAAATGACAACTGTGATAAGTGCTATGGAAACATACAATGGGGGATTCGACTAGTCAGGGAGGAAAGGGATATTTGCCTTGATGAGATGTAATTGAGCTGATATCTAAAGGAAGAGGAGTAAATCATGAAAAGAAAGGATGAAATGTGTTCTAGACAGAGGGAACAGCATGACAAATGCTCTAGGCATGAAGGAGCCTGGCATATGCAAAGGCCTGTAGAAAGGGGGACTGGAGAGAAGACAGCAAGGGGGCAATTGGTACAAAATGAGGCCATAGAGGTAAGGAGAGACTAGTCTATATGGAGCCCTGTGGCTCTTTTACAGACGGTTTTGGTTTTTATCATAAGATAAAAGAAAAGGTAAACCACTGAAGTTTTAAGTGTTTTAAGGAGGGCGTTGACATGATCAGATTACATCTTGTTAGAAACTGTCCGGGCATTCATTTTACTAATGCACTAAAAGAGTATAAGAATGAATATAAGGGAGATAAACTAGATGGTTAAATGTGGTTGGAGGGTGGAGGGAAGGGAAGGGGAGGAGAGAGAGGTTGAGAGAAGAGAGAAAGGCAAGAAATGGTGAAGAGAGATTTAAGGAGGTAGAAACCATGGGATTAGGTAATCAATTGGATATGGGATAAAGAGAGAAATTAGAATGATTTCTAGACTCTGGCTTATTTAGCATAATGAAAGGGGATGCCATTCATAGAGATACAAAACATAGGAAGAAGATCAGGTGGGGAGGGGAATAAGAACAGAATCAGGTACAACATTTGAATCTGAGATGCCTTTGAAACATCCAACTGGAGCTGCCAAGTAGGAATAGAATATAAAAGTCTGGAGATCAAAAGGGAGGTTAAGACTAAAAGTATAAATGTATGAAACATCAACAAAAAGATCATAATTGAAGCTATGAAAGAGAATTAGATTCTCTGGAGAGAAAGTATAGAGTGAAAAAGAAACAGGCATAGGATAGATTAACATGTATTAGATGGAATTAAGAGAATGAGCCTGAAAAGGAGACAGAGAAGGAGCAGACAGATGTAGGATGAAAATCATTACAAGCTAAGGGAAGACGATATTTCAAGAAAGGGGGAGCGGTAAGCATTATTAAATGCTGTTAAGAGGTTAAAAAAAAAAAGAAGACCAAAAAATTTGTATAACTTCATTAGTGGTTCATTGAAAACATTAGGAAGAGAGATTTTGATGAAGTAATAGGGCAGAAACCATATTGAAATGGTTTGAGGAGTTAGTGGGAGGTGAGGAAATTGAGACCATGGGTAGAGACATTTTCGCAAATATTTGGTGGTAAAGAGAAGAGATAAGATGAGACACTAGTTGGAGGCATTATGGGTCTAAAAAGAATTGGCTATTTCTTTTTTTCCCTAACTTAAGAGATCTGAATAGAGAAGGATCTAGTTACAAGAGAAATGTTGAGTCTGAAAAGAGAGAGAGAGGACATAATTGCCAGTGTAAACTTCCCCAGAGGCCAGCAAGAAGAAGAAATGGAGCAAAGGAGAAGGGACCAGCCTTAGTGAAGAGGCAGCTTCTCTGTTGTGATCTAAGCTGAAAGTGGATGACAAGGGTCCGGATGAAGGCATGTCTGTATGCTTGGTGCTGGGAAGATGGGGAAACTCCCCTCTTTTGACTTGTATTTTTCTTTGAAAATTGGGAAACAAAATCATCAGTTGAGAATAAACAGGCAGGCGAAACTGAAAGTTAAGGAAAGTAGAAAATGGTGGAAGAATTCAGAGAAAGGTAGATTTAGAAAAAAACAAACTAACAAAAAGAGTAAGGTTGTCAGTTTTGTTATCTGGAACCTATAGTGGAACCATGGGTTCTCTTGTATTTTTTCCAGGAGCATTTGACTTTCCAGATACAGGCAGAGAGAGAGAGAGACTAAATAATTGAGTCCTTCCAGGTTTGGGACTTTGTCAGACAGAAATACTGGGAAGAGAGAGCATCAGGTGGACTTGGGGTATTAGCAAAAGTGTTTAAAAAATGATCACAGGGGCTTCCCTGGTGGTCCAGTTGTTAAGACTCTATGCTTCCACTGCAGGGGGCAGGGGTTTGATCCCTGGTGGGGGAACTAAGATCCCACATGCTGCAAGGCGTGGCCAAAAAAAAAAAATGATCACAGTGCAATCTAAATTGGACAAGTGGATGGTGGAAGAAAAGAAAGGATTAATGGAATGTGAAATAGCAGAGAAGCTGTTCTCTACAGGTCTCTATGAAATTGAAGAAGGATGATATTCAGCCAACAGATATTTGTGCCAGGCACTGTTTTAGGTGTTGGTAATACAGCAGTAAAATAAAATGGATGCTCTAAAATGTGTGCCTTCATGGAGCTCATATTCTAGGTTAGTGAAAGAGACAGATAATAAGCCAGTTAAATAAAATATATTGTGTGCTGAATGGTGCAAGAGCTAAAGATAAAAATAAAACAGAGAAGGGACACAAAGAATATATGTGTAAGTTGTGTATGTTGGGGGGTGAGGGTTGGAAGGTTGGGGTGTAACAGAGTGTGGCCAAAGAAACAGAAGTAGTTGAAAAGCAGGCAGAAGGATTGAGGATTGTTGTTAAATAGGATGACTTGGGGATTTAGTGTTGCTGGAAATGGAATAGTTTTTGGTGACAAAGCTCAAGGTGTGACCCTAAGAATAGGTGACTGAGGAGGAGTGAAGATCACTGGAGGTTAGGAGATCTAGGAGCTAAGAATCCAGCATTTAAATGAGTTGACGTTAATATTGCAGGCCTTGGGATGGAGATGAAATCTGTTTCAGGTGTCAGTCATGAAAGAATGAAAGGGACAAAGTAGAGAGATTTGGAGGTGGGGGAATAAAAACAAGATGATGAGAGATGATGATAGAGCTGAATAAAGTGGTCTTCAGAGGAGAGGTTTCTCTGTCTTTTGATTCCAAATTTGTTTAAGAAAATAACAATAGAGCATGAGTTATTGTGTGAAACAGAAATTTGGAGCAGTTGACTTTAATTTCCTAATTTGTAAAATAGGGATAATTATAGTAATGCTTCAGTCTCATTATATTAAATGAAATAATGTATAGAACGTGCTTAGCATTGTTTTGGCATAGTAGACACTCAGTACAATCATTTTTGTTACCATGTTTATTTAAGCAAACTGAGTCTTTGGTAAAATTCATGTCATTTTTTTTCTCCCAGGTAAACTATATGCCCAAATTAAAAATAGTTAATGGAAACTTTCCTCTTAAAGTTTTGACCTTGACTTTGGACTTACCTTACATGCATCTACTTTTCCATCCATGAATCCAGCACATAACATTCCTGAAGTTATCAGGCCATCATACACATCCTTTCTGTTACACACATCGGTGCTTATGGTTTCCACCCTGGCTTGCCGAAGTCTCTTTTGTGTTGGTCCTATTACACAAACAAATGTAAAAATGAAAAACATGTTCTTTGAATAGAGCTACATCTAAGACTCAGAAGACACATAAATTGTATATTCCTAGGAGCAAAAGCATTAAGATTATTTTATTATTTAATTATTGCCTAATTTTATTTTCTGAGTCATAAATATCTACATGCAAGGAACAATACACATACATGACCCAATATTATATCATATTTGTGACTCTTCAAGAGTTATTGGAACCCTCAAAACTACATGCAATACTTTGTGTGTATGCCCTTTTTTTTTTTTTTAAATTTTTATTATTTTATTTTATTTTTTTTTTTTTATTTTTGCGGTATGCGGGCCTCTCACTGTTGTGGCCTCTCCCGTTGCGGAGCACAGGCTCCGGATGCGCAGGCCCAGCGGCCGTGGCTCACGGGCCCAGCCGCTCTGCGGCATATGGGATCCTCCCAGACCGGGGCACGAACCCGTATCCCCTGCATCGGCAGGCGGACTCTCAACCACTGCACCACCAGGGAGGCCCTATGCCCTTTTTTTTCATGAGAAGAGGGTTCATCACACTGATCTTGTCCAACTTCACATTTTTCCATGTAAGGGAATTGAGACTCAGAGAAGTTCATTGATTTTCCAAAAGCTACTCAAGAAGAAACCAGGATACAAGCTGCACAGGTCTATTTGTCCTACTCTATGCCGTATAGCAGCTGTCCCCAACATTTTTGGCACCAGGGACCGTTTTCATGGAAGACAATTTTTCCATGGACCAGTGGGTGTGAGCATTGGTTCAGTTGGTAATGCGAGTGATGGGGGGCAGCAGATGAAGCTTCTCTCACTTGCCCACCGCTCACCTCCTGCTGTGTGGCCCAATTCCTAACAGGCTGCAGACCACTACTGGGCCACGGCCTGGGGGTTGGGGACCCCTGCATCTTATTTCAGGTGTTTCAAAACATGAGAAACAAAACAAATGCCCAAGATACACCAACAATATGACACCAGCAGAGAGCAAGGCCAGTGGTTAGGAGGAGAGAATACTGCACAACTGAGTCTCAAAACATTCACAAAACACTTTCATGTTTATGATCATTATATATCCTCATTAAAATTAGGAAGAATTTAAACCAAAAAAAGTATATGAAATATATGCTAGCCGGGAGTTTTTACATCTGGCAAATATACAATTTGTAATCCTTTACTCCCTTGTACTCCCATAGCATTTTGTTCCTTCTTATAGTATCTAAGACAGTCTGTTCTGTTCATCATGTTATTGACCTCTCCCTTTCCTCACCACTGCTCCAGTTAATTGTGAACTCCTCAAGGACAGGTATCTGATTCCTTTTACTTTTTAACACACAGTACCTTGTTCTTCTCAGAGCCATACACATTAGAAACATCTACATTTTAATGAAGAGTCTAAAGAGGTATCCCCTAGATGCCTCATTAGATCCCAAGATAAAATTGTACTAAGTAAATTATGTTGAACAGCTCACCATCATCTACAATGGATCCAAACCCTGTGATGAATACACTTGTTTTAGATGACAACTTTATGGATGAATCTGGGAGGCAAACTCTGAACTACATTTGAAAACTCAACTTGGGTAGCAAGCTGAGCCAAAGCAATGTCATTTTCATTTGTTTCTCTATGGTAATTCTCATGAAAGGTAATTTTCCTCACAGTTCGTTGCACTGCGGGTGGTGTTATAGTTGTGCCAGAAGTAGCAATCCATTGATTTGGGTCTTTATGTCTGCAAAATATAAAGGGTAAGATGTGTGATGCTTAACTGTATCCTTTAAAAAAGATTGAGACCATATTCTCCCCAACTATTGGAATTAAGCTCCTAAAAAATCCCTATGGTGAGAGAATTTGCAGTTGATGACCTTATGGAAAAAAGAGGTTAAAATATTGATACAAATGAGAGTATGAAAGCCCTTAAAATATTTTATATACTCTAAAATTAAAGAGAGTACAGTAACTAAATGGAATTCCATGCTATGTTTGGAATAATAATAGTAATGGGTACTATACAATTAGTTTCTAACATTTTAATTCCTTGTTTATTAGAAACTCTTCAAATTTGCTTTTTTCTTTAATTTCAGTGAAGTATGTACAAATTAATTTTGATTTGTTTTAGATATTATGCACCATAAAAGGTATTTTCCTTCCGTATGAGACACTCTATCCATTCTTATTTTATGACTCACCTGTCAGTTCTTGTTTACTGGGTCTTACCTTGATCTTTGAGATAAAGTGTAATTTGTCTGCTTCACAAACCCTCATATGTACACAGGATTGTTTCTCCACCCAAGGCCCATACCCTGCCCCAATACTCAAGAGCTAAGCAACCCTATTCAGTGTCATGTTGTTAGTGCTTCCACCACCTTTGACCTGGCCTAGTCAGTCCCTCTTACTATTTTTGAGGCTCTTCCTTAACACAGATGCTTTTCTCTACCACAAGATACATAATAAGCAAATTCTGTCTACTCCTATCATCTCTTTACCTCCCTATTCTAATATAAAGCCCAGTTCCCTCTTTGTCTAATTATCCCTTTCAAGAATGACTAGAAATATATAGAAACTTGAAATTCTCTATGTAGAAGAAAATTATTTAAAAGGAAATCACACAGAAGTGAATTCAGAAAGAGGATTTCCTTGTTCATGCAGGATTACTGTGTTGGTGAATCATAAACTTTTAAGTGTAATGAAAAACCTGAAAGATCAGTAGTTTTCAGAGTACGCTGCACTGCCCCAGGGATGAGCAGGCAGAGCCTAGGGGCAGAGGGATTGGGATATGGGGAGGGCTCCTCTCTTATCTGTTGTTGTTTCTTTTTTAATTTCCACTTGGTTATGTATATAATCTTTTTTTTTTTTTTTTGTCTGCGTTGGGTCTTCATTGCTGCACGCGGGTTTTCTCTAGTTGTGGTGAGCGGGGGCTACCCTTCGCTGCAGTGTGCAGGCTTCTCATTGGGGCAGCTTCTCTTGCTGCAGAGCACAGGCTCTAAGCGTGCGGGCTTCGGTAGTTGTGGCATGCGAGCCCTAGAGCGTGGGGGCTTCAGTAGTTGTGGTGCACGGGCTCTAGGGCATGCAGGCTTCAGTAGTTGTGGCACGTGGGCTCAGTGGTTGTGGCTCATGGGCTCTAGAGCGCAGGCTCGGTACTTGTGGCACATGGGCTTAGTTGCTCCACGGCATATGGGATCTTCCTAGACCAGGGATTGAACCTGTGTCCTCTGTATTGGCAGGCGGATTCTTAACCACTGCGCCACCAGGGAAGTGCCTCTCATCGGTTTTACTTATTTACACTTTAAAGGAAGGTTTTATTCAAAGCAGAAATCTTAGGGCTGAAGCATTCATTTGAAAACTAGAATTCTGGAAGCTACGAAGACATATGTTACTTCAGTCCTTAAGGAGCTTGTAAGCTAATGGAGTGGACAAAACAGGAATACCCATCTCTTCATGCATCATCAACCAGAAAGGGAGTCTCCAGTCATAGGCACAGTTCAATATGTTTTGTGGATAAGAACAGTAAGACTCACTAAGAAGTTAAATGGCTTGCCCAGGTAAGTCACGTATCCACCCGGTTACTGTCAGAGAGAGATGGCCTAGGTCTCATGATATCCTGTCAAGAACTTTTTCCCTACACACTCTTGTTTCACAAAGACTGGGATCATTTTTCATGGACATAAATGTACTAACATTTGTCTTAAACAAAATTTTAAAAAATACACTAATTCTGGGGCTTCCCTTGTGGCGCGGTGGTTGGGAGTCCGCCTGCTGATGCAGGGGCCACGGGTTCGTGCCCCGGTCCGGGAAGATCCCACATGCCACGGAGCGGCTGGGCCCGTGAGCCATGGCCGCTGAGCCTGTGCATCCATAGCCTGTGCTCTGCAACGGGAGAAGCCACAACAGAGAGAGGCCCGTGTACCGCAAAAAAACAAAAACAAACAAACAAAAATCCTTCCTTTGAGTCCACAACCACTCCCAACTGTCAAATTTCTCTGCTCCCATTCATTTAGAAACTCCTTGAAAGTGGCATCTAAACTCACTGCATCCAATCCTTCTCCTTTTCTCTCTTGAATTCATTCCCACCCCCATCATATGATCACAGTTTCTTTTATCAAGGTCACCAGTTATCTCTATTTTATCAAACTCAATGGCCGATCCCCATGTAGGTCTGCCAACACACAGAGATAGCACTGGACCTGCCAAAAATATATCTCAGTCATTATAGCTTATATTCTTCACTAAATGCATTGACATTCTGGGCTTATTTATTTTTAATTTATATAAGCAAAGATCAGTTATAAAGCAAAATAGGTGACACTCCCAAACACAGGTGTGAAGACTGGAGGATTCTGTAAACATTAAAAAAAAATCAGAAAGCCTTGAAAAATTAGTGAGACTCAAGTTTACCTAAGGCATGATGCTAGTTATTTTGGGGGTTGTTAATTTGTGTGAGTCCCTTTTCTCTTCTTTCCTGAGAGAGTGACAGTCACCTTAAATTCATTAGGTTATTCTCATTGCACATCTGCTCCATAAATAAAGGTGTAGGCATCTTGAAACAATTTGGGTGTTACCACAGAAGGATGATCAAGCACCTCCTAGACACACCAAGGATAGTTTCCTCTGAAAGGGTGTGTGAACAGTGCCACTGACCAGGCCTTTACTCAGAGCTTTTGTGTTTTGAGGGTTTAAAAGGAAAAACTTTCTGTACCCTGATGGTGAAACCTCAGGGAGAAAATGTAGTGTGTCCCTGGTCTTGGGGCAATAGCGTGCCTGTGCGTGTCTGTGTATGTGAAGTGATATAGCTGAGTGTTAAGAGCTACAACTGTGAAATCCCACGCAGAGAGCTCCTTTTGGGTTGTGTATGACCGGTCTTACATACTATGAGGGCAGTGATAAAGGCTGGCTGGTCTCTCTCACCAACCACACACCTCTCTGATCCATAAAAGCTCACACAGTTCTTGGATAATGCAATTGGAAGGGAGAGCTTCAAGAGTGATAACTTTGATTTTTTTTCTTTAGTGATGGTGGATGTTGATAGTTGGAGGATAGATGGAATAATATTTTTTAAAGTGGCTGAATTTTCTCTTTAAATAGGTAGAAGAGTTTAAATTTGTTACATGTATAATAGTCTTTAAACTAAAATAATTTATGGCATAGTAGAAAAGATCACACTGGTGTCATGATGCTACAAGAGAATATGTGGTAAGAGCCATAAGAATGTTGCAAACCAAACACGATAGATACGGAGAGAAGGGTGAGGGGATGAGTATGATTGGGGCATAGAGCAACCATAATGTATTTAGGGGACAGGGTCCATCCAGAATGGAGTAGAGGATAAGCTGGTGAGATTGGACTCTTCCCAGCACTAAATTGATGGTAATTAATAACTGAGTAAGGAAGACTAGCAACAGCTCTAATAAACTTGCTTGCGGAAGCAGTAAGCCGCCGTGAGCAGCCAAGTGTTACTAATGAGGCTAGCTCTGCACTGATGGCCTGCCCCTATGAGCTGGAGGCTGGCCTGCCATGGCCACTCCTCTTCCATAGCTGTTTCACTTCCTTGGACAACCGTTTCAGTAGAAGAGGATGCTGGTAATGGCATGTATGAAGATGTCATCCTTATTCCACAGTCTGTCAAAGAAACATGCGTTAGTCTGTTTTCATGAAAAGGAGTGGAAAAAAAGCACATCCTGATTTGCACTGCGTGCAGATGGTTAGACAGTCCATTGAACCTGCTATTCTTTAACCCATTCCTAGCACTCAGTCTCTGGGGTTATTCTGTAGGGGTCCTACTAATCCTATTGAGGTTCAGAAGAAATATTTACCACCATTTCAAGGCATCCAAACCAGGAATTAACTTTGGTCTCCATATAAAGCATATATGGATGAATAAATAGGTAGATAAAATACTGAGCATAAAAATGTATAGATCCTCTGCTAAGGGTTTCAGATACATTTATAGCAAAATACTTTTCAAATGAGAAAACTCAGCTCTGGAGGAGAACATAAACTACTGGAGGTCACCCAGCTGGTGACAGAGTTGTACATAAAATTAGAAGGATCCACATCAAAGCTTGTATTCTTACTACTGAGAGAGAACCCAACACTGAGTGTCGGTCATGATTCTGCCTTGACATGAATCTCTAGACTGTCTTTGACAAGCCCTGATATTTAAGTCTTAAATACAATGACTTTTTTGCTTTTCTAAAATTTAAAAGACTAGTTTTTTAAAAAAATTCTGATCCCCTGATAGCAAACCCTCAATTGATTAGACTTCAAATCAACCTTAAGTAATACTTGAAAGTATATTAGCATACTTTATTAATGTGCTTTTTAATTATTTATATTTTGTTAAGAATACAAGTTTTTTTTTTTTTACAAAAAGGGGTTTTATTCAAAAACAGGTAAAAATAGTTGCCTGAAATCATATTTACAAATTTATCATAACTCCCTTAGTGTTAAATAGCTTTAGCTTAAGGTGACCATAAAATTGAACAAATAGAGTGTCTAGCTTAATATGGTGCCATATCAGTAGTGCCTAATACTTCCTCTCCCAACTTTCCCTTAAAGTAAGCATGAAGATAATAATAATAAAAATAATATCTACTAGTTATGAGCCAGGCCCTGTACATAGTGTTACATATATTTTCCCTAATTTTTATAACAACCCTCTATGTTAGATGTTATTATCCTCATATTGCAGATGAAAAAAATTGAGTCTATGGTATTGTTCAAAGGCAAAAGGAGCAAAATCACCAGAAATTAAGGAAGGATAAGAAAAATTATAAATTCTGGTAGTAATTTTCAGTAACTGCAGTATTCAGTTGATTGGTTTAAAAAGCAACTTCTTAGATGACCCAAGCTATATCCCTGAACCAGAATTGTGTGAAGACCCCAACAATTCCGACAAAGCCACTGCTATTGTGATTCCCCAGCCCAGGGAATAAAGCTAGCCAAATAGAAACTATAGTTTGAACCAACCAATTGTGACCCATAAAGTCTTTTCTCTCTGTGTGTGTTCAAAAGAAGCCACACTGTCCAGCACACCATCCTATCTAGAGACACAGGAAAGATTAAAAGTTCTATGAAAATGTAGTTATTTTATTAAATGGTCTGAACGTGTATCTCAAAATTTATAGTTGAAATCCTAACCCTTAAAGGTGGTGGTATTAGTAGGTGAAGTCATGAGGGTGGAGCTCTCATGAATAGGATTAGGGCCTTACGGAAGAGTGTGCCCAGGGTTCCCTAGCCTCTTCCACCATTTGACTATACAGCAAGATGTCTGAGTCAGAAGAGGGCCCTCACCGGACCATACTGGCACTCTGATCTCAGACTTCTAGCCTTCAGAACTGTGAGAAATATATTTCTGCCATTTATAAACTACCCAAACTACGGTATTTTGTTATCACACGAGGAATGGACTAATGAAAAGAAATTTAAACAGAGAAAGAAAGAGCACTGGCACCAGTGAATGCTGGAGCTGGTGGTACTCTAAAATGGGTGGTTGATATAGTTTTCATATACTCTATTTGTAAGATCAGAAATTAATCTGCATCTAATTGTACAGCATGGTTAAGATCTGCTAAATCATATGATATATAAACTCAGAAGACAGACATATCTCAGAAAGTTTTCATCAAAAAATTTTAGGACATGTGCTTGGTACCAGCAAAGATATGCAAGAAGACATGATCTTATTGAAAAAAGTAGCCAAACATAAGGGGAAAATATGCTGTGATAAGAGTACACATAATGAAAGAGTTGTCTATCACTAAAGAAAATTCAAAATATCACAGAAATGTCATAACAGATATAAAATCCACATAGAAGTAGTAAAAAAGAAAAAGTGACACCAAATAACAGAGATAAGTGGTTTTGGGGAGTATAGATCTGATGAGATCTTTCAGAATGCAGAGGAAAGTAACCTGAGCTGGAACTAGAAATAATGATTGACATGGAGAGCAGAAAATGGACATTCAGGTAATAAAGCATTTGTGTTCCTGAGGAAGAAAAAAAAAGAACAATTGGAACAGAGTCAATCATCAGATTTATAGAGGAAGAACATTTTTCCAGAATGAGAAAAAAATAGTGTACACATTGAAAATGCTCATAATTTCCCAAAGTTTAGTGCCAAGTACAACCACATCTAGATCTCTTAGCAAAAAAAAAAAAAAAAGTTATAGGATAAAGATTTCCTACCTTCATCCACAAACCAAAAGGTAACCTATATAAGAATAAAAATCACACCAGCCTTAGACTTCTACTCTATAACAAAAACACTAGAATAAAAGGCAATAATGTATATACAATTATTTGGGAAAGTTTATGGTCCAATAATCCTATAAAATGAGAAAAAGGAAGTAGAAAAAGATTCTGACATATGGAGTTCTCAGAAAATATACCATCTGTATAATTTTCTTGTTTAAAAATAACTTGAATATAGCTGATTCACTTTGTTATAAAGCAGAAACTAACACACAATTGTAAAGCAATTATACTCCAATAAAGATGTTAAAAAAAGAAACAGAAAAAAATAACTTGAAGATAGAGTTTAGCAAGCAAAAAGGTGAATTTAAATCAAGACTCAAGAATGAGAAACAGTAAAAATATAACGAGTCTTTAGTGATGGGTAAATAATTGTAATATTGGGATAAAATGGAACATGATATTTTGAAAAAGAATATTAATAGATTAATAGGTTTCCTGGACATTTCACTTCCCTTCATTTAATGAGAGATATGTATGTGGCAGAAGAAAATATATGTGGTAGAATTTTGGTTATTGAGGATGGTCATAGAATATCGTTATTTTGATATTAAAACAACCTTTATAGTAAAAAGTCAGTATACATGACCAAGAAGGCTGAAAAATGATTTTTAAAAATTGTAAAATAAGAAACTCTACAATTTTAACATTTTTATGGTGGATATTTTACTTTAGCTTATATAATCATGTATTAGGGAAATTATATTATTAGGAATTGAGATTTAGTTTGAGATTGCCATTTATAGAGTGCTGGAAAATGTCATATTTTTGTTTGGAATATAATTGATTAAAAATAAATGTGGATACCATACTCTTCATCATTTCTAATTACTTCAGGAAGAAGTTGTCACTATTATGTGTGGAGACTCTATCTCAGAATGTATTTAAAGGATTTTCCTGATGTCTAACAATAGAGAAATTCACTTTAGATGATCTGTTTCTTCAATTCATGGCTGCTGGGAGGGGAAAAGACTGTAGGTCCAAAGGACAAGCCTTATTTTTTGGTATTAAATCAGAAGTAACTACACTTGGAAATACTTAATTGGAAGCAATGAACAGAGCTGGAACACCTAATGCCTGTAAGACGTATACTAGAGTTCAGGGGGGAGGAGTAAGAAAATAAAAAGACACAGTCCCTTACCTTGGCACTTACAATCTTACTTGAAACACATTATTTTACTTTCTCTAATTATATGTTGGCATAGAAAAATAGAAATGTCTCTCAGTTTGGTTTCCAACCAGTTGTGAGGTAGTTTTAGTTTCATAACCTTTTGAACTTCATTTTCTTCCACTTTTGGGGGAAAATAAAACGAGAACTTTTCTGAGTTTGTGTTGTGAGGAATCAATAAGGAGATGAATAAGAAACTGTTTTAAATTGGAAATAAACTAGAGAACCTCTTTATAGTTCATGTCAATGGTTCTTCCAACAGGGTTTAACCTTCATAAAGATGTCTCTTTCTTTGATACTATAGAAACTAACCCCCATAACTGACCAGTAAACACCTCTGGGAGTCAGGATACCTGTACTTTAATTCTTCCCCCAAGGCTTGCTAGTCCCATGTCTGGCATCTTACTTGAGTCTAGTTTCCTTAAAATGGTGGCAATAATACCTACCCTTTCATGTTTTTGAAAAGACCCAACATGATAATACATATATGGGGGGAAATTAAAAACCCATAACAATGCCCATGAGTCTTCAGCTGAAAAGAAACCAGTGAAAATGATAAGCAAAGAAACAAGCAGCAAAGGAATGAAGAACTCAGCTCAGGGCTCATTTAGCTCTCAAAAAAAAAAAGTTCTTTATCAGTATAACAACTGACACTATAGCATTTACTTAATGACTATCTGTGATTCAACAAAGCATAGGAAAGACCATGACTCACAAAGTAGTTGAGAAAACACCTCACAGACACAACGGACAAGAAAAACAGGATATGTTACTCTGATTTAAACTATTTTACTTTACTTCCTTAGTGTGAAGTTTTAGTTCTGTTTCCTTCACTCCCTTAAAAAAATATTATAGACCACAAGAATGGAAATGGTGGGTCATTATGATGAGGAAGAGATGAGGAGATGATGAGGTGGTGGAGAAGGAGGGAAATGTTCCTGAGTTTGTGGTTTTATGTGTGTTTGTGTATATGATAGAACAAGAACTCAGGGATGGAGGGGAAGCAAAAATTATATGTTTGAATCTTGAAGCATTTTGTTTTATTTTTGTTGAGTAATATTGAGCTGCCAACTCTAATCAAAAGATTTGAAAAAAAATCATTCCATTGGTTATATTTAGATCTGGTTAGAAAAATGGAGGAAAATCAGAATTAGTCTATCAATGGGGCCTAAGAAGTTAAGTTGACAGATAAAATGTTGGATACCTGGTTAAATTTGAAATTCGTATAAACAATTTTTTTTTTAGTGTAAGTATATTTTATGCCATATTTGACAGCCTCCCACATTCCACAGCTGCACAGCCCCAGTTTGAAACCCAGCTGAGCCATTTATTTGCAAGGACAAGCAATAGTTAAAACATACTTATCCTAAAAAACTATTTTTTGTTTACTGAAATTCAAATTAAACAGACTGTGATTGATCTGTGAATATATTTCTCTGGATGTGTATTGTCATGAGTGTGTGTGTGTGTGTGTATGTGTGTGTGTGCTTGTGTGGAGAGAGACAGGGATGAAATGTAGATGACTCCAGGTGGAATAAGTGTAAGAAATATTATTTTATGTTTCTAAAATAGAATTTATTTTTCTTTGTATTATAATAATATTGGTATATATGTTACACAAAATTTTGAAAATACATAAGAGTATAAAGAAAAATTTTAAATCCACAATCTCATCACCTGGCGGTAATCACTGTTAAAATTTTGAGTTATGCCCGAATTTTTCTTTCTCTTCACTCCTCATACCTACAAATATAAAATTATTATAAAAATTTAAAGATATACAAATGCTAACATTTATTAAGTACCTAAATATATATGCCAGGAAGCTTACTAAGTGCTTCATGGGAATTAACTCACTAAATTCTCAGTGAAAACCCTGTGAGGTAGGTATTATTGTTCCTACCATTTTACAGGTGAGAGAAAAAGGCAAAGAGAAAGTAAGCAACTTGTCCAAGGTCACCTAGTAAGTTAGTGGTCCCACTGGGATTCAAATCTGATTAGTGCACCCCTGGAGTGTGGTTCATATGGTTCCTCCACCACTGTAATTGAAGGAATAAGCCACATCCACAACCATTCATTCATTTTATAACATTTAATCTACTAAAGGTGTCAGTACCACAGACCTATTTTTTTAATTTTTATTTTTATTTGAAATTAGGAATAAGACATTACCCTATAGAAAGACAGTGCTACTGCTTCAACAGAATAAGCCATCAGCAGTTTCTGTGACCAACCAGAAGTTTAAGATGGAGTGAGTTTTTCTATATGGTTCAGCACATAACTAAGAATTTAATTTTTGGATTAGATATATTTGTGTTTAGTCCCTAGCTCTGCTGTTTACTAGCTATATAACCTTGAACAGGTGACTTTTCAAACCTTAGTTTTCTAATTTTTTTTAACAAGACTACTAAGAGTCTCTATCCTACTGACAGGTTCATGAGAGTACAACTTATATAGTCTTACAGGACACTTCCTACCAGGAGGGCTCCCACTTGGTTTAATGTTCTACTGTGCCATCTTGAAATTCTTAGTTATTTTAACTGTGAACATGTGCATGAGCAGAGGCAATACACTGGGTAACAGTGAGCACATATGATTGTGATCAAGCAGTAGTGTCCATATCTGTAGGCTCAAGTCCCAAGGCACCACGGGCAGTATAGGTGACAAGCTGTGGGCCTCACTGTCTGGAGCACATGTGCATGTCTGAGCGGGCTGCCAGAATGGGACCTTGGTTCAGGTTGGTTGTGACAGTTGTGGCAGCAGCAACAGAGGTAGCAGTAGCAGTAGCAGTGGTAGTGGTCATTGCCCAAGAAAGGTCCTCACATGGACGCAGGGATGAGACAGTGGTAGAAGACCAGCTCATCCTTCTGTTCCAGAGCTCTCCCTGCAAAGTCTGCACAAATATTAACTCTCTAGCCTGAGCTTCATCAGAAGGACTGCAAGCATTCAATCAATAAACTTTCCCAGTAAATTATTACAAAATAAAGTCATACACATGGACCTTGCAATAAAGTATATCAGGGAGTTATTAGAATTCTTAAAAAGGTATAGAGTCTCCAATTTTGAAAACTGCTCCACCATTGCAAAACAAATACCTATAGTCTTAGAAATAGAAATTGTCTTTAAAGATCATTGCATTCAATGGAAAAGAAAACTATTTTCACATGGTACTTTGAATGAAGTGATTATTAATGAAAATAAATTTTTTAAATTAAGTTTTCTTTGTATAGGCACTTTGAATTATATACAAATCATGATGCCACTTTCAATTTTTTGTATGGCCTCCACAAGTTACAAGAAATGTCTGAAGAAACATTAAAATTTCATTGTATAAATTTGAATTTAAAATTAATTTCAGACTTACTCAGAACTGATTTCTATGAAAAGTTAACTCTTTTTAGAAAAATCTTTTTAGATATGTGAGAATCATCAGCTCTAGAGATACTAAAACTTATATTTTTAAATAATTTATTAGAAATTTATCTAAATGATGTCAGATTGTATAAAATACTCTTAAGAGGTCCAGTAGCAGTCGCATCAGTGAAAAGAGCTTTCTCAAAATTAAAAATTCTCAAAAATTTTAAGACTAGAAAGATCCATGTAATGGATTAGATTTAGAGACATAAGTATGAATCCATGTTTAGTTTAATATGGATACAAATTGCTACACAGAGAGATATTTGTAGACACAATACACTGGATATATATATACATATACACCCATATATTTACTATGTATACTCTATGCTTGTAAATATGTATACATAGTGTATAACACATGTATACAAACATATATTTACTATGTATATACTATGTATGTTTATATGTAGGCATATTTCCTCCTTCTTTCAGCTGAGAGGATTTAGAAGCAAGGAAACACAGTAGCCACAAACACACTTAGCTCCCAGATCTTGATTTCTAATGCCATTCTCCAATAAAAGGCACCAGGGCTCCATGGAGAAATGGCTGAGTTTAGGACTGGGACAGGAAATACATGAGATGAGCCCACAGTACCTTGTCGTTCCAGAAGGAAAGTGCTAACAAACAAACAAGCCCCCCCAAAAAAACAAAACAAAAAAACGTGATGGTAGTATGTCACCTAGTTTGGACACAAGAGGCAACTAAAAGAGCTTCTAGGACTTCCCTGGTGGCACAGTGATTAAGAATCCACCTGCCAATGCAGGGGACACGGGTTCAAGCCCTGGTCCAGGAAGATCCCACGTGCCACAGAGCAACTAAGCCTGTGCACCACAACTACTGAGCCTGCGCTCTAGAGCCCGCGAGCCACAACTACTGAGCCCACATGCCACAACTACTAAAGCCCGTGTGCCACAACTACCAAGCTTGTGCTCTAGAGCCCATGAGCCATAACTACTGAGCCCACATGCCACAACTACTGAAGCCCGTGCGCCTAGAGTCCGTGCTCTGCAACAAGAGAAGCCACTGCAATGAAACGCCCGCGCACGGCAACGAAGAGTAGCCCCCGCTCGCCACAACTAAAGAAAGCCCGTGTTCAGCAACGAAGACCCAACACAGCCATAAATAAATAAATAAATAAATAAATAAACTAAAAAAGAAAAAAAAAAGAGCGTCGAAGGTTAAGTTTGGAAGAATTTGAGCAACAAAGTATTGGATTATAACTCAGTGTACAAAATAAATATCCATGAGTGTATACTGATATAAGTAAATACTTGGGGGAAAAAAGTGAGGGAGAAGAGACAAATCTCTCATGTAGAAGAATTCCTAATAATTTATGTAGATACTCCATTCTCAAGGAAGTGGAATATAACTCTCCACTCCTTAAGGGAGGCTGCAAAGAGTGACTTCCTTCCCTTTGGGAAGGAGAGGAGGAAGCGTATCTTTACAGTGGAGAAACCACACAGTCACTACCTCAGCCAGTTGAACAAGGTCAACATCAACGGTAATAAATGATGTTAATGACACATAATGATGTAATGAAAATGACATTGTACCTCTGTGGTATTCTTCCCCCAAACCTGTGACCCCAATCTAATTATGAGAAAAACATTAGACAAACCCTAGTAAAGGGACATTCTACAAAATACCTGACCAGTACTCTTCAAAATTATCAAGGTCATCAAAATAAGGTAAGTTTGAGAAACTGTCACAGACAAAATGATCCTAAGGAGACATGACAATTAAATATACCATGGTAGCTGGGATGGGGTCCAAGAAAAGAAAAGGGACATTAGGAAAAAAAACTGAAGTAATATGAGTAAAGTGTGGACTTTATTTAATAATAATGTATTAATATTGGTTCAATAGTTATAACAAATAAACCATATTAATGTAAGATGGTAACAATAGAGAGAACTGTGTGGGGACATGGACACTGCACTTTTCTGTAAACGTACAACTGTCAAAAATTATGTTTATTTAAAATAAACTTTTAACTAAATTCTTTACGTTTTAAAAAAGAAAAAACAATGTGACCTTGCCAAGAGCTACTGACATAAAATTTAATTATACCAATTGAAAACAAGGTTGATAAAAGTATAAATTTTAATAAGCTAACAAATGAGTTTTTATAAAAGTAAACCCCAAATTTTTATAACAAATATATTACAAAGTATTGATATTTATTGTGATAGCAATAATTATATATTTTTCCATTTATTATTTTATAATGTTATGCAACACCAATATCCCTATTATGTTTTATCAGTAATAAAATGTTTTTAGAGGAAAAAGCTTAAGGGACCTCAAACTTTCACATTTCATTAGGCCCTACAAATTATGTAGCTGACCTGTTTCTACATCATAGGGCTACTAGGAAGTTAAATGAGATTACCTATATTAAGCACTTAGGTTACCACCTGTTACACAAGAAGTGCCCAATAAATAGTTAAGTATTGTTATCGAGGAGTTATTGTCAGTGCCCAGATATTGATGCCCGAGAACAATCATTCTTCAGAGAATGTTTGTAACACCTCAGTTGAATTTTTCACTAATTCATTAATTCAAAGCAAAATAACTAATTCATAGCAAGATCCAACCAATTAATGTCACATAGATGGTGAGAGGTACTAGTATACATATTTGCATGTAAAGTTAAATATTGGAGAAGAAAAAAATTTGTGACAAAATATAGTTCAGGAGCAGTTTCTGATTTAAACAAGATTTGCTGATTTCCTTTTGCTGTAATGAACATTTTCAGTACTTCGTTTCCTTTAATCCTCACATCACTGTGAAGTGTACAGCACAAAGCTGGAAAGCAAACTGAGATCAGGGAAGTTGAGTAAACTTCTCAAGCCACAATATGAGTAACAGAATTGGGACTGGAATCCAGTTTTTCTTACTTCCAAGTAGATTCCTTTTCATCACCTCACAGTGCCTTACGTTTCCCATGGTGCAGGTACTGTTTTCTTTTTTATTGAGGTATAGTTGACTTACAGTATTCTATAAGTTTCAGGTGTACAACATAGTGAGTCACAATTTTTAAAGGTTATACTCCATTTATTGTTATTATAAAATATTAGCTATATTCCCTGTGCTTTACAATATATCTCTGTAGCTCTTTTATTTTATACATAGTAGTATGTACCTCTCAATCCTCTCAAACTCCTGTCTTGCCCCTCCCCTTTTCCCTCTCCTCACTCGTAACCACTAGTTTTTTTCTCTATATCTGAGTCTGTTTTTTGGGGTTTTTTTGCTATATGCCCTAGTTTGTTTTATTTTTTAGATTTCACATATAAGTGATATCCTACAGTACTTGTCTTCCTCTGACTTACTTTATTAAGCATAATACCCTTCAAGTCCATCCATGATGTTGCAAGTGGAAAATTTTCATTCATTTTTATGGCTGAGTAGTATTCCATTGTGTGTGTGTGTGTGTGTGTGCATGCACGCACGTGTGTGAGTATACTATATATATATATATATATATATATATATATATAATATATAATATATAATATATACCACATCTTCTTTACCCATCCATCGGTTGATGGACACCTAGGCTTCTTCCATATCTTGGCTATCATAAATAATATTGTTATAAACATTGGGGTACATATATCCTTCCAAATTAATGTTTTTATTTTTTTTTTCAGATATATATACCCAGGAGTGGAATTGCTGGATCATATGGTGGTTCTATTTTTAGTTTTATGAGGAACCTCCATACTGCTTTCCACAGTAGTTGCATCAATTTGCATTCCCACCAGCAGTGTACAAGGGTTCCCCTTTCTTCACATCCCCACCAGCATTTATTATTTGTGGTCTTTTTGATGATAGCCATTCTGACAGGTGTGAGGTAATATCTCATTGTGGTTTTGATTTGCCTTTCTCTTCTGATTAGTGATGCTGAGCATTTTTTCATGTGCCTGTTGGCCATCTGTATGTATTCTTTGGGGTACTACTTGCTTTGGTTTACATTGCCTCATTTTAGTGAATACTGCAAAATCGTTGGATATCTTTAATGAACTTAGTTTGAACAAGTAAGAATTAAGAGTAGCTTATTCCCCTACTTCTTTTATAAACTTAATTTCCATAAATAGTGGGGTTTTTTTCTTATAATGTCCACAATACTCTTTCATGAGCTCACTCCCCTCCAGCTCTGTTGGGTTATGACTAGACCCAGTTTTTGTTCAACCTTTGGATTCTAGATCATAGTTTTCTCTGGTCGGTCCTAATAATCCTCCAGATTTCCTGGCACCTACACATTAGCATAGACCATAGAAGAGGAATTTCAGACTTTGTTGGAGGAAAGCTTGCTGATGTCTTTATGGGGGGAGCTATGTTTTCATGGTATTCTGCTTGCTTGGCCAGGCAATCACATTGGGGTGACTGCTCCCAGTCCCTCGTTCATGGGGTTCTCAAGCAAGACTGACAACATGTTGTCTCATTCTTTACACTACACCTCATGCTTCCCATTTGGACTCTTCCTTTGCCTGAGACACACAGGAGGTGCACTGGCTTGCCCAGCTGGGTCTGTGAGATTGAAGCCTATACATGGGCAGGCAGGCAGTATCACTGACTTGCTTCTGCTCACTAGTTCACCTCATGCAGTGTGACTGGTGTTATGAATGCTGTCACTGCTGTCTTGGGATTTAGATTTCCCATGGCTACTGGAAGGACCAGGTGGTACAACCTAAAAGTGTGTCACTGTTGATTCACTATATGGTGAACTTTGTTCAAAGGCAGATAGGAGAAGGTGGATAAACTCTTCTTCCTCTCTCTCCCTGGTCAGTCTATGCAGAAACACAGTAGCCCATATAGATATTCTGAAGATATTGTATTAGCTTGATATAAAGCTCTAGCCAGACTAGTAATCTTCCTCATTGCATTTGTTTTCCATACCTCCCTGCTCATTGGCCCCTTTCCCTCACTCTTTCTTCCCTAGAATTGCAACCCCCCCAAAGTAAGGTTTTCTGCTTCAGGCTCTGTTTTCTAAGAAATCCAGACTAAGATAGTTGGTGATCCTAAGTTCCCCTGTGATTAGGGTTTCTGCCTAGAGTCAAGTCCTATTCACCTTATTAAAAAAGATCAGCAATAGTTTTAAATTGCAGAAACAGAATCTTTGTGGACTTACCTAAAGTTAATTTATTGAGAGATAAAAGAGGAACAGAAGAATCATATTTACTGGGCTCCAAGAAAGTAGATGACATTGTCCTACTAGGAGAACCATGACAAATTTCATAGGTTAACAGGTTGTTTAGTAGGTGGAAGGGAGTTATATGTGCAACTATTCAAGTCATTAGCACTGTAAAAACTCTTACTTGATTTGCAAGAGGTAGAGTTTAGGATGTTATAGGGACAGACATATCAGAAACTCTGATGTAGTAATAGGTGAGTATATAGATAAACAGGTTATCCCATGTGTAATTGTTTATTTGATTACTATTTGATTTATATTAATGCATACCATTCATTTGTGGCCAAATAACCAGAGCAAATTTGCTAATGTAATGTGTTTAAATAATAACAGCCAGACTAGAGAGAAGAAGAGAGCACAGCATGACCACTATTTTCACATTCTTCTCATAGGAAGACAGTGAAGTGAAAACAATCCTGTCAAATTCTTGGGAGAGGAAGCTCAGTAACATAAAATAGTTTAACGGAACCATCAACTTTTGCCCTACAATTAACGGTAATCTAATTATGTCAGAATAAAGGTCAGGGAAATGAATAAACATGACCAGGGAACAATAATATGACATTGATATTAAAAATTCAGATGCCTCCTGACATATTACTATATATTGAGTACTTTGGATCACACCAAATTTCTCATCAAATGTTCAGTATATCCTTTGATGACCTGCTTATTTAATATATAATAACAGATCTTTTTTTCTATCACGCCTTTAAACAATATCATGACATACAATCATTTTCTTAAGGTGTCTGGGGTTGCAGGAGTTCGAAATGTATTGGTAAGAGACGACTAGGCATCCAAGTGACAATACATATTACCTAATTTTAAATAATATGGTAGAGGTTTAACCTGTGTGAGATTAGGGGAAACTCTGATTAATGTCTTTATTGTTTGAACACTGAAATGAATAGTTAGGTCATATACTTATATATCAAAAGCAATATTCTTTCACATGATTAAGCTGCAGCCTCTTAGAACAGACTCATTTCCCTCTTATGTGTGTCATAATTGGGCCAATTATTCTGTGGCATCTCTTATATTAATAAGAAATTGTCATTTCATGCAAAGAGCTGATGATGACTATAAAGAGGAAGTGAAGAGTCTTCTTCTGCTATTTTAATTTAAATTATTCATTGAGAAGACAAAGATGATGCATATAACATAATTTATTTGCCTTGTAGTATGCATTTGAATCTAGTATTTTGTAGACTTGTTCATTTATTCAGCAAATATTTACTGGAGGCCCACCATGTAGAGGCATTGTTCTGGGTGTTGGTGTTTTAGTAGTGAATACAACAAAGTCCTTGCCTTCATGGTAGCTTACAAAGAGAGGAGACAGGGAGTAAACAAATAAACACATAATTCCAGGTTGGTTTTGATGCTAAAAAACAAATTAAAGCAAATGAGGGCAGAAAGTGATGAGGACCTGGCACTATTTCAAGTAGTGGAATGAGGAGAAAAATCTCTGAGGATGTGAGATTTAAGTTGAGACCTAAAGAATGGTATTCTTTGATAAATGTTAAAATAGCTTTAATTCAACAGTTCTTTTAAATATGAATTTCAATAGCATCTATACATATTTGGAAGTGGGAAGTAATACATATTATTCACGTTAAGGCATTGTTTGGAGCACTAATACATTTGAGGATTCCTTATAACAGCTACACATCCCACTCCCTCCTTTAGGATCCAAAGCTGAGAAGCCCTTCTCTAGATTAACCCCATATGCCAGATCCCATCCCTATGCTCCCTAATGTGCATTTCTTTCCTAGTGTGCTCAAATGTGCCACCATCGTTGCTTTGTTCAAGTTCATTATTCCCCTCACCCAAAATGCCAGCCTTTTCCCACAGTTTCTACCTGTCCAGATTCTCCCTTTCCATCAAGGCCTAAGCTTCCCTAAAGCTTCTCTAACAATAGATCACCATTTGGGGCGTGTGTGTGTGTGTGTGTGTGTGTGCGTACACATATGGTGGGGCACTAGGCACTGTGTTAAATACTTTACATTCGTTATGTTATTTATGAGCCTTGGTACTATTATCATTCCTACTTTGTAGACAAGGACATGGGGACTTGTGGAGCTTAAGAAAATTGCCACATTCATACAGCTGGGCAGCAGAGACAGAATTCCAGTTCAGGTCTGATGATTCTGACATCCATGCTTTAAATCATTCTGGGACAACTATTCCATCTTGATATGATTTTACCATCTTAGAATGCTGACAGAAAGTACACTTCTCAACTTTGTTCTGCCTTGCTTTGTCCACTAGTATTTCATATAGTATTTAGTTTATACTCCCCAAGTTTGTAGGCAACAAACATATTTTGTACTTCTTCAACAGATTCAATAACAATGTTTATGGTTCTGAACAAATATAAATTCAGAAAATACTTGGTGGTCCACCTGCAATGTGGGCAGCAGGCCCTTCCTGCACACAGGTGGGTTGGATTCTACCAGCACCTGCAGCTGCTCCCTGGCTAGCCAGGCCAGCCAGTGCAGCCTGGCCATCGTCTGGTAGGCCAGGCAGAAGCAGCAGAAGAAGGAGGAGTATTGCACTTACTACCTCCACTTGAGCAGGTGCAACTGAGGAGAGCACTGCCCCTGCCTCAGGGGATTTGCAGTAACAGCTACTGTCCCTATAGGCATGTCTACGTGTCCCTCAGGCAGAGGTCTGCACCGACTTCCTCAAAGATTGCTGTCCCCTGGGCATGAAGTGCAAGAAGAAAAACACACCGCTGTGCCCTGTCTTCTCCTGCAGGGACGTCTGCCTCAGGGATGTCCAGAGATATGAAATGGTATTTAGAGGTCTAAAACTGGCAGTTATTACAGCTATCTTGCATCTGAGTTTGCTGGGTACTTATATTTTATCTTCACTAGATCATGTGTTTTTTAGAACAGAATCCATTACTTAATAGATATATCCTTATAATCATGGAACTTTATATTGTCCTTTGCAAGAGTGGATTTTTAAAAATGAACTTAACCTCTGCTTCTTCCCAGAACCATTTTTAACCTTCCCTACATGTGATGACACCCTCATTAAAAACTGTTTGCCCTCTGGGCTGTTAGCTATCTCCACACACTTGACGTCTGGCACAAATTGATAAGAATATGCACAAATCACCTCAGCTTATATTCCTCGTTTACCCAAAATAAAGATTGAATTTGTGAAGCATGATGCTTGGGTTGTAGTGCCCTCAGCTGGGAGAAATGATAGAACATAGGTGTTCTGTCCTGTTTGCAAAAGAAAAAGAAAAAAAAAAAAAAGCCCAGATTTCAGAGGTAAAAGTTAGATGCTTATTATCCTTTAAGCAAATATGTGTGTGTGTATGTGTATATATATATATATATATATATATATATATATATATATATACACATATATATACATATATATATATATATATCTTTTACAGAAAAATAATTCAAAATGCATTATTTAAATACCAAGCTATTTTGGTAATTTAAAACATAATTCAGTTTACAGAAATTGGATTAACACAAATTTCAGTAACACCTCTGTGGAGAGAAAGGATGTATGTTAAAATATATATATGTACATTATGTACATATATACATATGTATGTGTATATATACATTATATGTATATTATGTATATATACATATATGTAAATATGTCCCATTTGCGCTTAAAGAAGAATAATTATAGCTTTTCAGTTCTTTGTGGCTATGCAGCCATATGATTTTCCAAGACTGTTTAATGCAAAATTTTCAATCTTGTTAAATTTATATCAAGCCACACATCCCAATTTAATGTGGGGGAAAGCATGTTCACTGTATTAATGAATATCTCATCTCAATATCAGACTTATTTGTAGAAAATGTATCATTTAGATTGGCATTTTTTAAATGAAACTTAAGTTTTTCCCTTGGTTACAATGTGAACATGCTCATTATGGAAAATAGAAATATCACCAGAATTAATTGTTAAAATCATCCTGTATTTCCTTTTAGTCTTTTTATGCATATTTTACACAGTAGGGACAAACTACATAGTAGTTTAGTATAACTTTGTTTCTATTAGCATTATGATATAACTTTGTGCAATTCTAGACTTCTCTCTACATAGTACCTGTTTCTCTTTCCCTCTTTTACCCATTTAAAGAAAAAAGTTAGCTCTCCAATATCAGAGGGAGATTTTGATCTTTATACCATAAAGAGTCTCTCGCTTTTTATCTGATCTCCTCTCCTCTACTTATACTCCTTTTTGGTCTGAAACTGCAGTGTGGATCTTCCTACTAGTCATCATTCTGGTTGATTAACAGAGCCCTTAACTCTTTACTCTTAGAAATTATGTGTGCCAGGGATCTGTTTTAAGGAAATAGGTTAAGCCATAGAAATGTAAGGCTCTCCAAATATCCAAGCCCTCTCTCACATTTCTCAACCTCCTTAAAGTTAGAAGGGGCTATTTGAGGGGTTATGGCTAGTGGTCTAGGAGCATTAGTGGATATTTGTTCAGTTCTATTAGTGGAGCTATTATTAGCAGCTTTCTCCTCCTCTGCCATGAATTCTGGAGCCATATGTTCATATGGCATAGCCACAACACAAAGGAAGACTGGGTTGCTGATCCAGTTGCCTTAGAGAGTTGTCCTACTGGTAATAGTCAATGAGGGAGAAATAAATTTTAATGTGCTAAACTATGGAGATTTAGGTTTGTATTAGCACAATATAATCTAACCTATCTTGACTAATACACAATGCTATGTCCAGTCACGGTGTTTGACAATGTGTTTTCTCTGTTTTGGGTGCCATTCCCAAGCACCTCTACCCCTTTACCAGGAAGTCTTTTCCTGGATTTTTCTTGTTCATCTTCTTGTTCATCTCAGGGGCACTTCCTCTGATAAAGCTTTGGTTGCCCTCATCCTCCTTTCTGGGTTAATTGCCTCTTCCACATGCTTCTGTCATACATGAGTATATAGATTAGTGATTTTTGGTTTTGTATGGATTGATAAGATTATTTTGGATGTTGGTTATGTACACTTCCCTTGAGACCAATTAGCATAGATCAGTGGTTTTAAAAGTCTGGTCTGTTAACCCCTGAGGGTCTCTAAGATCCTTTCAAGAGGTCTGTGAAATCAAACCAATGGTGTGAAAGCAGTAACTGCTAAAACTGCTAGTACTTTAGCAAATCAAGTTAGTGGAACCAAACTATAATAGGAGTCATTGTATCATAGTATTTTTCACTGTCACATATTCACAGGGGAAAATATCAAGTTTCATCAAGAATGCCCTGAATGAAACATTAAAAATTATAAATTGTATAAAATCTTGACACTGAGTATCTGTCTTTGTAATATTCTAAATGACAAAATGAGAAGTACACATAAGCACTTTTGCTGCATACTAAATTAAAACGGCTATCTTGAGTGACAGCACTTGAGCAATTGTACAGTTTATAAGCTGAAGTCACCACTTTTGTCATGCAACAACATTTTATTTGAAAAGAATGACTGAAAACTGTGGTTATTTAGAATCAGTATTTGGTAGACATTATCTTGAAAATGTATAAAGTAAACAAAGAAAACAACTAACAGTATTTGTTGTTAGTGATAATATTTGAGATTTATTGTGAAAAATTAGAATTGTGGTAAATGTATATGTGCCCCGGTGAACTTGACAGCCCCCAGATAATGAACGACTTTATGATGAGGTTGGTTCTGATATTGATGAATATGATCTTTTTGGTATTATATAATGAAAGCTGTCAATACTTGGAACAGCACCAAAAGTTCATTGATAAGGTTAAATTCCACATTGGAAGAAACTACCACTTGCTGAGTAGTATTTTCAATGTAGAATATCTAGAAATATTATTGCCATACTCTTCCCTTTTTCAACTGCATACCTGTGTAAATGTCAGATTTTCTTCATATACTTTAACCAAAACAACAATTTAATAGAAAAGCAGATATGAGAATCCAGCTGTCTTCTATTAAGCTATATATTAAAGACATTGGCAAAACTATAAAGCAATGCCATTTTCTCATATTTTTGTCTTGGAAAATTGAGCTATTTTTTAAATTAAAATTCTGTTATATTAACATGTAATGAGTTTATTATTGTTATTATAAGTGGATTAACTATTTTAAATATTTTTCTCTTTTAACTTTTAATATAATAAATATCAGTAGTTATAGCCTATATAAGCAAAAGCTCTTTGGGATTCTTAATAATTTTGAAGAATATAAATCGATCCTAAGAGCTCACAGTTTGAGAACCACTGCTATAGATAATTTAAGATCAAGGATATGCATCTGGCAAAGCTAACATAGTAGGCTGGCTACAAGAGTGCAGACAAAAGAGTTTATAGTAGAGATAAACACCCTCAAGCTCACAGGCCTCATGCAACTCATTTATACATTCCTTTTTTTTTTAAACATCTTTATTGGAGTATAATTGCTTTACAATTGTATGTTACTTTCTGCTTTATAACAAAGTGAATCAGCTATACATAAACATATATCCCCATATCTCTTCCCTCTGTGTCTCCCTCCCACCCTCCCTATCCCACCCCTCTAGGTGGACACAAAGCACCGAGCTGATCTCCCTGTGCTAGGCAGCTGCTTCCCACTAATTATCTGTTTTATATTTGGTAGTGTATATATGTCCATGCCACTCTCTCCCTTTGTCCCAGCTTACTCTTCCCCTTCCCTGTATCCTCGAGTCCATTCTCTAGTAGGTCTGTGTCTTTATTCCCATCTTGCCCTTAGGTTCTTCATGACCATTTTTTGTTTTACTTTTTAGATTCCATATATATGTGTTAGCATACGGTATTTGTTTTTCTCTTTCTGACTTACTTCACTCTGTATAACAGACTCTAGGTCCATCCACCTCACTACAAATAACTCAGTTTCGTTTCCTTTTATGGCTCAGTAATATTCCATTGTTTATATGTGCCACATTTTCTTTATCCATTCATCTGTTAATGGACACTTAGGTTGCTTCCATGTCCTGGCTATTGTAAATAGAGTTGCAATGAACATTGTGGTATATGACTCTTTTTGAACTACGGTTCCCTCGGTATATGCCCAGTAATGGGATTGCTGGGTCTTATGATAGTTCTATTTTTAGTTTTTTAAAGAACCTCCATACTGTTCTCATAGTGGCTATATCAATTTACATTCCCACCAACAGTGCAAGAGTGTTCCCTTTTCTCCACACCCTCTCCAGCATTTACTGTGAGTAGACTTTTTGATGATGGCCATTCTGACCAGTTTGAGAAGATATCTCATTGTAGTTTTGATTTGCATTTCTCTAATGATTAATGATGTTGAGCATTCTTTCATGTGTTTCTTGGCAATCTGTATATCTTCTTTGGAGAAATGTCTATTTAGGTCTTCGGCCCTTTTTTGGATTGCGTTGTTTTCTTGATATTGAGCTGCATGGGCTGCTTGTAAATTTTGGACATTAATCCTTTGTCAGTTGCTTCATTTGCAAATATTTTCTCCCATTCTGAGGGTTCTCTTTTGGTCTTGTTTATGGTTTCCTTTGCTGTGCAAAAGCTTTTAAGTTTCATTAGGTCCCATTTGTTTATTTTTGTTTTTATTTCCATTTCTCTAGAAGGTGGGTCAAAAAGGATCTTGCTGAGATTTATGTCATAGAGGGTTCTTCCTATGCTTTCCTCTAAGAGTTTGATAGTGTTTGGCCTTACATTTAGGTCTTTAATCCATTTTGAGCTTATTTTTGTGTATAGTGTTAGGGAGTGTTCTAATTTCAGTCTTTAACATGTAGCTGTCCAGTTTTCCCAGCACCACTTATTGAAGAGGCTGTCTTTTCTCCCCTGTATATTCCTGCATCCTTTATCAAAGATAAGGTGACCATATGTGTGTGGGTTTATCTCTGGGCTTTCCATCCTGTTCCATTGATCTATATTTCTGTTTTTGTGCCAGTACCATACTGTCTTGATTACAGTAGCTTTGTAGTATAGTCTAAAGTCTGGGAGCCTGATTCCTTCAGTTCCTTCTTTCTTTCTCAAGATTGCTTTGGCTATTCGGGGTCTTTTCTGTTTCCATACAAATTGTGAATTTTTTTGTTCTAGTTTTGTGAAAAATGCCAGTGGTAGTTTGATAAGGATTGCATTGAATCTGTATATTGCTTTGGATAGTATAGTCATTTTCACAGTGTTAATTCTTCCAATCCAAGAACATGGTATATCTCTCCATCTATTTGTATCATCTTTAGTTTCTTTCATCAATGTCTTATAATTTTCTTCATAAAGGTCTTTTGTCTCCTTAGGTAGGTTTATTCCTAGGTATTTTATTCTTTTGTTGCAATGGTAAATGGGAGTGTTTTCTTAGTTTCACTTTCAGATTTTTCATCATTAGTTTGTAGTAATGCAAGAGATTTCTGTTCATTAATTTTGTATCCTGCTACTTTACCAAATTCATTGATTAGCTCTAGTACTTTTCTAGTAGCATCTTTAGGATTCTCTATGTATAGTATCATGTCATCTGCATACAGTGACAGCTTTCCTTCTTCTTTTCCAATTTGTATTTCTTTTATTTCTTTTCCTTCTCTGATTGCTGTGGCTAAAACTTCCAAAACTATGTTGAATAATAGTGGTGAGAGTGGGCAACCTTGTCTTGTTCCTAATCTTAGTGGAAATGGTTTCAGTTTTTCACCTTTGAGGATGATGTTGGTTGTGGGTTTGTCATATACGACCTTTATTATGTTGAGGTAAGTTGCCTCTATGCCTGCTTTCTGGAGGATTTTTATCATAAATGGATGTTGAATGTTGTTGAAAGCCTTCTATGCATCTACTGAGATGATCATATGGTTTTTCTCCTTCTATTTGTTAATATGGTGTGTCACATTGATTGATTTGCATATATTGAAGAATCCTTGCATTCCTGGGATAAACCCCACTTGATCGTAGTGTATGATCCTTTTAAATGTGCTGTTCGATTATTTTTGCTAGTATTTTGTTGAGGATTTTTGCATCTCTGTTCATCAGTGATATTGGCCAGTAGTTTTCTTTCTTTCTGACATCTTTGTCTGGTTTTGGTATCAGGGTGATGGTGACCTCATAGAATAAGTTTGGGAGTGTTCCTCCCTCTGCTATGTTTTGGAAGAGTTTAAGAAGGAAAGGTGTTAACTCTTCTCTAAATGTTTGATAGAATTTTCCTGTGAAGCCACCTGCTCCTGGGCTTTTGTTTGTTGGATAATTTTTAATCACAGTTTCAATTTCAGTGCTTGTGATTGGTCTATTCATATTTTCTATTTCTTCCTGGTTCAGTCTCGGAAGTTGTGCATTTCTGAGAATTTGTCCATTTCTTCCAGGTTGTCCATTTTATTGGCATATTGTTGCTTGTAGTAATCTCTCATGATCCTTTGTATTTTTGCAGTGTCAGTTGTTACTTCTTTTCGTTTCTAATTCTATTGACTTGAGTCTTCTTCCTTTTTTTTTTTTTTTTTTTGTGAGTCTGGCTAATGGTTTATCAATTTTGTTTAGCTTCTCAGAGAACCAGCTTTTAGTTTTATTCATCTTTGCTATAGTTTCCTTCTTTTGTTTTTCATTTATTTCTGCTCTGATCTTTATGATTTCTTTCCTTCTGCTAACTTTGGGGTTTTTTGTTCCTCTTTGTCTAATTGCCTTAGGTGTAAGGTTAGGTTGTTTATTTGAGATGTTTCTTTTTTCTTAAGGTAGGATTATTTTGCTATAAACTTCCCTGTTAGAACCGCTTTTGCTGCATCCCATAGGTTTTGGATCGTTGTGTTTTCACTGTCATTTGTTTCTAAGTATTTTTTGATTTCCTCTTTGACTTATTCAGTGGTCTCTTGGTTATTAAGTAGTGTATTGTTTAGCCTCCATGTGTTTGTATTTTTTACAGATTTTTTCCTGTAATTAATATCTAGTGTCATAGCGTTGTGGTCAGAAAAGATACTTGATATGATTTCAATTTTCTTAATTTTCCAAGGCTTGATTTGTGACCCAAGATATGATCTATCCTAGAGAATGTTCCATGAGCACTTGAGAAGAATTTTTTTCTGTTGTTTTTGGATGGAATGTCCTATAAATATCAATTAAGTCCATCTTGTTTAATGTATCATTAAAAGCTTGTGTTTCCTTATTTATTTTCATTTTGGATGATCTGTCTATTGGTGAAAGTGGGGTGTTATATTGCCCTACTATGACTGTGTTACTCTCATTTTCCCTTTTTATGGCTGTTAGTATTTGCCTTATGTATTGCCGTGCTTCTATGTTGGCTGCCTAAGTATTTCCAATTGTTATATCGTCTTCTTAGGTTGATCCCTTGATCATTATGTAGTGTCCTTCTTCGTCTCTTGTAATAGTCTTTGTTTTAAAGTCTATTTTGTCTGATATGAGAATTGCTACTCCAGCTTTCTTTTGATTTTCATTTGCATGGAATATTTTTTCCATCCCCTCACTTTCAGTCTGTATGTGTCTCTAGGTCTGAAGTGGGTCTCTTGTAGACAGCAAATATACAGGTCTTTTTTTTTTTTTATCCATTCAGCCAGTCTATGTCTTTTGGTTGGAGCATTTAATCCATTTACACTTAAGGTAATTATCGAAATGTATGTTCTTATTACCATTTATTAATTGTTTTGGGTTTGTTATTGTAGGTCTTTTCCTTCTCTTGTGTTTCCTGCCTAGAGAAATTCCTTTAACATTTGTTGTAAAGCTGGTTTGGTGGTGCTGACTTCTCTTAGCTTTTGCTTGTCTGTAAATGTTTTAATTTCTCCATCAAATCTGAATAAGATCCTTGCTGGGTAGAGTAATCTTGGTTGTAGGCTTTTCCCTTTCATCACTTTAAATATGTCCTGCCACTCCCTTCTGGCTTGCAGAGTTTCTGCTGAAAGATCAGCTGTTCACCTTATGGGGATTCCCTTGTATGTTATTTGTTGTTTTTCCCTTGCTGCTTTTAATATTTTTTCTTTGTATTTAATTTTTGATAGTTTGATTAATATGTGTCTTGGTGTGGTTCTCCTTGGATTTCTCCTGTATGGGACTCTCTGTGCTTCCTGGACTTGATTAACTATTTCCTTTCACATATGAGGGAAGTTTTCGACTATCTCTTCACATATTTTCTTGGGTGCTTTCTCTCTCTCTTCTCCTTCTGGGACCCCTGTAATGTGAATGTTGTTGCATTTAATGTTGTCCCAGAGGTTTCTTAGGCTGTCCTTATTTCTTTTCATTCTTTTTTTCTTTATTCTGTTCTGCAGGAGTGAATTCCATCATTCTGTCTTCCAGGTCACTTATCCATTCTTCTGCCTCAGTTATTCTGCTATTGATTCCTTCTAGTGTAGTTTTCATTTCAGTTATTATATTGTTCATCTCTGTTAGTTTGTTCTTTAATTCTTCTACGTCTTTGTTAAACATTTCTTGGATCTGCTCGATCTTGCCTCCATTCTTTTTCTGAGGTCCTGGATCATCTTCACTATCATTATTCTGAATTCTTTTTCTGGAAGTTTGCCTATCTCCACTTCATTTAGTTGTTTTTCTGGGGTTTTATTTTGTTCATTCATCTGGTACATAGCCCTCTGCATTTTCATCTTGTCTATCTTTCTGTGAATGTGGTTTTTGATCCACAGGCTGCAGGTTTGTAGTTCTTCTTGCTTCTACTCTGAGTCAATAATTTATAATAGGCGAGATTGGGCTTCTTCTGGGAAGAGGGGTCGCAGCCAGCAAAGACTCCGGCCTGGCTGCAGTGGTCTGTTCGCTGCCCCAGGCTCGGTTGTGTCCCGGCTCATCCTCCCCCCGCCCCTCCATCTGAACCTGCACTTCCCGCCACGTACCTGAAGCCACAGAGCGCACCCTGTGGGCTCCAGCTGTGCGCTATTATCTTCCTGGGAAAGCCTGAACTCAATCCAGCAGACTAGTCCGTGGGTTGCAGCATCCTCCTTAATAAAAAGATGTTTTATCACAGTCTATAGAGATTCAACTGGAACAAGACACAGATGATCCTTGACTTCTCAGAGCAGAGGACACCTTGTCTATAAGAAAATGCTTTATACGTCTCTCTTCCCCACTGGATGGTGAGTTCCTGCAAGACAGATTATTCCTCATCCTGGGACCTCTGGCTAACAAAGGAAAATGTGGCTACGGTTCAAACTGCAGAGAATACCAGAAGAGACTTCCGGGTAAGATGGCGGAAGAGTAAGACGCGGAGATCACCTTCCTCCCCACGGATACACCAGAAATACAGCTACACGTGGAGCAACTCCTACAGAACACCTACTGAACGCTGGCAGAAGACCCCAGACCTCCCAAAAGGCAAGAAACCCCCCACATACCTGGGTAGGGCAAAGCGGAGAGATCCCCACACAGAGGATCAGTGCCGGGCGGCACTCACCAGCCCGAGAGGCTTGTCTGCTCTCCCGCCGGGGCGCGCAGCGCTGGAAGCTGAGGCTCGGTCTTCGGTCAGAGCGCAGGGAGAGGACTGGGGCTGGCGGCGAGAACTCAGCCTGAAGGGGGCTAATGTGCCACAGCTAGCCGGGAGGGAGTCCGGGAAAACTCTGGAGCTGCCGAAGAGGCAAGAGACTTTTTCTTCCCTCTTGGTTTCCTGGTGCGCGAGGAGAGGGGATTAAGAGCGCTGCTTAAAGGGGCTCCACAGACGGGCGCGTGTCGCGACTGAAAGCGCGGAGCCCAGAGACGGGCGTGGGACACTGGGGCTGCTGCTGCCACCGCCAAGAAGCCTGTGTGCGAGCGCAGGTCACTGTCCACAACGGCCTTCCGGGAGCCTGTGCAGCCCGCCACTGCTGGGGTCCCGGGATCCAGGGGCGGCTTCCCTGGGAGAACGCACGGCGCGCCTCGGGCTGGTGCAACGTCACGCCGGCCTCTGCCGCTGCAGGCTCGCCCTGCACTCCGTGCCCCTCCCTCCTGCCTGGCCTGAGTGAGCCAGAGTCCCCGAAGAGGCTGCTCCTTTAACCCTGTCCTGCCTGAGCGAAGAACAGATGCCCTCCGGCGACCTACACGCAGAGGCGGGGCCAAATCCAAAGCTGAGACCCAGGAGCTGTGAGAACAAAGAAGAGAAAGGGAAACCTCTCCCAGCAGCCTCAGAAGCAGCGGATTAAAGCTCCACAATCAACTTGATGTACCCTGCATCTGTGGAATACATGAATAGACAACACATCATCCCAAATTGAGGAGCCCGGAGTCAGTGCTGTGCCTCTGAGGTGGGAGAGCCAACTTCAGGACACTGGTCCACAAGAGACCTCCCAGCTCCACATAATATCAAACGGCGAAAATCTTCCAGAGATCTCCATCTCAACACCAGCACCCAGCTTCACTCAACGACCAGCAAGCTACAGTGCAGGACACCCTAAGCCAAACAACTAGCAAGACAGGAACACAACGCCACCCATTAGCAGAGAGGTGGCCTAAACTCATAAAAAGTCTGCAGACACCCCAAAACACACCACCAGACTTGGACCTGTCCAACAGAAAGACAAGATCCAGCCTCATCCACCAGAACACAGGCACTAGTCCCCTCCACCAGGAAGCCTACACAACCCACTAAACCAACCTTAGCCACTGGGGACAGACACCAAAAACAACGGGAACTACAAACCTGCAGCCTGCAAAAAGGAGACCCCAAACACAGTAACAGAAGCAAAATGAGAACACAGATAAACACACAGCAGGAGAAGGAGCAAGATAAAAACCCACCAGACCTAACAAATGAAGAGGTAATAGGCAGTCTACCTGAAAAAGAATTCAGAATAATGATGGTAAAGGTGATCCAAGATTCTATTTCCCAGATCCAAAATCTTGGAAATAGAATAGACAAAATGCAAGAAACAGTTAACAAGGACCTAGAAGAACTAAAGATGAATCAAGCATCGATTAAAAACACAATACATGAAATAAAAAATACTCTAGATGGGATCAATAGCAGAATAACTGAGGCAGAAGAACGGATAAGTGAGGTGGAAGATAAAATAGTGGAAATAACTGCTGCAGGGCAAAATAAAGAAAAAAGAATGAAAAGAACAGAGGACAGTCTCAGAGACCTCTGGGACAACATTAAACGCACCAACATTCGAATTATAGGGGTTCCAGAAGAAGAAGAGAAAAAGAAAGGGACTGAGAAAATATTTGAAGAGATTATAGTTGAAAACTTCCCTAATATGGGAAAGGAAATAGTTAATCAAGTCCAGGAGGCACAGAGAGTCCCATACAGAATAAATCCAAGGAGAAATACGCCAAGACACATATTAATCAAACTGTCAAAAATTAAACACAAAGAAATCATATTAAAAGCAGCAAGGCAAAAACAACAAATAACACACAAGGGAATCCCCATCAGGTTAACAGCTGATCTCTCAGCAGAAACTCTACAAGCCAGAAGGGAGTGACAGGACATAATTAAAGTGATGAAGGAGAAAAACCTGCAACCAAGATTACTCTACACAGCAAGGATCTCATTCAGATTTGATGGAGAAATTAAAACCTTTACAGACAAGCAAAAGCTGAGAGAGTTCAGCACCACCAAACCAGCTTTACAACAAATGCTAAAGGAACTTCTCTAGGCAAGAAACACAACAGAAGGAAAATACCTACAATAACGAACCCAAAACAATTAAGGAAATGGGAATAGGAACATACATATCAATAATTACCTTAAATGTAAATGGACTAAATGCTCCCACCAAAAGACACAGATTGGCTGAATGGATACAAAAACAAGACCCATATATATGCTGTCTACAAGAGACCCACTTCAGACCTAGAGACACATACAGACTGAAAGTAAGGGGATGGAAAAACATATTCCATGCAAATGGAAACCAAAAGAAAGCTGGAGTAGCAATTCTCATATCAGACAAAATAGACTTTAAAATAAAGACTACTAGAAGAGACAAAGAAGGACACTACATAATGATCAAGGGATCGATCCAAGAAGAAGATATAACAATTGTAAATATTTATGCACCCAACATAGGAGCACCTCAATACATAAGGCAAATACTAACAGCCATAAAAGGAGAAATCGACAGTAACACACTCATAGTAGGGGACTTTAACACCCCACTTTCACCAATGGACAGATCATCCAAAATGAAAATAAATAAGGAAACACAAGCTTTAAATGATACATTAAACAAGATGGACTTAATTGATATTTATAGGACATTCCATCCAAAAACAACAGAATACACATTTTTCTCAAGTGCTCATGGAACATTCTCCAGGATAGATCATATCTTGGGTCACAAATCAAGCCTTGGTAAATTTAAGAAAATTGAAATTGTATCAAGTATCTTTTCCGACCACAGTGCTATGAGACTAGATATCAATTACAGGAAAAGATCTGTAAAAAATACAAACACATGGAGGCTAAACAATACACTACTTAATAACGAAGTGATCACTGAAGAAATCAAAGAGGAAATTAAAAAATACCTAGAAACAAATGACAATGGAGACACGACGACCCAAAACCTATGGGATGCAGCAAAAGCAGTTCTAAGAGGGAAGTTTATAGCAATACAATCCCACCTTAAGAAACAGGAAACATCTCGAATAAACAACCTAACCTTGCACCTAAAGCAATTAGAGAAAGAAGAACAAAAACACCCCAAAGTTAGCAGAAGGAAAGAAATCATAAAAATCAGATCAGAAATAAATGAAAAAGAAATGAAGGAAACGATAGCAAAGATCAATAAAACTAAAAGCTGGTTCTTTGAGAAGATAAACAAAATTGATAAACCATTAGCCAGACTCATCAAGAAAAAAAGGGAGAAGACTCAAATCAATAGAATTAGAAATGAAAAAGGAGAAGTAACAACTGACACTGCAGAAATACAAAAGATCATGAGAGATTACTATAAGCAACTCTATGCCAATAAAATGGACAACCTGGAAGAAATGGACAAATTCTTAGAAATTCACAACCTGCCAAGACTGAATCAGGAAGAAATAGAAAATATGAACAGACCAATCACAAGCACTGAAATTGAAACTGTGATAAAAAATCTTCCAACAAACAAAAGCCCAGGACCAGATGGCTTCACAGGCGAATTCTATCAAGCATTTAGAGAAAACCTAACACTTATCCTTCTGAAACTCTTCCAAAATATAGCAGAGGGAGGAACACTCCCAAACTCATTCTACGAGGCCACCATCACCTTGATACCAAAACCAGACAAGGATGTCACAAAGAAAGAAAACTACAGGCCAATATCACTGATGAACATAGATGCAAAAATCCTCAACAAAATACTAGCAAACAGAATCCAACAGCACATTAAAAGGATCATACACCATGATCAAGTGGGGTTTATTCCAGGAATGCAAGGATTCTTCAATATACGCAAATCAATCAACGTGATATACCATATTAACAAATTGAAGGAGAAAAACCATATGATCATCTCAATAGATGCAGAGAAAGCTTTCGACAAAATTCAACACCCATTTATGCTAAAAACCCTGCAGAAAGTAGGCATAGAGGGAACTTTCCTCAACATAATAAAGGCCATATATGACAAACCCACAGCCAGCATCGTCCTCAATGGTGAAAAACTGAAACCATTTCCACTAAGATCAGGAACAAGACAAGGTTGCCCACTCTTACCACTCTTATTCAACCTAGTTTTGGAAGTTTTAGCCACAGCAATCAGAGAAGAAAAGGAAATAAAAGGAATCCAAATGGGAAAAGAAGAAGTAAAGCTGTCACTGTTTGCAGATGACATGATACTATACATAGAGAATCCTAAAGATGCTACCAGAAAACTACTAGACTTAATCAATGAATTTGGTCAAGTTGCAGGATACAAAATTAATGCACAGAAATCTCTGGCATTCCTATATACTAATGATGAAAAATCTGAAAGTGAAATCAAGGAAACACTCCCATTTACCATTGCAACAAAAAGAATAAAATATCTAGGAATAAACCTACCTAAGGAGACAAAAGACCTGTATGCAGAAAATTATAAGACACTGATGAAAGAAATTAAAGATGATACAAATAGATGGAGAGATGTACCATGTTCTTGGATTGGAAGAATCAACATTGTGAAAATGACTCTACTACCCAAAGCAATCTACAGATTCAATGCAATCCCTATCAAACTACCACTGGCATTTTTCACAGAACTAGAACAAAAAATTTCACAATTTGTATGGAAACACAAAAGACCCCGAATAGCCAAAGCAATCTTGAGAACGAAAAATGGACCTGGAGGAATCAGGCTCCCTGACTTCAGACTATACTACAAAGCGACTGTAATCAAGACAGTATGGTACTGGCACAAAAACAGAAAGATAGATCAATGGAACAGGATAGAAAGCCCAGAGATAAACCCACAGACATATGGTCACCTTATCTTTGATAAAGGAGGCAGGAATGTACAGTGAAGAAAGGACAGTCTCTTCAATAAGTGGTGCTGTGAAAACTGGATAGGGACATGTAAAAGTATGAGATTAGATCACTCCCTAACACCATACACAAAAATAAGCTCAAAATGGATTAAAGACCTAAATGTAAGGCCAGACACTATCAAACTCTTAGAGGAAAACATCGGCAGAACACTCTATGACATAAATCACAGCAAGATTCTTTTGGACCCACCTCCTAGAGAAATGGAAATAAAAACAAAGATAAACAAATGGGACCCAATGAAACTTCAAAGCTTTTGCACAGCAAAGGAAACCATAAACAAGACGAAAAGAGAACCCTCAGAATGGGAGAAAATATTTGCAAATGAAGCAACTGACAAAGGATTAATCTCCAAAATTTATAAGCAGCTCATGCAGCTCAATAACAAAAAAACAAACAACCCAATCCAAAAAAGGGCCGAAGACCTAAATAGACATTTCTCCACAGAAGACATACACACTGCCAACAAACACATGAAAGGATGCTCAACATCTTTACTCATTAGAGAAATGCAAATCAAAACTACAATGAGATATCATCTCACACCAGTCAGAATGGCCATCATCAAAAAATCTAGAAACAATAAGTGCTGGAGAGGGTGTGGAAAAAAGGGAACACTCTTGCACTGCTGGTGGGAATGTGAATTGGTACAGCCACTATGGAGAATGGTATGGAGGTTCCTTAAAAACTACAAATAGAACTACCATATGACCCAGCAATCCCACTACTGGGCATATATCCTGAGAAAACCATAATTCAAAAAGAGACATGTATCCAAATATTCATAGCAGCCCTATTTACAATAGCCTGGAGATGGAAACAACCTAAGTGTCCATCATAGGATGAATGGGTAAAGAAGATGTGGCACATATATACAATGGAATATTACTCAGCCATAAAAAGAAACGAAATTGAGCTATTTGTAATGAGGTGGATGGACCTAGAGTCTGTCATACAGAGTGAAGTAAGTCAGAAAGAGAAAGACAAATACTGTATGCTGACACACATATATGGAATTTAAGAAAAAAAATGTCATGAAGAACATAGGGGTAAGACAGGAATAAAGACACAGATGTACTAGAGAATGGACTTGAGGATATGGGGAGGGGGAAGGGTAAGCTGTGACAAAGTGAAAGAGCGGCATGGACATATATACACTACCAAACGTAAGGTAGATAGCTAGTGGGAAGCAGCCGCATAGCACAGGGAGATCAGCTCGGTGCTTTGTGACCACCTGGAGGGGTGGGATAGGGAGGGTGGGAGGGAGATGCAAAAGGGAGGGGATATGGGAACATATGTATATGTATAACTGATTAAATTTGTTATAAAGCAAAAAATAAATAAAGAAAGAAATTTTTTTTTTTAAAAAAAAGACCTTTATGCATTTGTATATAAGAAAATGGTTGGTATACCAACAATCAAAAGAAAAAGATTTTGAAGCAATGAATAAGAATACCCTATACTGTCTTTTTGTTACATTTCTAAGTTACTTCTCTTTCAGAGTGCTGTCTTGGAGGTAATCCATCCACAATAAGCAGTCATTCAAGTATGGACACCTGGTTTATTTTTTTACCACATCCTTCACCCCAGTATGATTACTATTCCAACAAGGTGCCAATATTCCTAAAGTTGGGGTAAGCTAGTGGTCCACCAGAATCATTGTAGAATAAAAGGAGAAAAAAATGTTTCTTGTCCTGAAACATTTCTTTCTATCTCCCCTCTGGAGTTGTCAACAGCCCCTAGGCAGTGAGACAATCCACCCTCTTTGGGCTTAGAACTGTGGGACTCCTGAATTTCTTCAAAACCCAGGGCAACTACAAACCAGAGTTTATTACCTACAGCTGGACTGGAGTGGATTGGGAAGACTAGAAGCTGACTTTGTAATGAGTCCAAACTTAACTATGGAGAAAGTGACTCAGAGGCTCCATGATGAAGCCTCTGAGGAATGCATGACATGTGCACATGTAAAACCTCCTGCTGCATCTCCTGATAAGAGAGAGGCAAGCATTCTAGTTCTGCAGGTTGCTCAGAAAATAGGGCCAAATTTATTTTATTACCTTGTAACTATGGATTCCTAGACTGAAAACTCCATGAGAAAAGGGATTGTGTTCACCACTGCATCTCCAGCTTATGAGCTGGGTTCTGGTACATTAATGAGATTAATAAATATTTGTTATGTGGATTGAAATAAGAAGCTACTCTGTGAAAATCATTAAGACAAAAATATTATGGTGATAAAAACTTCCATTGAATTAGTACTTGGGAAAAATGATTTGATAATGTATCTAGAAGTATTTGACAGGCATCAGCTTCTCCTTACATAAATCCAGGACACAGCATTGTATCAGTCACCAAGCCAGACAATGCATGTGGAGCATTGCAAACTTTGTTATCAATAATCTTCCTGCTGAAGTATCACTGGAAGAGTACCTTAGGGCAATAAATTCTGCGTATTATGGATATCTTAACCTTGTTTGTTGAGACAAAGAACATCTATGGAATAAAGCAGATTCTCTCGGTCACCAAGAGCCAGAACAGTCCCAGGCTACATTGGTTTCTTTCTAATGTGTATTAGATCTGACTCCCTCGCACATAAATTCCAAATTTTCCAATTCTTATTCCCAGAGATATTTCAGAAATTGAAGACAACACTATGCCTTTGGTCCCATCACTTGGTTTTCTTTTCAGTATATTTATGGACTGGTTAATTGTGTGAAAGAATGATTGCTTGATTGATTGATTGATCAAATAATTATTCCTATGAAGCTATTACTTATTTACGGAAAAACTTACCATTTATATAAAGTGTTCCCCATTCTGTAACTACAACACTGTCATTTTCTGAGAGCTTCATTTTGGCTTCAGGAAAACAAATCCTATGAATGTACTTCATAAAAGAGACTTCTTCAGCAAGCTGCACAAGGGCAATATCATCATGAACCCCAGCTCTGCTATAATTTTCATGAAAAAGAGTTTTGGACTTTCTGCGTCATATATGGTTTATTTACTACAGTTCCAAAGTTGACAGTCCAATCTTCTGAATTATTTTTCCTGGAGGACACAACTTAATTAAAATACACTCAGTATGGGGGCCAAAACGGTATTCACAGTGGTTATCTTATCACTTTAAGGTGTGAGTTTCCCAAACAACACTATAAAGCACTTAAATTCTTATTTTTAAAATGTCTTTGATGTGGGTATGTCATAAATGCTGCAGACACATAAAAATAGTGCTAAGGACTAGTAGAGCTGTCAGCCTTCTTCAAATCCCCTAACTAGAGTCACTGATGTCTCCTGCTAGTTCAGCCCCATCTGATTTCTATGCATTTGAGTTGAGTAGGAATCATATAAGCAGTCTCAGTGGATGGAGTCCAGAATCACTCATACTACCATATACCCTGGGCTCCAGGAGCCTGTGGCAGGCTCTGGGCATCTGTCTGCATACATAAAAAATTGCATTTGTTCTCACCCAATCACCCTATTATACTTACCAAAGTCAATGCATCTTGGCTTCTAATTTAGATTTTCTGACCAGTTTCTCCAGTTCCCCTGAGATTCTTTCTCAGTTTAGGCCCTAAGATCCTATTTAACTATTGTCACTTCCTCAAAATGTCAGGTGCGTTTTTTTTTTTAAGGTTTCAAGTCCTTCATGTAACTGTGACCCTCTTCAGTCTTTCTCTCCTTCTGAAATATTCAGTGACTCCACACATTCAATAGCTGTGTTTCTCCAGTAAGTAAGCATCTTGTCATTTAGAGGTGTCCCCAATAAATAAAACTACGTTATCTAAGCATATTTTCTAATGTTTCCTTTTACAAATCTTCTCTACTTCAAATAGTTCTTTGTGTTTGCTGTCCATAGAATACAACTTGTGTTGCTCCATCTCAACACGTTTGAAGAAGGCTATTTTTCCAACTCTAAATGAATATTATTTTTTCTGATCTACCTACCCCAATCAATCAAAGCTTATATCTTTAGAGGCTAGATCAAATCTTACAACTGAGTACCTCAGCTAGATTGTGTTCTCTTTCTTCACCAAGTTTCCATAGCACGTGCTACCTGTGTTGTACCTGTGACACTTACTACACTATGCTGCCTTATACCTTTAATAAATCACGTTTAAATTTCTTCAACTAGATTGTAAACCCCCAGAGGGCAAGACAAATAAGCACCCTGTAACTGGAGTCAGACATACCCAAGTTCACACTCAGTTTCTTTAATTTAAGAGCTGTATGATCTTGGTCAAGTTACATCACCATTTCTAAACCCTAGTTTCCTCATCTTTAAATAGGTTAAAGTATACCTTTCATATGGAATTATTGTTATGATTAAATAAAATGATGTAAGTAAAGTACTTAAATCAGGCAAAGCCCCTATTTGGAAAATGTTAATTGCTTCCACTCAGTTTTCCCTTAGTTGCCCAATTTAAATGTCTTTGCTGCCCTTCAATTATGTAAGTGGTTGTAAATTTCATATGGTCTTGATGAACCTCACACATTTAGGTTAACCCCACAGACCTCCCAAATAGGCCTGCAACCAGAATCCTGCATTTAGTCAGACTTTCAAACTTACTTAGCAAAGCAGTGAGCTGCCGATAGGAGCCATCTACTGCTGATCAGAGAAGCACCACAGTGGTGTTGGCCTTTCCACTGCATGCTTGCCTGCCATGGCCAGGCCCCCATCAGGGCATTTTCCCCATTCACAGTTCGGTTGCCTGCTGTGATACTATTGGTCAGTCGTTCCCCATAACCTGAAGAAAGGATTTATTTATATAAGAGCACGTATCTTTCATTATATTTTATAAGAAATATATTTTAAAACATTATTTGAAACCCTTCAATGATTGTCCAGCATCTCCTAATCAATGTTGTTTTTTTTCCTGGGATGTACCCTTATCACAATAGCCCACTCCATCCTTGTTTGGGTGACTTTTACTTTTCCTCTTTTCCAGTTTCAAGCATTTTTCAACTACTGATTTTTGTTGTATCTATCTGTTATAATTCTAGTCTCCCCAAGTAGATTGCATAATTCTTGAAGGTGGAGACTTTGCTTCATTAAGGTCTGTATCTCGCATAGCATATGCAGTGCTGTCTGTAAAGCCCCATATAGACAACAGAAAATTCCATAAATATCCACTGAATGAATGAATACATGGATGTATCACGCTGTAGGCCTCATGATACTCTAAAGAGAATTTGCTTAAAAGGTACAGAACTATTATTCACCTTATAATAAATATATTTGATATAGACTAGTTTTGCATTTTCTTATTATCCTAAGTTGTTCTTTCTTCCTTCACTTATTTTTTTAAACTAATTCAGACATGATATTCTTCATGATTCCATTCTTTAGAAGCAGTTCTCATTTCACCCTTTTGGACAACCCATTATAAATAGTCAGTGTTTTTCAAAAAGAAATGCCAGATAGATATGTGGTATATCCAATAATTTTGAAAAACTACTATAGATTTCCAACATGAAGTACTTCTAGATCCTTTTTAGCAAAATGATGGGGAACTATTTGTGAATGTGTTAAATTTGTAATAAAGTTTCTAAACTTACAGTTATTGGTAAGCATTTCAGCATTAGCCTTGCTGATTTCTGAAATTAAAAAAAACAAAACAAAACATAAGGTTGATAAAATATCACCAAGCAATTCTCTTCAGCCCAAGGACTAAATTTTCTAACCCAGTTACTCCCAACATTTAACTATTCAGACTAGTTCATGTATTGTCTATCAACCCCTCTCACTTCTACTTGTTATATTTTGGCCATCTCTCCACATCTCTACCAGGTAGTATAGGAAAAGGGAAAAGGAAATAAAAAAGCAAAGCTCTCAGTTTTATGATGGTTGAAGTAAAATATTTAGTGAAGTAAGAAGCTGACACTCTTACTAAAAATGGCACTGGGCATAATCTTTGGATTTTTTTTCCCCTATGATAATTCTCATTACTCTGAAATGTATTTATCTATATTTTAAAGAAAAAAAATACAATTACATTTCATTGGACCTATCCTGCTCTTTAGAAGTCATTTCATTACTAAGACTGAATTATGAAATTTTGAGAATTTAACTTAAATTCAAGTCTCTTTTCTATTGGGAAGAGGCTTTAGAGAGAAAGAGAAGAGAGAACTAAAAAAAGACACATCGGAAAGTGCTGACTCTGAATCCCTGGGATGCAGAGGGACAGTAACTGGTACAGCCTTCTTTCCCAATGACTACCCATAAGGGAATCGTATCACTCCTTTCAGAACCTCTACCTCAAGCTCACTTCTCATGAGTGGCCCATTGGAGACAGGGACTGTATTCTGAGGCAAAAGAGCTGTAACTGGCAGCTGGCAGCCATCAGAGCTTTCAAGGACACTAGGATCAACTGTCAGTCTGGAGGAAGCACAAAACTGGGCTCTGGAAACACAAGCTTATCACCTAATAGACCTTTTAACAATCCAAGTTAACGTTTGAAGAACTTCATAGGACCTTTGAATGTTTACAGACTTTACTTTCTGTACTGGGGCAAAATCCTATCATTTTCTTCCCTTGTTTTCTAGGGAATTATTTCAGACAAATTTTATCTTTAATAGTATTACTTCCATTCTTCCACAAGAAACAATGAGAACTCCCTGTCCTCAACTTCACACTGACTTCTGCAATCTTCACGCTTAATGATCAAGGAAACCCTGTCTGTTTCCTATAATGAGTTCCTGACAAAAGTAGAAGTAGGGAGGAATAATGCTTCGATTATTATTTTTCACCCCCCTTCCATCCATTACAGCCAACCCATCCAAACTCACAAGCATACCTGTAGCTTAACACTTATTTCTATCACTGTGCAGACAAAGATCCTATAGCACTGCCCTCTCCACTACCACCTCAATGGTAGGAGTGCCACAGTTGGGAAGACTAGTTGTTCCTAAGCAAATTCCTGAAACTCTTGGTTCATTTTTTTCCAGTACTTTTTTAAATAGTCTAGATAATTAAGTAGTAGAAAATAAGTGAAATACCTATAAGTTTGATGGAAGTGGGAACTGCATTCCAGGATACCATGTTGTCCTTCAACATCAGATGTAAGATAGCCTTGATTTTAGTCCTCATGCTATTCTTTTTTGCTGGAGGAAACTTGAATGTCAACTGTAACTGTACACTCGAACCACTGGGATAAGAACTAGAAGCAAGAGAAATGTTCTAGTGTGTTTCTTGATTTTTTAGATGTTTCATGAACACATTGGATTTGCTACATTTTAATTATTATATTGCCTTCACATACATATTTTAAAAAAATACACAGATATTGTCCCAGTATAAATAAAGTGAAATGGTCCCTAAAAATTTAACTGGTTAAGAGGTATTGTTCATGAAAGAAGATATGAACCACAAACTAGAAATCAGAATATTTCAAACACATTTGAGAAACTGAGTACTGACCAACAAATAATTGACTTGAGATTTTATAATAATGCAGTAAAAAAAAGTGTTCTTGTACAAATATTTTCTAATAACTTTATTTTAGAGAAAGAGATAAATGAAAATTTAAATGCAGGGCCAGGAAGCATTCAAAAGATATTGTCTGTAGGTAAGTAGATTGGTTGGTGGGTTGGTTGGCTAGCTGGATTTTTTGTTTTGTTTTGTTTGGAGAGTTCAGACTTCCCCAGAATACATATTGGCAGTTGCCAAATTACAAGTGCTCTCTCCTTTTATCACTCATCCCCTATGCCCTGTGATACCTGTCTACCTGCAGCCCTTACCACTACCACCATCAAGAACACTTACAATACATATTTAGACAAATGTTATCTCAAAAGATTCACTTTTGTCCAGAGGCATTACAGTGATGGTAATTATTAAAGAGACCAAAAGAGGATTATTTTAGAAAAGATATGGCCAGATGGGTATGCATGGGAGAAGAGATGGCTAGTATATAGGTAGCAAAACAATCAGATCAGACTCCTTGTTTTGCATAGTTACAGTTATCTTTTATCATAGAAATCAGTTAGGGCAGACTGCCACCAAAAACCTTACAATTCTCCTTCAAGTACAGAGATTAAAGATATGTACAGAACACTTCCTACACTGAATAGAAATTTGTTAAATACAGTGATACTTTAATTTATGGGGAGCTCTTTATCCCTTCCCTCCTTCCCTCCCTTCCTCCCTTCTTTCCTTCCTCCCTTCCTTCTTCCCTTCTTTCTTCCCTTCCTTCCTTCTCTCTTTCTCCATCTATCTCTCTTTCTGTTTCTTGCTGTTGTTGTTATTTAAAACTGGAGCTGATATGACATATTACCTACTTCTTGTTCCATAAGATCTTTTTTTAAAAAATTATTTTTGTTCCATAAGCTCTTGAATGAATTTGTACTTATAGAAGTCTGATGACTTGAGAGTTGATATACTCTTTGTATACACCAGAATTTTGAAATGCATCAGACATCTGTCAAGAGAAAAAAACAAAGCCACCACATGTTTCAATCAAATTTATAGTAAAATTAGTAAGGTAAATCTCTGACTTACCTTAGTCTCAATATATTTGCTGAGATCTGTGCTGACTTGTGAAACTGCTTTTTCACAATTATCATTGTATATGACTCCAGAAATATGAAAATCACCTTGGTAATATTAAGTCTTTCCTGTGAAATAAAGAAATACTTAGAAAATTTTAAAATAGGAAGTGACCTCAAGTCTCTCCATATCTTTATCTCAAAATTAATATTCAATGGATATACTCAGACAGGGAAATTAATTTACTACCACTTGAATAAGAGATTCCCCTAGCTCTCATCCAACTCTAGTTACTCTCAACATTAACAAAGATTGTGTTAGCTCCTAAGCCAGAATCCTAGAGTAAACCCATCTTCCAAAATGACTTCAAACAACCTTCACAACAGAGTTTCAGTGTCTATTTTTACTTCAAGAAGCCCAGATCAACTAATTTAACTTCAGGTAATATAAGCTTGTCCAGCCTTGTATCTGAAATTGTAGATAGTTGATCATATAGAGAAATTCAAGAGTAAATTCTCATCCACACACTTCCTGCTCAAGCCAGGATGCCTGTAGTTCTCCCTTTTGCATCACTCCTTTCCACTAAGTCATTGTTTCCCCAGAAGAAGAAACAATGTTAAATGCAAACTATATTTTGGGAGGATAGTTAATTAAGCTACTGGTCCTCATTAACATGCTGACAGGGCTTCTTTATGAGGGTTTGATTTGGAAAACTCAGAGCACTATACATAAGGAAGTTATGTGAATAAAGTTATTTTTTAATGAGTAGAGCCAAGAAGAGGATAGAAAGATTCAGTCTACAGAGAGTTCATGGATAGACATGGCAGGCAAGAGAATGAGCAACCACTATGCTTCTGAAGGATAAGTTTTTAAATTTGAAACTAAGATGGTTGGGGAGAAGCAAAGGAGAAGAGGTTAGGTTGGAAGAGAACTGGAATTTTCATTGAATCAAGCAAAATGTAGCCACACTGCATTATTGTATAGGGTAATATATTTCAGAGGAATAAAACAGAAAAATCATGATAAAGTCAATAGAATAATACACTTAAAGTATTAAGATGTGGGTTTGTGATCAGCTATGCCACTTAAAAGCCTGTGATATCTAGGAAGTCACTTGACTTTACTGAGCCTCAGTTTCTTGCATATGAGAATAAGGATAATAGTAAAACCTGCCCTCCCAGGCTCAAAGGATTAGTATGAGGATCAAGCAGAATGATGGATATCAAATTTCTTTAAAAACATTAAATGATTACACAGATTTAAGGGTTTACTTTTCTGAAAGGTAAAAATAAGCTGGAAAAACATGTTTTTTCTGGATGTAGGGTTAATAAGAGTTATTAAAAATAAGATCAAGTTAGTATGAGCATTCAGCCATTTAACCACTCCTGACTATCCACTATTAGAAGAGCCATTAGTGGATTATCCATTGCTGCTTATCAATTGTATCTTAACAACCAATATCAGAAATGAGCCAAGAAGAGTAGAGATCTCCAAAATTTGAGATATATTTACTAAAAGATGTACAGCTTAACTACAAACCTACTATATAAGCACTTTTATTGACAATGAATATTGGCATCAAAGTATTGAGCATTTCAGTCTTGCCCATACTCCCATAACTGTTGATATAACTTATAGACTGGATCAAAGAGGCATCTGATTCCAAAATATTATAAACTTTGGTGTCAAATAATAAAAAGTTATTATGTTGAAATAAAGTAGTAAGTAGATGAGAAAGTTTCCATAAAGAAATTTAATATTCTTGTTGTTTCTTGTCAATTTCTAAGAGTTAAAAGAGATTTAGTAGTAAGGGTGAAAATTGACGTGTCAATACTGACCAACTGCCAGAAAATGGACAAGGAGACCAAAGTTACTGCCAAGATTGTCATCACTCCAAGAGAAATAAGGATTGTCATCCACAGTGGCCAAGATCTTCTCTGGGAAGATATGTTGTACCTACGAAAGGAGGAAAGTGGCTCAAATCAGATGATAAATATTCTAAATCTACCTGTCTCTCTGCCAACTCATACAACACAATCTATAACTTATGCATCAGGTCTTTATATTAGTTTAAAACATAGAAGCCTCAAATATGTCAAAGAGGATAGACCCTAATGCTCATTCACTTAACAAATCATCCTGGAGTACTATGTTAACTGCTAGGGATACAACAGTGAGCAAAATAGCATGGTTTGTGTACTCATGTTGATGGGGATAAATTGATTTGCTTTTTTTATTTATCCAAAGAAAGTTACAAAACATTACATGTGATCTGATTTTATCTTTGCAAACTATAGCCACATCATCTACATGGACATATATAGATTTATAAACACAAATATATAACATAATTTATATGTTTAATTAAATGTGTAAGAAAACATGATGTCCATTGCAACTTTCCCATGTTATAAGATTATGGGTAGACTTTTTCCTTTTTGTTTACTTTTTCTTTAACTATACTTTCTAATGTTTCGACAATAAACAAGGATTATTTGTATAACATAATTTAACAGATACATTTCATCATCAAAACCAATTAATTAGATTAAAAATAATCAGAAAATATTGTGACTTGGCATCATACAGATAGAGTGGTCTAGGGTTAGAGTTAGGTCATATGACCACCCTTAGTCTAATTTTTATAAGGTTTGGACATTAGTTATTCTTCATATCTTGAAAGACATGATGTCATGAAATAGTCCATTTGGACAAAGAGATGTAACACACACACACAAATCTGATTTCAAGTTTCAAAATAGCCTCAACTTGTTCGTCAGTCTCTTCAATCTCTTCATTATCCTAAATAAAACTTACAAAACAGAAGAGTTTGTAAGCAGTGTATATATTTGGCAAATTAGATATTTCCTATGAGCAGGAGAACATTTTTGTTCTTATCCCTCCAGGACTAATTAACTTTTAGGTAGAGTAGATCCTTTAAAAATGAGTAATAAGTACCTATGCCACACCTGTGCAACTCCACCCAGTCTTATTCCTCTCTGTTCTGTTCTCAGTTCTTAATCCTACTCTTCCTTCTATCTCTTTTGATGACTTGTTAATTAATGTTTCCCTGAGCCAACATTGTCAAAACTCTTCAAAGAAACTCCCCACATGCCATGTATGCTTTTATACTGGAATTCATTTGTTTCATCTCATCATCTTATACTAGATAAATCACACTTTAAAAGGAGTATACAATTAAAGTAAATAATAACAATATTTATAACCTTATTAATATCTGATCATATGTGTCTTCTAATGAGTAGAAAAATTTACTGTGATAGTGAAGTCTCAAATTTGTTTTGGATTAGCTGGTTGTAACTTAGCCTGGTAGCTTAGTCTTTCTGAGACATGAATATTAGTTTGAGGGACTCAAACACTATGTAGCCTAAATTATGTACATAGTACAGAAAGTAGCTGAGATGGTTTCTATACAAATAATCACTATATTACAGCTTATAAAATGCTTTTCTTGGAAGACCCCTTTTAGATGTTCTTGAAAGTTCTAAAGAATACATATTGTTGACTATAGCACTGATATTGCTTTTTCCCCTTCATTGTGAATTTCTTCCTGTCAAAAACAATTAAGGAGATTTTTTATATCTAAAAGATCACAAGAGTTTATGATTTATTCAATTTCTCCTCTAGTAAATAGGATGTATGGACTCTAAAAATTGATTATTATTTTTAAATAATAGCTGAAATTGTTAAAATCATGTTCCAAATATCCAAAAAAGTCCATTCACGAAACAATTTACTTTCTCATCTATCAAAAAAAATTTTGGCCATAATTTTTTTTAAAGGTAGGAATTTGAGTTCTTGGATGAACCCCTCATTTAACAAAGAGAATAGGTTAAAAATTAATCTTCAATGAATTTAACCAACTCCATATGCTTAACTAAACTATACCTGACTCACTTTTGGATTGAATTTACTTCAAAGAGCAGCTCATTGTTATTCTGGTATAATCAACCATTCACCTTAATCAAATTACAATAATGTTAAAAAATGATGGTGACTACATTATTCACAATTTTTTTTTCTTTTTTTGTGTGTGTGGTACACGGACCTCTCACTGTTGTGGCCTCTCCCATTGCAGAGCACAGGCTCTGTACACGCAGGCTCAGTGGCCATGGCTCACGGGCCCAGCTGCTCCGCAGCATGTGGGATCTTCCCGGACCGGGGCACGAACCCCTGTCCCCTGCATCGGCAGGCGGACTCTCAACCACTGCACCACCAGGGAAGCCCATATCCTTTTGAACCATAGGTTTCTCTGGATATGTGCCCAGGAGTGGGATTATTAGATCATATGGTAGCTCTATTTTTAGTTTTTTAAGTAACCTCCCTACTGTTCTCCATAGTAGTTGTACTAACTTACGTTCCCACAACAGTGTAAGAGGGTTCCCTTTTCTCCACACCCTCTCCAGCATTTATTGTTTGTAGACTTTTTGATGATGGCCATTCTGACTGGTGTGAAGTGGTATCTCATTGTCATTTTCATTTGCATTTTTCTAATAATTAGTGATGTTGAGCATCTTTTCATGTGCCTCTTGGCCATCTGTATGTCTTCTTTGGAGAAATGTCTGTTTAGGTCAAAAAAATCCATTTTTAATGGCACCCTGAGTGCAATTTATTTAATACTGTCCTCATATTTATTTTTAAATATGAAATTACTTTTTATTGTTAACTATATTAATAATATTGTACATTAAATCTCTAGTACTTATTTATCTTATAACTGGCACCTTGATCTTGGGCTTCCCAACCTCCAGAACTGCAAGAAACACATTTATGTTGTTTATTAAAGTCACCCAATCCACAGTATGGCTGCTTCATTTTGCAGGAAGAAACCTGAACATCAGTAATGTTTGTTAATTTACACCACCAGAAGTGCTAGAACTAACAAGAGAAATATTCTAGAGTTAAAAAAAACATCATTGTTGCACTGGCTTTCTGCTAAAAGTTGTTTCTTTGAAAATGTTTTGTGAATTTCTTGAACGTCACAGAATTTAATAATTAAATTCCCTATGTTTACGTGAAAAGGTATTAAGATAATAACACTATTATTAAGATATAGTCTTATTGTATTTGAACATATAATTGGTCTTGCAAAGTTTCTAAGTGTGTAAGTACATAGGATGATGCACCAGGAACAGTGGTAAATGTAAAATTTGTACACCAAAGGAGGTTAGGGTTGACAATTGATGTGTGTTTGCATAGTACTTTATATAAGATTGAGAAAAAAAAGGGAAGATACAATGAAAACTTAGGTTCACACAAAAACCTACACACACACATACAAATGTTATAGTAGCTTTATTCATAGTAGCCAAAAACTATAAACAACTTGAATACCCTTCAATGTATGAATAGTTAAACAAACTGCAGTGCTTCCATACTGTAGAATACTACACAGCAATAAAATAAGAATGAATAATTGTGTGTGTGTGACATGCACAACCTGGATTGATCTCAAGGGAATTATGCTGAGTGAAGAAGCCAACCTCCAAAGTTTACATATCATATGATTCCATTTATATACCATTCTTGAAATGACAAAATTATACAGATGGAGAACAGATTAATGTTTACCAGGGGTTAAAGACTGGGAACAGGGGTAGGGATGGAGCCAGATGGCTGTGGGTAGCATGAGGGGTCCTTGTGATCAAACTATTCTGCATTTTGACTGTGGTGATGGCCCACAAATCCATACATGAGATAAAAAACTACATGGAACTAAATACACACACACATGCAAATAACTGCGTGTTTTAAAAACATAAAATGTCAAAAGGTTAATAGATTGTCTCAATGTCAACTTCCTGGTTGTGATATTGTACTATAGCTAAGCAAGGTGTTACCTTTGCCAGAAACTGGATACACGGGATCTCTCTGTATTACATTTTACAACTCTGTGTGAGTCTATGATTATCTGAAAATAAAAATGTTGTTTTTAAGTGGTAAGAAATTTCAGAAAAAAGAATGTTATCTCCACTTGAGGGAGTCAAGCAAGGCTTCATGGAGGAGGCATCGTTTGAACTAGACTGTAGATCTTCATGTAATGCAGTAACTCTATGGTTAATAAGGTTTATCATTTTTAAAAGTTGAAATGAAAAATTAGAATAACAGAGAACAACTTGACAATCTCTTTTGGAATGATCCCAATAAAACTTCTTTTGTAGAATTAGAATTAAACAAGAAGTCAGCTCATTCTGTTGACCTACTCATCACTTCATTTTGAAAATACTTATTCAAGCTATTGTGATCAAGTAGCAATCATATAAAATAAGACTGTAGTTACAGCAACAGTTATAATAGCACTGTTTCTTGAGTATCTACTATGTTCCAAGAACTTTGCTAAGCACTTTGAAATATCTCATTTTAATCTCTACAATGGTGTTTGAGGTAAATATTATTATCCCTGTTTTATAAGTGAGTATATTGAGGCTTAGTGTGTTTAAATAACTGGCTTAAGTTACACAATATAAAATCTGGGATTACTTCTTAACACATTATTAACCGGGGGATTTTTGCAGAAACTAACGCCTGGGTCCGTAATATGTCTCCAGTCAAAAATGTGTTAAATCAATGTGTAAATAATAACAAAGCTATATTTTCTGCATAATATAAAAATAAAAGGTCAGTCCAACAACACTTATTGAAAGACTATTATACACAGAGCACTTTATTAGGTACTGTGGAAAGAGAGACAAAAGATGTAGCTGAGAAATGGCCTACCCTCTTGCACAGTTAATAAATATTATTTCAGTCATGACTTCTTAACTTTTTCCAATGAGATGGTTAAAACAAACATGTCCAGGAATGCTGAAGCCCTTTATAAGTTATCTTTCAGAGAAAGTTATTTTAAAAATATGATACTGTATTATCTATTTCTCTGTGCACATAAAATTTGAACTATTGCTCATATTTTCACTATGGCCTAACCTCTATTTCTCAAATCTTTTGTAAAAGAAAATATCAAAAATATTTCTCTGAGAAATATGATACCATTGTGAAATTAAACTTCTAAAATTTCTCCTTAATTTAAATCTCTTCAAGTTTGTTTGCCAAAGAAATTCCTCATTATCACATTATAAAATTTATTTTAATTTGGAAAGTCATGTCCAGAAATCTGGAAAATACTACTCATGGTGTCAATTTATATGGATTCATTTTTAAATGCCTTTGCAAAGATGAATTGTATTCTTTTGGTTTTACTACAGTTTTCATTATTACTTGAACATCCCAAGGGCTTGCTTCCCTGTATCTACCTGGACCTAGAGGCCCAACTGCAAAACATACTCAAACAAGGGGAACCAATTTTTAACAGAACACTGAGAGAAATTAAGTTTTAAATGTACTTAAGTCTTTGTTTAAAATTCAACATTTTCCTCAATTTTTTTCAAAAGACTTCATTAAGTGAAATATGTTTTTGCAAAATATTTAATGCTGTCAATTCATATCAGATTTCCTACCTTATTTTAGCCAAGTCCCTAAATTTTATCAGTTCATATACAAGTGTTATTTAGGTTGATAAAAGTCAATTTTTTTCTTCTAACATTTCTTTCAAAGTGGTTACGGTACAATACAGAACTCACATGAGTAGCTAAACACAGTGAGGAAAGGGTAATGGAAAGATTCTGTGAAATATCACCACCAACAGGCCTGTGTATGCCATGGCACCGATCCTAACTTCATAGTGCCTAGATCACTTGAATGTTGTGTATCTAACAACTCAGTAATAATTTACCAAAGCTGAAATTATGAAGGTGGTCGATATTAGGCTTTTTCTCGTCAACTTTATATCTAGGCAGTGAGCAATTCAGTGTCATGCTAGAGGTAGCAGGAAGCAGCTTTCGCAATGATGTCTTCCCTCTGAGCCCAGAAGGGTCTAAGAGGCTCATGGTCCAAGCACGGACTGGAAATGTGGAGGAGGGTGAGGGAGTGGTAAGAAAGGGGATCTGCAGTCATTTCAAAATAGAGGTCTGACCTCTAGCTTCATTTGCACAACTACAGCTACACACGAACACCTGGACCTTATTCCCCTTCAAGGCCTTGCAGTTTGGAAAAGCTTTAAATACAAATGTACAAGCACTTGGTGATAATTCCATTTCATTCAGTAGTTTGTACTGATTCTGTTTTTATTTCCTCCTGTCTAACCATACAAAAATCTTACCACATAAGGTATGCTGGTGGTTCTTAAGTGAATTTTCATTCTAGCCTCAGACTTTAAAAGAATTTGCAATAAATTGATTGGTGACATCTTCCCCATCTTCCCCTTCCTCCTGGATTATTATATTATAATATCAAGCAAATTGATGATATTTATTTTTTATTATTATATATTGACATTCTCATTAGTGCAATGTTAAATAAATATTATTTGCTCTAACTTAGAATAAGTACATTATATAGAGTTTGTATAATTATTATAGGCCACAAGAAAACAGAATCTTCCCTACACTTATTTCAGTTGTTTGCTGGAAATGAAAATAAAGTTGTATTTTGGTTTCTCTTTGTTTCCTTAACGTTAATTCCCATTCTTTTGCCGTCATGAAGTGTTTAGTATTCTGATGTCTGTGTGCTTGAGCTTTCATAATGATTAAGATCACTTTCCTCATTACATTAAGAAAAAAAACACCTAATATTTTTCTGTATGTAAAAATGTAGTTCTTTCCTTTTCATACTTTCTTTTACTCTTTGTCCTGCACCGTGAAAGTGGAAATTTACCGAGATGAGAGAAGCTGGGGAAATGAAGGAGGGGATCACTTCAAATCGTACGTATGCATGAGAAATTTATGTCAACAAGCCAAAATTTGATGACAGAAAACTCCTAGAAAACAAGTGACTGCAAGTTGGGACAGAATCCATCTGGCAGAAACAGGATGCTATGTGAAGCAGAGCTAGGAAGGAAATAGCAGATAGTTTAGTTCGATCGGTCACATCCAGGTGATCTGCATGACTTCTTCTGCAATTCTATATCTCTAAGAATGGCCTCTACACAAAAATGTGTTCCATTCTTCTAGGTTGTTCTCTCTCAGACACCAGTTTTGGAAGCGATCCAGTCCCGGAAGGCAGTCACTCTAGCATAAACACCGGGTTTATTGGGTTGCCCACAGTCGTCTCCCCAGCTCACTATTCCAGCGAGGTACCAGATATCTCTAGAATCTGCACTAACCAGTGGTCCTCCGGAGTCACCCTAAAGGAGAAGGGAGAGATTGGCAATTAGTATTTCAGTTTATCACAGAGAAATGTGCTGTTTTTCTAACATGAGTTTAATGAAAGGGGCGGTTTTCAAAAATCTTCAGTGTGCTCAAATGAGAAGCAATGCTTTTTAACTATGCCAGTAATTCACATAAAGGAGGCACTCCCCTACCTGGAGAACAGCTTAGACTCAGGGTTCAGTACACAGAGATTAAAGACTCCATCTCTTGGCAGGACAGTACTAGTCTGATACATCTGACAAAATAACTGCCCATACTCTTTATCAGTTTGATACAGCTCCCAAAAGAAGGGTGAAGAATTTATTACTGATAAAGAATATGAACATTAGGGTCAGACACCTGGGTTTAAATCTCAAGTCTGGCCCTTCCAAGCTGGCTAAGACCTTTAATTTGCTTATTTGTAATGCTCCTAATAATACCTACTTTCAATGATAATTTTGAAGATTATGCAAGACAGTGTATGCAATGTGCTCAGCGTAGAGCCTGGCACAAAACAGAACTTAGTAAATATTATATATAACCACAAATTCCAATTGTTTGTGCCTTGTGAAAAACAGCCAGCAGGCTGTTTCTTTATACAGGTCATAAAAACAAGGTGCTGACTGATCTTCCCGAAAAATCCTGGGATCTCTAGTTACTGACCACCCATTAAGTGTTCAGCACTATTAATTAATATATTATTTCATTGACCCATGTAATTCTGGCAACAAAACATGGAGTTAGGTTTCATTTTCTCCATTTTAGCAGTGAAGAAACTGAAGCCAACAGAAGTTAAGCAATTTTCCTGATATCATATGCTATTCAATATCCAGAGTGATCTAACTCAGAAAACTATGCATTTTTTTCCTACATTATACTAACTTCCTTGTGAATTTTCTTTTGTCCATATAAAAATATTAACTAATAGTAATAATCACTCAATTAGAAATAATGTGTTTGTAATTTTTAAATCCATTAACCAATAAGTATTTACTTATACTCTCATATGTGGTAGGAGATGTAAAAAGAGTATAAACACATGAGCCCTCCTCTCAAGCAGTGTACAATCTGCTTATAGAAATAAAATGTATTATATGAAGCTATTTGATAACAAATCATTTTGATAATTGAAACCCAGGCATATGTGAAGATGTAGCAGATTAGGAAAAAGAAATAGAAGATGCCAGAGACAACAAAACTTAAATTTGTTTAAGAGACAAGAGTGAATGAGTCTGAGAATAAGGTAATTAAGGAAAAAAAGAGAGCAGTGAGTCTAACAGCATTACAAGTTGAAAATTAAGGTAATGCCAGCAAGTATCAAATAGAGAAAGATATAGTGGGTTCTGTTAACATTAGTTAGCTCACATGCGATTGGTGAATAGGGGAGTTATATCAGGATAAGGTGGAAGTTTTCATGGCTTATATGTGTTTTTGTCTTAGGCAGTGGAGCCAGAATAATGGGAGTAGAATTGCAATCTTCAGAACAAGAGGCCTCAGCTCAGCTATTGCACAGGTGGAAGCCTTTGAGGCTCTATTTTAAGAAAATGTTAAGAGTGTCTGTGCCGAGGAACCCCTCTCCCCGTCCAGAGTGGCACAGCCCAGGCTTGCTTAATTCTTGGGTCCTGGCAGGTCGGAGTTCCTCCTCTGCCCAGAGCTATACTCCCATGTGCATTGTCTCAGCCTCAGCAAGTCAGTATTTCTACTCTATTGTTTCTGTGCATTTTTAACTTCCCTTAAGTCAGCCACCAGCCACCTTGGGCATTCTGTCTACCTACATTGTCTAAGTTATTTTTCAAGGTACAATTATTTCTGTTGTTGTCGATGTTGTTAATTCTCTGGTTACAAAGTTACATAGCCTTTGAGGGGTCTGTGGTCTGTATCTAACCCTATTTTTACCATAAATTCAGTTATTTTTAGTGAGTGGTTTAGTGAGAAACATAACAGGAAGTTTATTCAAGAATATATGTATGAGACTTCCCTGGTGGCACAGTGGTTAAGAGTCTGCCTGGCAATGCAGGGGACACAGTTTCCATCCCTGGCCCGGGAAGGTCCCATATGTGGTGGAGCAACAAAGCCCATGCGCCACAACTACTGAGCCTGTGCTCTAGGACCCGTGAGCCTCAGCTACTGAGGCTGCACGCCTAGAGCCCAAGCTCCACAACAAGAGAAGCCACCACAATGAGAAGCTCGTGAACCACAATGAAGAGTAGCCCCTGCTCACTGCAACTAGAGAAAGCCAGCTCGCCGCAAGGAAGACCCAACATAGCCAAAGAAAAAATAAAAGAATATGTGTATGTATAACTGATTCACTATGCTGTACAGCAGAAACTAACACAACATTGTAAATCAACTATACTTCAATAAAAAAATTTTTTTGAAAGAATATATATATATATATATCACAACAGAGACTTTTAAACCTAGAAGAAGCCAAACTAGAAACCAATGTTAGTGATCAAGATATGAAGTAATGAAAGAATAGAGTAGGATCTTAACAGAAAGAATAAAGACAAAGAGATAAATTTGGAAGAAATAGTAAAGAGGAAAAATATTTCATGACTTAATTGATTACATGTGAAGGAGATTTAATAGTAAAAGAAGATTCCAAGAATAATGAAAGCCAACCACATAAATGAGAAACTTGAAATGAAAAAACAGGTAACATTTTGTGACAGCTGTTGAGTTTAAGAGGGCAAGTACATAAATTTTAGTCTTATACTAACAACTTAAAACATAAATGGAAACGGTTTTGGAGTACATGAAAATGTGAGACTGAATTTGGGCAAGAGGTTAATTTTGGAGATGTAGAGTTGGAAGTCATTAAAGTGACAGCTGACTTAAAGAAAAGATCATTTCTTTGAGTGAGTATACAGAGAGGACAAAAAATGAGTGTTGAGGAGCAGCCAGGCTTAGAGAGAGGGAGAGAGGAAGAGAAAGAGAAACCAAAATAAGGAACCAGGAACGAGTTGTTGGAGAAGGAGGGAGGGGAAAATCACCATATTTCAGGATCATAGAACCCAAAGGAAGATCACATTTTAAGAGGAGGTAGCCACATGCCACTGAGATGGGAAGGAGTAGGACACCCAAGTAAAGGTTTTTGCATATAAAGTTATTAATGATTTTTGAAATAGTAAAATATATGGAGGCAGTAAAGTGGCAAAAATTGTGGAGAGTAGACATAAAAGAGGGGGGAAAATGAGTGCCCAGTCCCCCCTGAAATAGAAAAGCAGGATATTATAATTATAACCAAGGCTAAACTTTGTTCCTCCTCTTTAATTCCCCAAATTTATGAGACATTCACATCTAATACTGTTATCAAAATGGCATTGTAGAATAGGTGACATATTTTCAAGTGAAATCATATACATCTTTGATTTACTTCAAAATAGATCTAGAGTTTAGGGTGGGGAGAAGAAGGTTGGGGGGTTAAAATATATAGGAATGAAATAAGATCGACCATGAGTTGATAATGTTGAAGCTGGTTGATGAGTACACACTCCAGCCTATAACACAAAAAACTGTGGCCCCATTCCAACCCCCATAAGCAAAGGCCAATTGGGGAGCCTAGACTTCCAGCCTTACCAGGATCTAATGAGACCCAATCCCCCATCAGACTTATGTCAGAGAAGGCTGAGTGGGGAGCCACTCTTTCATCCCTGCCAGGTGATGATGAAGCCCTCCTCTGCCTCCTCTGTGGTGACCAGCTGGGGAGCATGGACTACTACACAATGGTAAGGAGGCATAACTTTCTCTCCCACTAGGGTGATGTCAGAAGAGACTTAGTGGAGAGCCAAGCAGTGATGAGGCCACTACCCCATGAGGTCAGTGGAGACCACAAGAGGAGCAGTAAAAAGATACCCCCATCCAGAGTGGTATTTTTATATTGATACTTCATCCTCACTATCTCAGGCTTTACATGTGGAATCCCCCCAATGGAAGGGGTGGGGGTTTTTCTGTTCATCCAACAAGTTGGTGAGGATGGGAAAAAGAAACTATTTAATGAAAATTATATTTAATAAGTTTCTCTAACCTTTAAAAGAAAAAGCAACAACAACCAAAAAAACCCACACCTAGTGAGGAGCCTGAAATTCCACCTCCATCCAGCAGTAACAAAGCACTATTCACCACCCTGGTGTCAGAGGACAATGAGTGGGAATAAGATAGCACTTCCCTACCCTCTCTGGTGTCATGTCAGAGGAACCCTGTTAAAACAGAAGATACAGGGACTCATAATACCCAAAATGTCCAGGATATGTCTGATAATCACTCAATACCAAGAACCAGGAATATTTTGACTTGAGTGAGAAAAGGCAATCAATAGACACTGACACTGAGATGACACAGATGTTGGAGTTATCTGACAAAGATTTTAAAGCAGCCATCACAAAAATGTCTTAATGAGCAACTACCACCATGTTTGAAATAAATGAAAAAATTTAGAAGTTTCAGTAAAGAAATAGCATACACAAAGGATCAAATGGAAATCTCAGAACTGAGAAATACAATAATCTACAAAAAAAAAAAAAAAAGACCACCTCACTAGAAGTACTTAACAGAACAATGGGGATGATGGAAGAAAAAAGTCAATGAACTTGAAGACAGAATGATAGAAATTACTCAATTTGAACAGAGAGAAAGAGGAGTGGAACAAAAAAAGAACAGAAGCTTAGAGATCTCTGAGACCATAATGGAAGAGCTAACGTACCTGTTATTAGAGTTCCAGAAAGAGACAAAAAAGAAAGTAAGGCTGAAAAAGTTTTCAAAGAAATAATGGCTGGAAATTTCCCAAATTTGTCAAAGGACATAAACCTTCATTTTAAAAAGCTGAGCAAGCCCTAAACAGTATAACCCAGAGAAATCCATGACAAGATACATAATCAAACTTCTGAAAACTAAAGACAAAGAAAAAACCTTGAACACAGCAAGAGAGAAATGACACCTCATCTTTTAGGGAAAAACAATTCTAATAACAGCAGATTCCTCATCAGAGATCACAGAGGCCATGATTTAAGTGCTGGGGAAAAAATTGTCAATCCTAAATTCTATATCTGGCAAAATTATGATTTAGAAATGAATAGTAAATAGAGAATTTTGCAAACAAAATCTAAGGGAATTTGTCACTAGCAGATCTACACTAAAAGAATGGCTAAAGGAAGTTTCTGAAACAGAAGAGAAATGATATAAAAAGAATCTTAGAAAACCAGAAGGATAGAAAGAACAAATTATGAATAAATAGACTTCCCTTCTCCTCTTGAGTTTTCTAAGTTACATTTGGCACTTGAAGCAGAAACATTGTTTGATGTGGCTCTCAGCATATAGAGAGGAAATATTTAATATTTGTATTTATTAATATTTAATATTATAAATGAGGGAGGGTTAAAGAGACTTAAAGGGAGGTACATTTTCTATTCTAAACCCAACTCAAACTAGTAAAATCTCAATGCCAGTGATAAGTTATGTGTATTTAACTTAGAGGAACCACACAATTTTCTTACAAAGAGAGAGTCTGGTCAAAAACACTAATAAATAAATCAAAATGGAATTCTAAAAAAAGGTTACTGTACGATGCTACACTCTCAAAATTACAAAATTATAGAGGGCAAACAGATTGGTGATTGCCAGGTGTTAGTGATGGTAAAGTGTTGGGGGGAGGGAAATAGATGTTATTATAAAGGGAGATGGACCTCTGTGATGATAGAAGATGAGACCCCTCTGTACTATCTTTGCAACTTCCTGTAAAGCTGTAATTATTTTAAAATAAAAGGTGAACAAAAAATTAGGTAGCAAATCACTTACCTGGCATGCATCTCTCTTTCCTTTCAAGAAGCCAGCACATAACATTCTAGGAGTTATGGCGTTATTGTAAGCTTTCTCTTCATTACAGATTTTAGTGTCTATGAGATCCACTTGTACTTGCCGAAGCTGATTTTGACTGCTTCCTAAAGGAAAAAAATAGACTTCATATTTATAAATCTACATATATTCTATAAACCTGAAGAAAGTCTTTTATAATTAATTATTAGATAAGATGGTGGCATAGAATCTTAGGATATGTATTTTTTCAGATACAGTAAAATTTGGGAAATGAATTCTTTTCTAACTATTTTAAATGAAGTTAGGTGCCTAGGAAAGAAGCTCCAGTTGTTTAAGTAATTTCTCTGTCATTGTTAAGCTTAGAAGATAATTTCAGCAGGGGAGAATGGTGGCTTTATGATTCTCTGATCTTCACAACTGGGTGTATGTATTAATGATCCCTAATCTCTTATGTGGTTAATACCCTAGTAAAAATTTCAGACATATTTACTCTTACAGACACTTTACCAAGCACAATTACTATAGTGGTAGTGTTGTATTTGATAGTAACCTAAGGCCTGAAGGAATTTATGTGTCTTCTAAATGACTTAGTTCACAAGTAGGTCCTGACTTGGCCCCAGTCAATATGACCAACCCACAAACATATTTTGGCATAATGGCATTCCATTTTTTAAATGCCTTAGAATACCAAATTAAATTACTATGATTTGACTTTCTCCTCAGATGCGCACCGTCATTTTGCAGTGCTCCAAATCCTGTCACAAACATCTCATCACCAGGGTGGAATTCACGGGATGCATCAGGGAGACAAATTCTGTGTACTGCATTTGTGTAGGAAACAGGGCTAGAAAGCTCTGCAACTGAAATATCATAGTCATGTGATGGATATTTATATTTTTCATGCACAATTATCCTCCGGAGGCCTTGTTTCATTTTTGGAGGCTTTATTTTTACTCCAAAGGAAGCAGTCCATCTGGCTGGGTCCTTATACCTGAGGAGAAAGTATGAGGAACAAATCCTACTTTACCATTTTTACCAATATAACTATTTATATTAAATAAGTTAGTGTAAAAGTATCAATGTAAGTTTTCTTTTTAAAATGATGGTTTATATGCATAGATACAAACTCTTTCCAATCTAAGGCTCAGGTGTCAGATCAGGTGGAAATTCCACCTTGGCATGGTTCTTAGGATATGCACGCCACTAGTCACCCACTCCAGATCCTAGGACCTTTTGACATTTCTGGGCATCAGTTGACTCCAGGGTACATATGGAAAGCATATCCTGTACAGAATGAGAGAACTGAATGTATTCTATGTGCACCATGTTGCCTATCCACACATTTCTCTGAAAATCGAAAATGTTATACAATAATTTAAGAAAACATTACTTATCCTGTATACTGTAGGCATTTTGCACTGGGTTGGAAGATTGAATTGAAATTCCTTGAAATATAACTAGTCGACCTATTCAGTTGTATAATTTGTAACTACCAAATTTCTTCATATTTAATTTTTTCATACAACGTGGAATTTCCCTATCAGGCTCAAACCTACAATCCACCTGGCCTCCATCTCTGATAGATGACTCTCAAATTCCTGCTTCCTTTGATAAATTATTGTGTAGTTGTCAATGGATAATTTATCTACATGTACTTTGGTACCATTTCCATTTCTAAACTATAAAACCTCTTACTAAGATTTATGAGTTTCCCACTCTCATATGTATATGATCTTTAATTTGTATTAAACTCATCTCTCATGAGATATTTCCTTCCTGCCAAGCCCTAGTGCACTTTGCTTACCCTTAGTCATTCTCAAGGTTCAGGACTTACGTTCTAAAACAGTGAGCAGCGCTCACAAGCCATGTGTCATTAATCAAAGTTGCTCCACAGCGATGGATCCCGTTCCATTGCAGACTAGCTTGCCATGGCCATTCACCCTCTTGTACCTCTGTCCCACCAACAATCCTCAGACTCTGTCTTGTAGTTTTGTTCCTTCGTGTCCCACAGCCTGCAAAAGAGATGATGCGTTAGTTAGCAGTTGTTTTTTAAGTATCAAATTGTGTTACTGTGTCTCAAATTTCATATACTTTGTGCTCCAACAGTATCAAGTATTTTCTCTTGTTCTTACCTTTGCTTAAACTGTAGTGTTCCATTTATTTAACTCCTTTTCATCTTGTAAGATTTAAATCAGTCATTACCTTCTCTAGGATGCCTTCCCTAAAAATTCCCTTGCTTCCACACTGGATTACTTATGACTTTCTTGATGCTTACATCAAAATAATAATAACAATAATAGTAACAATAATAATACTCTGTGTGTATATATATCTCTATATAGTAGATTAATATATATTAGTTTATATTATTGTATGTATATATATCTAATATTAGTATGAGGATATCATTTATAACAGGATGTCTCAATCTTGGCACTATTGACACTGTTAGATGGATAATTCCTTGTGTGTGGGGCCGTCTCATGCATAATAGGATGTTTAAGGGATCCCTGGCCTATATACACTAGTACCAATAGCATCCCCCCCACACACACAATCATGATAACCAAAATGCCACAATAAGACAGAGTCATTTGGGGGCCAAATTACCCCTGTTTGAGAACTATTATTTTAGAACTCTGTTTATGCATTAGTCTCATATATCTAGTCTCATTTGAGTATGAGCTTCCTTAAGCAAGGAGTAAATCTTATCCATTTTATATCCCTATTGACTAACACAGCACTAGCACATAGCAAGTTCCAACTAAATATTGGTGACAAAAATATATGCCATTTAGGTAATGGGATTATCCTTTGGTTTTATGTTTAGTTAAGTTTGTGAATTAACCAACATTCTGAGCTGGTGAATAACACAGTTCCTTTCATCTTTTAACATAAATGTATTGTGTACTAATTCTGTTAAATATCAAATGTATTCTCTAAATTGTGGTAGGGTACTCTGCTATAGGGGAAAGGAAGCACTAAACCTTGAGTCAGTATTTTTTTAAAATATGGGTGAAGATATTATCTGGGCCTTCAATAATTTCATCAGTCTATACTCCAACCCCATAATTGTCTGTAATTTTTACAATAGGGATTAATAACATCAAGATTCTATTTAGTGTAGAGTAACACTAAATTTCTGCCTCTAGCTGACTAATAGCAACATACAGATTACTTTTATATAATCTTTAGAAAATGTTCATGAGAGTATATTGTAGATATCTGCAATCAGAACGTTGAGAAGTATTTTTGCCTTTTCTTTAACAACCGTATTACTCTCTTCCACTACACATCTGCCACAAGCCCCATACATCCATTCCAAAGTCCTCCCAGTTTTTTTCCTTTTGCAATAAAATGTGCCTCAGAAATAAGATAAAATACCATGAGCTGTGCACAGATCAAACTTTATTCTGACCCTATAATACCAACAAAGTAAGCCTAAATAATCCAGAGTTAAAGTTTTTCATTCAGGTAATGCAATTTTAATAAATATATTAAACTTACAATTGTTCAGAAAGTTGTCTGTTTCTGTATTGTTGATTTCTGAAACACACAGAAATGGTGAATAGAACAGGGTCTGCACATCAGAATTTCATAATGCCTCTGAGTACTTCAAATACTAAAGGTTGCTCAATTCCATTATTGGATAGTATCTCTATGTTGTTAAAAAAAAGCAACACAGTTAGTTTATCATAGATAGAATACGTTCATTGTCTTGGGGAGAAGGGAGATTTGAACAGTGTTTCTTAAACTTTAGTGTGGCTAAAGTCACCTAGAGTGCATCTTTATACTGTCAATTCCTGTTCCTCTTCCCAGTGATTCTGACTCAGTAGTTTTGTGCTGAAACCCAGGAATCTGAATTTTATAGCCGGAAATAAGATGCAGGTAGTTCAGCCTTTTGGGGGGGACATACTATTCTAAACCAGAGTATTGATTCCCCAGATGCGATGGTATTTTTATTGACCATTATTTCAGTTTTTTTTTTTTTTTACCAAACTCATAGGCATAGTTCCATCTGTATAACATATTCCAGTGGCCATAAATTTGTCCTTACTCCCATTTAAAAGCAAATGTTATCTTTTTCCAGGTCTTCTTTCAGCTGAAGTTTTAGCAAGATGGTTTGCCCTCAAATTGTCATTCAACTCTAGCCAGTGGCTCCTTAGTTTGTTGACTTGTCAACAATCAGGCCCTAATCCTATCCAAACACTAAACCAACCGACAGATACATAAAACTTTAAGAACTCAAATTTCCTGACTCAGTAGATTTCCAATGGCCCAACCTATTTTCTTAGAACCTGGTAAGATGGGAGTTCTAAATGCAAAAAAATTTAAAGTTAATTTTTCTTTTAGTATTTAATAGTATTGATTTACCACAAAAAAAAAATCTGTATTCTTGAGAGGCTTCTTTCTGACTTTCTCTATTCTGGCTATATTTGGGGAAAAGGACAAAAATGAGGAAGAAGTGACCATTTATTCTCAGTAAATAAAACACCACCACTAGTCTCCCTATTTCAATAACCTGTTCTTTATTTCAAGCTTTTCCTAGAGAAAATTATGGCTTTGCATTTTTTTTAATTGGAGTATATTTTCTTTACAATGTTGTGTTAGTTTCTGCTGTACAGTGATGTGAATCAGCTATATGTATACATATATCCCCTCCCTCTTAGACCTCGTTCACACCCCACTCACCCCACATCCCAACCATCTAGGTCATCACAGAGCACCGAGCTTTCTGTGCTTTATAGCATGTTTCTACTAGCTATTTTACACATGGTAGTGTACATATGTCAATCCTAATCTATCAGTTCGTCCCACCCTCCCCTTCCTTACCTGTGTCTAAATATCTGTTCTCTACATCTATGTTTCTATTCCTTCCCTGCATATAGGTTCATCTGTAACATTTTTCTAGATTCCACATATATGCGTTAATATATGATACTTGTTTTTATCTTTCTAGATTATTTCACTCTGTATGACAGACTCTAGGTCCATCCACATCTCTACAAATGACCAAATTTCATTCCTTTTTATGGCTGAGAAATATTCCACTGTACATATGTACCACATCTTCTTTACCCATTCACCTGTCATTGGACATTTAGGTTGTTTCCATGTCCTGCCTATTGTAAATAGTGCTGCAATGAACATTGGGGTGCATGTGTCTTCTTGCATTATGGTTTTCTCAGGGTATATGCCCAGTACTAGAATTGCTGGGTCATACTGTAGTTCTATTTTTAGTTTTTTAAGGAACCTCCATACTGTTCTCCATAGTGGCTATATCAATTTACATTCCCACCAAAAGTGCAAGAGGGCTCCCTTTTCTCCACACCCTCTCCAGCATTTATTGTTCGTAGATTTTGTGATGATGGCCATTGTGACCAGTGTGAGGTAATACCTCGTTGTAGTTTTGATTTGTATTTCTCTAATAATTAGTGATGTTGAGCATCTTTTCATGTGCCTCACTGCTATCTGTACGTCTTCTTTGGTGAAATGTCTGTTTAAGTCTTCTGCCCATTTTTGGATTGGGTTGTTTGTTTTTTTGATTTGAGCTCCATGAGCTGTTTGTATATTTGGGAGATTAATCCTTGGTCAGTTGCTTCATTTGCAAATATTTTCTCCCATTCTGATGGTTGTCTTTTCATCTTGTTTATGGTTTCCTTTGCTGTGCAAAAGCTTTTAAGTTTCATTAGGTCCCATTTGTTTATTTTTGTTTTTATTTCCATTACTCAAGGAGGTGGGTCAAAAAAGATCTTGCTGTGGTTTATGTCAAAGAGTGTTTTTCCTATGTTTTCCTCCAAGAGTTTTAGAGTCTCCAGTCTTACATTTAGGTCTTTAATCCATTTGGGGTTTATTTTTGTATATGGTGTTAAGGAGTGTTCTAATTTCATTCTTTTACATGTAGCTGTCCAGTTTTCCCAACACCATTTATTGAAGAGGCTGTCTTTTCTCCATTGTATGTTCTTGCTTCCTTCATCATAAATTAGATAACTATATGTGCTTGGGTCTATCTCTGGGCTTTCTATCCTGTACCATTGACCTATATGTCTATTTTTGTGCCAGTACCATCCTATCTTGATTACTATAGCTTTGTAGTATACTTTGAAGTCAGGGAGCCTGATACCTCCAGCTCAGTTTTTCTTTCTCAAGATTGCTTTGGCTCTTTGGGGTCTTTTGTGCCTCCATACAAATTGTAAAACTTTTTCTTCTAATTCTGTGAAGAATGCCATTGGTAATTTGATATGGATTGCACTGAATCTGTAGTTTGCTTTGGGTAGTATAGGCATTTTCACAATATTGATTCTTTCAATCCAAGAACATGGTATACTTCTCCATCTGTTTATGTTATCTTTGATTTCTTTCATCATTGTTTTGTAGTTTCCTGAGTACAGACAGGTCTTTTGCCTCCTTAGGAAGGTTTATTCCTAGGTATTTTATTCTTTTTGTTGCAATGGTAAATGAGATTGTTTCTTTAATTTTTCTTTCTTATCCTTTGTGGTTCATTTATAGGAATGCAAGAGATTTCTGTGCATTAATTTTGTGTCCTGCAGCCTTATCAAATTCATCAAGTAGTTCTAGTAGTTTTCTGGTGGCATCTTTAGGATTTTCTATGTATAGTATCATGACATGTGCAAACAGTGAGAGTTTTACTTCTTCTTTTCTAATTTGGATTCCTTTTATTTCTTTTTCTTCTCTGATTGCCATGGTTAGGACTTCCAAAACTGTGTTGAATAATATTGGTGAGGGTGGACTTCCTTGTCTCCTTCCTGATCTTAGAGGAAATGCTTTCAGTTTTTCATCATTGAGAATATTTGCTGTGGGTTTATCATACATGGCCTTTATTATGTTGAGGTAGGTTTCTTCTATGCCCATTCTGGAGAGTTTTTATCATAAATGGGCATTGAATTTTGTCAAAAGCTTTTTCTGCATCTATTGAGATGATCATATGGTTTTTATTCCTTAATTTGTTAATATTCTTCGCATATACTGAAGAATCCTTGCATTCCTGGGACAAATCCCACTTGATCATGGTGTATGATCCTTTTAATGTGTTGTTGGATTCTGTTTGCTAGTATTTTGTTGAGGATTTTTGTGTTTATATTCATCAGTGATATTAGTCTGTAATTTTCTTTTTTCTGATACCTTTTCTGGTTTTGGTATCAGGGTGATGGTGACCTCATAGAATGACTTTGAGGGTGTTCCTCCTTCTACAATTTTTTGGAAGAGTTTGAGAAGGATGGTACTAGCTCTTCTCTAAATGTTTGATAGAATTCGACTGTGAAGCCATCTGGTCCTGGACTTTTGTTTGTTCAAAGATTTTTAATCACAGTTTCAATTTCATTACTTGTGATAGGTTGTTTATATTTTCTAATTCTTCCTGGTTCAGTCTTGGAAAATTGTACCTTTCTAAGAACTTGTCCACCTCTTTGAGGTTGTCCATTTTATTGGCATATAGTTTTTTGTAGTGTTCTCTTATAATCCTTTGTATTTCTGTGGTGTCAGTTGTAATTTCTCCTTTTTCATTTCTAATTTTATTGATTTGAGTCCTCTCCCTTTTTTTCTTGATGCGTCTGGCTAAAGGTTTATCAATTTTTTTTATCTTCTCAAAGAACCAACCTTTAGTTTTATTGATCTTTTATATTGTTTTATTCATTTCTATTTCATTTATTTCTGCTTTGATCTTTATGATTACTTTCCTTCTACTGTTTGGGTTTTCTTTTTTCTTCTTTCTCTAGTTGCTTTAGGTGTAAGATTAGATTGTTTGTTTGAGATTTTTCTTGTTTCTTGATGTAGCACTGTATTGCTATAAACTTCCCTCTTGCTACATCCCACAGGTTTGGGTCATTGCATTTTCATTGTCATTTGTTTGTAGGTATTTTTCTATTTCCTCTTTGATTTCTTCAGTGATATCTTGATTATTTAGTGACATATTTTTTAGCCTCTATGTGTTTGTTTTTTTACAGTTTCTTTTCCAGTAATTGATTTCTAATCTCATAGCATTTTGGTTGTAAAAGATGCTTGGTACAATTTCAATTTCCTTAAATTTTCCACCACTTGATTTGTGACCCAAGATGTGATATATCCTGGAGTGTTCCATGCGCACTTCAGAAGAAAGTGTATTCTGCTACTTTCGGGTGGAATGTCCTGTAGCTATCAATTAAATCTATCTGGTCTATTGTAGCATTTAGCAAGACCCATATATATTCTGTCTACAAGAGACCCATTTCAGACATAGGGACACATACAGACTGAAAGTGAGGGGATGGAAAAAGATATTCCATGCAAATGGAAATCAAAAGAAAGCTGGAGTAACAATACTCACATCAGATAAAATAGACTTTAAAATAAAGACTGTTACAAGAGATAAGGAAGGACACTACATAATGATCAAGGGATCAATCCAAGAAGAAGATGTAACAGTTATAAATATTTATGCATCCAACATAGGGGCACCTCAATACATAAGGCAAATGTTAAAAACAATAAAAGGGGAAATTGACAGTAACACAATAATAGTAGGGGAATTTAACACCCCACCTACAGTATGGACAGATCATCCAAACAGAAAATAAATATAGAAACACAAGCTTTAAATGGCTTTGCATGTTGATACTGTTAAAAAAAGAAATAAGGACTCAAAATGGAGTGATTTGTACTAAGTCCTACATCAGCAAACCACCTAATACCTAGCCTAATTGCAGTTTCAGCGTGTCTCAGGAATGTGACCTTTAATCAGTCAATCTGGAATTACCTGGTCGGCACCAGTGAAGTAATGTCTTCTAGACCTCACCTACTCCCAATTGAAGTTGCCCTTTCATGACACAGTCCACTCTATTAGAAAGCTTCCTTGTCTCACCTCCTTCTGGCTATAAAAATCTTCCATTTTGTACAGCTCCTCAGAGCTTCTATCTATCTGCTAAGGCGGAATGCTGCACAATTTGTGAACCATTAAATAAAGACAATTAAATCTTTAAATTTATTTAGTTGAATTTCTTTTTTTTTTTTTTTTTTTTTTTTTTACAATACTACTAACAGGGCTGACATCATGGGTGTGTGACTTGTGTATCTGCACTGAGTCCTGCTCTCAGCATGACATCTCACTTGGTTTAATGTTCACTGTCTTGAAATTCATAATAATTTTATCTCATAACATGTTTGGAAGTGAAGTTTGACAGGATAATAGAGATGGCATGGGCAGAGGAGATATACACAATAGGTGTGCCCATGGATTCTTGCTACCCCATTTGTATATATCATGCACAATATCTTACAAACTAAGAATTCCAGTCGACCCACAATGTTTAGAAATCTCAAAGTGAGTATAAGTGTGTGATGTCTACCACTGTGTAAGCAAAGGGCAGTGACAGTCTCAGGAGGCTGTTTTCTGTTTGAACCAGAACGTGCTTAGAACACAAAAGAAGGCAATGGCATTCTAATAAACATGAATGACTAAGGGACCCTCTCATATCCTTTCTTGCTCCCGTTATTTCTTTGTATTAGCCAAAAGCTTCAGCTGAAAATAATGACATAGAAGGATCTTTTGGTTCTTTCTCACATAAGCTGAAGGTAGAGAGCATTGGTAAAATGTGCCTGTATCAAGAAGGGAAATAGGGATCCAGAGGAAGATGGCAGAAGAGTAAGACGTGGAGATCACCTTCCTCCCCACAGATACATCAGAAATTCATCTACACGTGGAACAACTCCTACAGAACACCTACTGAACGCTGACAGAAGACCTCAGACCCCCCAAAAGGCAAGAAACCGCCCACATACCTGGGTAGGGCAAAAGAAAGAAGAATAAACAGAGACAAAAGGATAGGGACGGGACCTGCACCCGTGGGAGGGAGCCGTGAAGGAGTAAAGGTTTCCACACACTAGAAGCCCCTTCACGGGCGGAGACTGTGGGTGGCGGAAGGGGAAAGCTTCGGAGTAGCCGAGGAGAGCACAGCAACAGGGGTGCGGAGGGCAAAGCAGAGAGATTCCCGCACAGAGGATCGGTGCCGACCGGCACTCACCAGCCCGAGAGAATTGTCTGCTCGGCCGCCGGGGTGGGCGGGGCTGGGAGCTGAGGCTCGGGTATCGGGTTTCAGTCGGAGCGCAGGGAGAGGACTGGGGCTGGAGGGAGGAAGAGAGCCTGAAGGGGTTGGTGCGCCGCGGCTAGCCTGGAGGGAGTCCGGGGAAAAAGTCTGGAGCTGCCGAAGAGGCAAGAGACTTCTTCTTCCCTTTTATTTCCTGGTGAGCAAGGAGAGGGCATTAAGAGCGCTGCTTAAAGAAGCTCCAGAGACGGGTGCGAGCCGCGGCTAAAGGCACGGACCACAGAGACGGGCGTGGGACGCTGCAGCTGCTGCTGCCACCGCCACAAGACCTGTGTGTGAGCGCAGGTCACTGTCCACCCCCCCTTCCGGGGAGCCTGTGCAGCCCGCCACTGCCGGGGTCCCGGGACCCAGGGACAGCTTCCCCGGGAAAGCACACGGAGCGCCTCGGGCTGGTGCAATGTCACGCCGGCCTTTGCCGCCGCAGGCCCACACCGCACTGCGCGCCCCTCCCTCCCCTCGGCCTAAGTGAGCCAGAGCCCCCAAATCAGCGGCTCCTTTAAACCCGTCCTGTCTGAGCGAAGAACGGACGCCCTCCAGCGACCTATGCGCAGAGGCAGGGCCAGGTTCAAGGCTGAGACCCGAGAGCTGTGAGAGCAGAGAAGAGACAGGGAAATCTCTCTGTGCAGCCTTGGAGGCAGCGGATTAAAGCTCCACGGTCCGCTTGATGTGCCCTGCGTCTGTGGAGTGCATGAATGGACAGTGAATCATCCCAAATTGAGGAGGTAGACTTTGAGGACAAGATTTAAGATTTTTTCCCCATTTCCTCTTTTTACAACGAATTATCCCAAATTAAGCAGGTGGATTTGAGAGCAAGATTTCAGACTTTTTCGCCTTTTCCTCTTTTTACAACGAATTATCCCAAATTGAGGAGGTGGACTTTGAGAGCAAGATTTTCGATTTTTCCCCCCTGTTCTCTTTTTGTGAATGTGTATGTGTATGCATCTGTGTGAGATTTTCTCTGTATAGCTTTGCTTCCACCATAGGTCCCAGGGTTCTATCCGTCCATTTATTTTTTAAATAATTACTTTATTATTTTTAATAACACTACTATATTTTATACTTTATTCTATTTTACTTTATCTTCTCTCTTTCTTTTTTTCCTACCTTCCCTTCCTCCCTCCATCCCTCCGCCCTTTTCTTTCATTCTTTCTTTCCTTCCTCCCTCCCCCCTCACTTCTTCCTTTCACTCTTTTTCTTTCCTTCCACCCTCCCTCCTTTCTTCCTTTCACTCTTTCCGTCCTTCCTCCCTCCCTCTCTCCTTTCTTTCTTTCTTCCTTCCTTCCTTCCTTTCTTTCCTTCTTCCTTTCTCTCTCTCTTTCTTTCTTCTACTAATTCTTTCTTTTGACTTTTTCTCCCTTTTATTCTGAGCCGGGTAGATGAAAGGCTCTTGGTGCTGCAGCCAGGAGTCAGTGCTGTGCCTCTGAAGTGGGAGAGCCAACTTCAGGACACAGGTCCACAAGAGACCTCCCAGCTCCACATAATATCAAGCGGCGAAAATCTCCCAGAGATCTCCATCTCAACACCAGCACCCAGCTTCAGTCAACGACCAGCAAGCTACAGTGCTGGTCACCCTATGCCAAGCAACTAGCAAGTCAGGAACACAACCCCACCCATTAGCAGAGAGGCTGCCTAAAAACATAATAAGGCCACAGGCACCCCAAAACACACCACCAGACGTGGACCTGTCCACCAGAAAGACAAGATCGAGCCTCAACCACCAGAACACAGGCACTAGTCACCCCCACCAGGAAGCCTACACAACCTACTGAAACAACCTTAGCCACTGGGGACAGACACCAAAAACAACGGGAACTGCGAATCTGCAGCCTGCAAAAAGGAGACCCCAAACACAGTAACATAAGCAAAATGAGAAGACAGAAAAACACACAGCAGGTGAAGGAGCAAGATAAAAACCTACCAGACCTAACAAATGTAGAGGTAATAGGCAGTCTACCTGAAAAAGAATTCAGAATAATGATAGTAAAGATGATCCAAGATTCTATTTCCATCATCCAAAATCTTGGAAATAGAATAGACGAAATGCAAGAAAGAATTAAGAAGGACCTAGAAGAACTAAAGATGAATCAAGCATCAATTAAAAACACAATAAATGAAATGAAAAATACTCTAGATGAGATCAATAGCAGAATAACTGAGGCAGAAGAACGGATAAGTGAGGTGGAAGATAAAATAGTGGAAATAACTGCTGCAGAGCAGAATAAAGAAAAAAGAATGAAAAGAACAGAGGACAGTCTCAGAGACCTCTGGGACAACATTAAACGCACCAACATTCGAATTATAGAGGTTCCAGAAGAAGAAGAGAAAAAGAAAGGGACTGAGAAAATATTTGAAGAGATTATAGTTGAAAACTTCCCTAATATGGGAAAGGAAATAGTTAATCAAGTCCAGGAGGCACAGAGAGTCCCATAGAGAATAAATGCAAGGAGAAATATGCCAAGACACATATTAATCAAACTGTCAAAAATTAAACACAAAGAAATCATATTAAAAGCAGCAAGGGAAAAACAACAAATAACACACAAGGGAATCCCCATCAGGTTAACAGCTGATCTCTCAGCAGAAACTCTACAAGCCAGAAGGGAGTGACAGGACATAATTAAAGTGATGAAGGAGAAAAACCTGCAACCAAGATTACTCTACCCAGCAAGGATCTCATTCAGATTTGATGGAGAAATTAAAACCTTTACAGACAAGCAAAAGCTGAGAGAGTTCAGCACCACCAAACCAGCTTTACAACAAATGCTAAAGGAACTTCTCTAGGCAAGAAACACAACAGAAGGAAAAGACCTACAATAACGAACCCAAAACAATTAAGAAAATGGGAATAGGAACATACATATCAATAATTACCTTAAATGTAAATGGACTAAATGCTCCCACCAAAAGACACAGAGTGGCTGAATGGATACAAAAACAAGACCCATATATTATATGCTGTCTACAAGAGACCCACTTCAGACCAAGAGACACATACAGATTGAAAGTAAGGGGATGGAAAAACATATTCCATGCAAATGGAAACCAAAAGAAAGCTGGAATAGCAATTCTCATATCAGACAAAATAGACTTTAAAATAAGACTATTAGAAGAGACAAAGAAGGACACTAAATAATAAAAAAGGGATCAATCCAAGAAGAAGATATAACAATTGTAAATATTTATGCACCCAACATAGGAGCACCTCAATACATAAGGCAAATACTAACAGCCATAAAAGGGGAAATCGACAGTAACACACTCATAGTAGGGGACTTTAACACCCCACTTTCACCAATGGACAGATCATCCAAAATGAAAATAAATAAGGAAACACAAGCTTTAAATGATACATTAAACAAGATGGATTTAATTGATATATATAGAACATTCCATCCAAAAACAACAGAATACACATTTTTCTCAAGTGCTCATGGAACATTCTCCAGGATAGATCATATCTTGGGTCACAAATCAAGCCTTGGTAAATTTAAGAAAATTGAAATTGTATCAAGTATCTTTTCCAACCACAATGCTATGAGACTAGACATCAATTACAGGAAAAGATCTGTAAAAAAAATACAAACACATGGAGGCTAAACAATACACTACTCAATAACGAAGTGATCACTGAAGAAATCAAAGAGGAAATAAAACAATACCTAGAAACAAATGACAATGGAGACACAGCTACCCAAAACCTATGGGACGCAGCAAAAGTAGTTGTAAGGGGGAAATTTATAGCAATACAATCCCACCTTAAGAAACAGGAAACATCTCGAGTAAACAACCTGATCCTGCACTTAAAGCAATTAGAGAAAGAAGAACAAAAAACCCCCAAAGTTAGCAGAAGGAAAGAAATCATAAAAATCAGATCAGAAATAAATGAAAAAGAAATGAAGGAAACGATAGCAAAGATCAATAAAACTAAAAGCTGGTTCTTTGAGAAGATAAACAAAATTGAAAAACCATTAGCCAGACTCATGAAGAAAAAAAGGGAGAAGACTCAAATCAATAGAATTCGAAATGAAAAAGGAGAAGTAACAACTGACACTGCAGAAATACAAAAGATCATGAGAGATTACTATAAGCAACTCTATGCCAATAAAATGGACAACCTGGAAGAAATGGACAAATTCTTAGAAATGCACAACCTGCCAGGACTGAATCAGGAAGAAATAGAAAATATGAATAGACTAAGCCCAAGCACTGAAATTGAAACTGTGATTAAAAATCTTCCAACAAACAAAAGCCCAGGACCAGATGGCTTCACAGGCGAATTCTATCAAACATTTAGAGAAGAGCTAACACCTATCCTTCTCAAAGTCTTCCAAAATATAGCAGAGGGAGGAGCACTCCCAAACTCATTCTATGAGGCCACCATCACCTTGATACCAAAACCAGGCACGGATGTCACAAAGAAAGAAAACTACAGGCCAATATCACTGATGAACATAGATGCAAAAATCCTCAACAAAATACTAGCAAACAGAATCCAACAGCACATTAAAAGGATCATATGCCATGATCAAGTGGGGTTTATTCCAGGAATGCAAGGATTCTTCAATATATGCAAATCAATCAATGTGATACACCATATTAACAAACTGAAGAAGAAAAACCATATGATCATCTCAATAGATGCAGAGAAATCTTTCGACAAAATTCAACACCCATTTATGATAAAAACCCTGCAGAAAGTAGGCATAGAGGGAAATTTCCTCAACATAATAAAGGCCATATATGACAAACCCAAGCCAACATCATCCTCAATGGTGAAAAACTGAAACCATTTCCACTAAGATCAGGAACAAGACAAGGCTGCCCACTCTCACCACTCTTATTCAACTTAGTTTTGGAAGTTTTAACCACAGCAATCAGAGAAGAAAATGAAATAAAAGGAATCCAAATTGGGAAAGAAGAAATAAAGCTGTCACTGTTTGCAGATGACATGATACTATACATCGAGAATCCTAAAGATGCTACCAGAAAACTACTAGAGCTAATCAATGAATTTGGTAAAGTGGCAGGATACAAAATTAATGCACAGAAATCTCTTGCATCCCTATACACTAATGATGAAAAATCTGAAAGTGAAATCAAGAAAACACTCCCATTTACCATTGCAACAAAAAGAATAAAATATCTAGGAATACACCTACTTAAGGAGACAAAAGACCTGTATGCAGAAAATTATAAGACATTGATGAAAGAAATTAAAGATGATACAAATAGATGGAGAGATATACCATGCTCCTGGATTGGAAGAATCAATATTGTGAAAATAACTCTACTACCCAAAGCAATCTACAGATTCAATGCAATCCGTATCAACCTACCACTGGCATTTTTCACAGAACTAGAACAAAAAATTTCACAATTTGTTTGGAAAAACAAAAGACCCCGAATAGCCAAAGCAATCTTGAGAACGAAAAACGGAGCTGGAGGAATCAGGCTTCCTGACTTCAGACTATACTACAAAGCTACACTAATCAAGACAGTGTGGTACTGGCACAAAAACAGAAAGATAGAACAATGGACCAGGATAGAAAGCCCAGAGAAAAACCCACGCACATATGGTAAACTTATCTTTGATAAAGGAGGCAGGAATGTACAATGGAGAAAGGACAGCCTCTTCAATAAGTGGTGCTGGGAAAACTGGACAGGGACATGTAATAGTATGAGATTAGATCATTCCCTAACACCATACACAAAAATAAGCTCAAAATGGATTAAAGACCTAAATGTAAGGCCAGATACTATCAAACTCTTAGAGGAAAACATAGGCAGAACACTCTATGACATAAGTCACAGCAAGATCCTTTTTGACCCACCTCCTAGAGAAATGGAAATAAAAAGAAAGATTAACGAATGGGATCTAATGAAACTTCAAAGCTTTTGCACAACAAAGGAAACTATAAATAAGACCAAAAGACAACCCTCAGAATGGGAGAAAATATTTGCAAATGAAGCAACTGACAAAGGATTAATCTCCAAAATGTATAAGCAGCTCATGCAGCTCAATGGCAAAAAAACAAACAACCCAATCTAAAAATGGGCAGAAGACTTAAATAGACATTTCTCCAAAGAAGATATACAGACTGCCAACAAACACATGAAAGAATGCTCAACATCATTAATCATTAGAGAAATGCAAATCAAAACTACAATGAGATATCATCTCACATCAGTCAGAATGGCCATGATCAAGAAATCTAGAAACAATAAATGCTGGAGAGGGTGTGGAGAAAAGGGAACACTCTTGCACTGCTGGTGGGAATGTGAATGGGTACAGCCACTATGGAGAACAGTATGGAGGTTCCTTAAAAAACTAAAAATAGAACTACCATATGACCCAGCAATCCCACTACTAGGCATATACCCTGAGAAAACCATAATTCAAAAAGAGACATGGACCAAAATGTTCATTGCAGCTCTATTCACAATAGCCCGGAGATGGAAACAACCCAAGTGTCCATCATCGGATGAATGGATAAAGAAGATGTGGCACATATATACAATGGAATATTACTCAGCCATAAAAAGAAACAAAACTGAGCTATTTGTAATGAGGTGGATAGACCTAGAGTCTGTCCTACAGAGTGAAGTAAGTCAGAAAGAGAAAGACAAATACCGTATGTTAACACATATATATGGAATTTAAGAAAAAAAAATGTCATGAAGAACTTAGGGGTAAAGCAGGAATAGAGACACAGACCTACTGGGGGTGGGCTTGGGGATATGGGGAGGGGGGAGGCCTCTGACCGGGTGGGGGAGAGGCATGGACGTGTATACACCTCCGGGCGTCGGGTGGATGGATGTTGGGGGTTCCTACATGGCGTGGGGAGATTGGCTCGGTGCTTTGTGGCCGCCTGGAGTGGTGGGATGGGGAGGGTGGGAGGGAGGGAGACGCAGGAAGGAGGGGATGTGGGAACAGATGTATATGTATGACTGATTCACTTTGTTGTAAAGCAGAGACTAATAAAAAAAAAAAAAAGAAGGGAAATAAAAAAATGTTGAGCTAGACTTCTGTAGTGTTTCCATTGCATGGAACCAAAATACATGCATGGATGAGCTATGAAATACAGTTGTATAATTTTCATGATTCCACATAAAAATTAAATGCTTTTATATTTACATTTGAAATTGACATTTCACAATATAAAGGTGAATAGCAGAACTCATGCTAGTAATTTAAAGTTTGGATTTTTTCAATTAGAATATCATTAATTAACAAATAAAAATGCCATGATAAGTCGAGAGAAACCATGAAAGAAAGCAAAGTCTTATATCTTAGTACCTTTAACAGCATTGTTTAATTGCTTTTCAGAGTCCTACACTTTCACTTTGCACTGGGCCCCACAAATTATGTAGCTGGCCCTGACAAGTGAGCCTCCTTTTCTAAGCAAGTAGAGGGGCTGACCACCAGGTTAGGCCTCTAGTTACATCTGTCAGCTTTTATATCAGCACTTGTATTCATTCTTTCTACTTGTCCCTTATTCTGTAGTTTCTAGTGCTGCCATATCCAATATTCTATTCACTAGCCACATGCGCCTAGTGAGCTCTTGAAATGTGACTGAAATGCGCTGTAAATATAAAATATACAATGGATTTCAAAACCTTATTACAAAAAAAATCTCATGAATAATATTTACATGGGCTATTTGTCAATATAAATTACATTGTGAATACAATGTAAATTACATTAGCATTTCAACCAGTATTCAGTTACATGGACTACTTGCTGAAATAGTACTGCTTTGGATATATTGGGTTAAATATATAAATTATTTAAATACATTTCACATGTTTACTTTTACTTTTTTAATGTGGCTACTAGAGAGTTTAAGATCATAAATGTGGCTGGCACACTATTTCTACAGACTAACATTGTTCTATAGCACATGACTTAGCTTTAGCCAGTCTTTTATTTCCCCTAAGGATCTCCTATTTTTTTTTACTTTCTAGTAATGAGGACCTATCACTGTTTAACTTGTCCCCCTGCCCTGACAAAAACAAAAACCTCAGATTTTTCAAATTAGTTGTAAAATATACCAAAAATAATTTATACCAAAAACTAAATTATAAACTTTTCATCAGTAAAGGGCCTAAGTAAAGAAGCTAACAAGGTTTATTAATGACATTTGAAAGCAAATATGTGGATGGCATGAACCTTTCAATCCATCACACTCAGAACATAAAAAGTAAGCAGCAAGAAAAAGAAGAGGAATAAACGCACAAAGCCATTTTCTCCATTTATCATTGGATTCTATAGCTAAAGTGTAAGCCCCAATACAGAAAAAGAACACAGGCTCAGGGGTTAATGACAGACTTGCATGGGTGGTGTAAGTTTAATGTAGTACTAAAAAATTTAAAACTTCATTAGAACCAATTTAGTCCCAAAGAAATATTCTGTTGGTGGCAAGATCCCTGTAATGAAAGACATCCAAAAACTTTTTAAAAAATCAGTGCCCAAGACCAAACTTAACATGGGGCTATTCTATGTAAGAGAATTGAACTACATAACAGGAAATAAACTTACTTTTGATTTCAACTAATTCAGGATTTAATTCACGGGGTCTTACAGCATCTTTCAGCTTTTCATGTAGAGTATGTTGAATAAGTTTATTTATGGTTTCAGGATCCTCAGTAGAGGGAAATCTAAAAATCAGCAGCATATGAGCCAATACTCCATGTTCCTCTTGGCTATGGACCAAAAAGGAAAAAAAAAAAAAAAGAGAGAGAGAGAAAGATGATTTTTAAAGATAAAGTTCCAAATAAGATTTATGATAATATCAAACTTTTTTTTTCTTTATCATTCATTTGAAGCATAAACACACACACAAAACAAATCCATAATTGCAATTTTAAAAGATCTAATTTGTTTTCTTCTATACTCCTATTGTTTGCCATATATAGAACTCCCATCTCAGCCTCTCTGATAAGCAACTAGTATGCTCATGATCTCCCTTACCACCACAGGATCTAGTTAAATACTTGGGTTATTAATATAAAAAACAATTCTCTTGTTAACCATTCAAAATTATCAAATAAAATGTATGGTAAATATGAAATCAATTCTGGCTTTGGCTTTCAGGCTTAATTTCCAGTGGCTTAATTAAATCCAGTGATTTCTCCTAAGCAGCCTTCAGGCTATCCTAAACAACTCCCAATCCTAAGGACATTAGAAAGCTTGAGCAAGTTGTTTTGACTTCATGTGATTATATTTCCAAGATAGAGTGTTAACTAGCTTTAGCATTATTTGAATGAATTACTACTTTGGAATCATCCTTTTTTTTTTTTGAATCATCCTTGATTACACTTTCTCATTCTCTGTCAGTTACTCTACCCCTTCTTTTCAAATGCAATCAGTTCCCTTTTAGTCTGGGTGCGATAAGCTGCCTCAGTACTGGGCCCTAGGATGGGTGAGCCCAAGTGCATGGGCCCTTTAAGAGCCATCTCCCAGATGGCTACAGTTTTGTGGTTCTCAGGACTCAAACCCTGTTCATTTTCAAAGTTAGATGTTTTGGAGGCTCATCTCTCAGGTGCACATCCTAAAAGTTGAGGTGCCTGGTATGGGGTTGGAACCCTTCAGTCACCAGGGAGAATCTCTGGGTTTTGAGTTTTCTTCTGGTGTGGGTTGCTCTGCTGGGGTGGAGTTTATGACAAAATTGGGTCCCATTGTCTCCAGCCTGCTTCAATGTGGTTTTCTTCTCATTTTCCCAATGTGTAGTATTTACTCAGCCAACTTTTTTTTTTAAGAGAAAATTGTTTCTTATGTAGCTGCAGACTCAGTGTGTCCATGGGAGAATGTGAGTTCAGTTCTTCCTACTTCACCATCTTGAACCAGAATCCCAAACAATTTTACTCCTCACTGTATACTACATCAACTCCTATGCTCCCAAACTGTAAGTGTGAATATAAATTAGAATCTCATTTTTGGAAGGCAGTTTATCTGTTATAAATTTGACTATCCATCTTCTTTGATGCAGCATTTCTGCTTTTAGAAGTTTAATCTTCAAATATACTCTTTTGTGTGCAAGGAGATATGTACACATATGTTGTCATAACCTTATTTTTAAATCAGAAAAATATGTAACAACCCAAGTGTTCATCAAAAGGGCATTGGCTAAATCAATCTTGACATATACTTGTAGTGAAATACTATACAGCCAGCTAAAGAATGAAATAGATCTATATGCAGTCATTGGGAAAATGTTAAATAAGTTGTTAACAAAACATATCGTTTCTGGGTGTGAAATTATTGGAGAGGGGGCTTTTGCTTTCTATTTTTTATAATACTGTGTTATTTGAATTTTATAAGATTTTCTATTGTTTTTGTAATCTGAAAAAAACAAACAGGACTTTAAAGAGATTATTGTTATATATCTCATCCCATTTCACTGCCTCAGCAACCCTATAATCTATTACTTACTCTTTATTCTTTCTCTTAAACTATTCCTATACTGGCTGGCTAATAGAGACAAAACTCTCCCTCTACCCCAGCTATACAATTTATCTCACACCTTCATATCACAGAAAACCTTCTTAAATGGATAAATTACGTTCTGCCTCATATTTACTCATATTTACTTCATTGCAGTCTGCATCCTCCCCTTTTGTACCACTGAGTTGTTTCTCTGCTTGAACACTAATGACTTCCTCATTGAAATTTCCAATGGATTCTTTCTAGTCACATTATTTGGCGTCTCAGGAGTCTTGTCTATGCTGACCACTCACTCCCTGAAACGTTCTGTTGTTAGCTTCAGTGGTGCCTCTCTTGTTTCTTCATTTTTCCTGTTCCTTCCCTATTTGCTAGGTTCCTATTTTTCTTCTATTTCCTTAAATACTGTCGTTCTTCAAGCTTTCTTCATCATCCTTTTTTTTCCTTGCATTACCCCTTTTCTGAGAAATTCTGTTGACACCCATACTTTCTAATACTTTGAGTTGATGTTGGTCAAATTTATGTCTTCAGATCAGTTTCCATTTTCTCCCTACGTCAGACACATATTTCAGCCTCGTAAGGTCCCTTAGTACCTCAAATCAACATCTCTAAGACTGACTATATCTTTCCAACAAATTACACTTTTTCATATTGTAGTAACAGAAGAAAGAATAATGAGTAGCAACAATTCTGGGATGAAGGCATAAATAAAATAGAAAGTTATTTGGAAAACAGAATTGGTAGAACTTAGTTATAAAGTGCGAGGGGCCCAGGAAAGGGAGGAGTGTGGGATGACTTCCAGGTTTCTCATTAGTGTGATTGGGTTTTTCTTGAGTTTAATAATTTTCTGTGGAACCTCCATGTGGAGGTGTGCGTGGGCAGGTGTATAGTTCTAAAAATCAGGACAACAGTTTAGACTAGAAATAGAAACTTGAGTTTCAGTAGCACATGAAACCATGATGTGGGTGGATGAATTCCCCTTGAGAGAGTGAAAATTTAAGAACTGGAGAAGCAGATCTAAGAAAAAGTAAAATTTCAAACATCAAACAATATGGAATTTTCAGGAGAAAGTGAGCAAACTAACACCTCAGAGATGTCAACTAAGTAATAGACTGAGAAGTAACTTGGATTTTTTGTCATTGAAATAATGTTAGAAATAGCTCTTGTTTATTTTGAAAAATACAAAGAATTTGTATTAAGACAATACATTACTTAAGATCCTCGTATAGTATTTTGCTTAAAATGTTATGTTCTGGATTCTATTTATTGATGGTTGGTGATCAGATCTGAGATCTTAAGTATTTGTAGAAAAAATGAGTGGAATGAAAGAAAGGAAAGAAAATTGGTAGGAAGGAGAACGAAGAGGAGAAGAAAAATCTCATCTACTACACTATTTTACATAGGACACTTATTTGCTATTAAACTGAGGGATGTGGCTTAGGTCCCTATTTGTGCTAATTAGGGTTTCCAAAAAACACACAAAAAAACCAAACAAAAAAACAGTTCTATAACATAGCCACCAATAACACTTCTGTCCCTCAAAATCATCTTGCAAATGCCTTATTTTTATTTAAAAGAATGAGTAAGGCACATTGTAACCCATGACTTATACAGAGCAGGTACCAAATTAACGTCTGTTGAATTGACTTATATCATATCATTAACACTTCAGACAGTATTTATTACTGACCAGGTTAACAGCTTTAGCTTTAAATTATATTCAAAAGTCAGCATTTTAGATCTACATACCTGAACTTGATAATGTGAGACTTGACAAAAGCTTGCTTCAATGAAGATTTATGAAGTGCATCATTCACCTGTTCCAAAAATATTCAAAATACGTCAGCAAGGATAATTTTCTGAAATTCTGCAAATTGATTCAAAGCTTAAAAACATTTTTTAAAAACTTAAAAACAAAACACATTGACTGACATTTCACAATGTGCTGAACTTGAGGAATCTCTTTTTGTATTCTACTCAGTGATTTCAACTGAACTCTGCCTTAGGAATTATAGGAGCTGGGGAACCATAGTAGGGGGGCCAGGAGTGACATCTTCTATATTACACTCAGAAAGAGACAAAAGAAAATAAACAGATTGGGTTTTGAAAAGTAAGAGTAAGCATCCACACCATGAGATACAGACTTTTACGGTAGATAAACAAAGGAAATGAAAAAACTCTGTCAAGTGGTAGATCATAAAAATAAGGACAATCTATGGCCACACCATCCTGAACATCCTGGATCTCATCTAATCTCAGAAGCTAAGCAGGGTCGGGCTTGATTAGTACTTGGAAGGGGGAAATGAATGCACAATGGTGTCACATGGTTCTCAAACCTGGTGAAAAAGTTATCAAATATCCTGTCATAATCTGCACTCAATTCAGCACTCAAGATGCTTTTAGGAAGGCCCAGGTGAACTGGGATACATAGCCTAATACCCCCTATAAGGTTTATTCTAATAGGGTGGAAGAATGTATTTTGTGGAGGTATTTCTTACTACTACAAATAAGAATTCTAGCCAACTTAAATTTTTAGATTTAAAAAGTCAATTAAATTTAAAAGTCAAGATAAACACATCAAGTGTTTCTTATTTTCATTGTATGGATATTTACCAAACACAGATACTACAAGCTGGTAATTGACTGACAGAAAAAAATGAGCCTTTTTATTCTTTCTTACATTTTGTTTGACCTCTGAGTCTTTGTGCCCAAGGAAAGTTACTTCAATTATGAGACAAATCAGCACAATTCAAATGAGTTATCTAATGACAGCATTCACTTGGAAATATTTATTTAAAGGTTTATTTTTTTTATCAAACAATTTCAAAATTATTAATTTTTAAGAGTATTAGAGTCCTATTTATATTCCTATATATTTAACTCAGTCTGGATCTTATAAAAATTTTAGTGAATGGCACAAAAAACAATGAAAATAGTTGCATCTTTACTTGATCTCTTTAGTTTCATTTCTTTTCCTTTAATATATGTTATATTTTAAGGAGATATATATACATATATATATATATATATATATATATATATATATATATATATACTAAAATATAGCTCCTTAAAAAGAGCTTATTTGATATTTCCCTGGTTTGGTGTTTACAAGTACAAATACAACCAGGATTTGACCCTCTCCTCAGCAAAGTATCCAAATCCTCAGGCTCCTAGTCTACCAGGCAGTTTCCAGGTGGGCCACTGCCATTCTGTTCTCACTCAGGATATTGGAACTGGAAGACAATTTGGAAATTTTCTAGTCTAGTGCCTTAATTTTCACATAAGAGAATTTTTCCAGAATGATAAAGAGATATGTCAATGACACATCACTGGCTAGTATATGGTACTAGAACTAGGTGTCCCAACTCCTAGTTTAGGGTGCTTTCCATCACATCATTTCACTAATTACTTCACAGACTACCAGGAAAAGTCTAAATTATTCTCTAAGTAGTCTGACAATGAAGAGAAGTCATCACCCAGGCTCTTGCTCTTTTGGCCTATACTGCTAAATTTTCCACTATTTAAAATATTCAATTCATTCCTCAGGATGAATGTTGATGCCCTAAGGATAAAGATGAATATCCTAGGATTTCCTATGACTTATGTACCAAAAACTTGTCCAAGGTTGGATTTTATTTATTTATTTTTTGCGGTATGTGGGCCTCTCACTGTTGTGGCCTCTCCCGTTGCAGAGCACAGGCTCTGGACACGCAGGCTCAGTGGCCATGGCTCACGGGCCCAGCCGCTCCACGGCATGTGGGATCTTCCCAGACCGGGGCACAAACCCGTGTCCCCTGCATTGGCAGGTGGACTCTCAACCACTGCACCACCAGGGAAGCCCCAAGGTTGGATATTTTTAAATATTAAGATACTTCTCAAGTATGTGTCTGAATAGTTTCAATCTTGTGTCCTTTTGCTAAAGGTCTCTTCTTTAGGAAATCAATGATACAACAACTGTATCTTGAGTCACCTTAACATTCTCAGAATTTCTAGACTCTGCTGATCAATACTGTAGCACTAGCTAAGGAAGAGTGAGTAGGAGGTACAAAAAGAAATGGCTAAAAGTCACTAGGTTTAGCCCTGTAAGACATATTCCTGTAAGTCATGTATTGTTAGTTTTGTCTTATATCTCTCAGGTAGGGCCTCTCCCCATTTTTCAAGATATACAAGATCAGTTGAATGGATGTTTGAGAAGCTAGGATACTAAAAATTACGGTAAAATGTGATAGCAAATACCCTAGAAGTGGGAATAAAATGCTTACCATTGATTCAATGTTCTGGCTCATTTCTGTGAAATTTTTAGAAGCCTCTTTTCCAAACTCACCATATAGTTTGTCACTTGTAAATGACAATGTGCTATAATAATTGTAGGTTGTCCTTTGATCTACAAGGATAGAGGAAAAAACTCATCATATTTTTTATCAGATATGTGTAAAGCATCATCATTTCCCCATTTGGTAGTTGCTAGACAGACTGATACAGGAAATAGTGTAAAGCACCATCATTTCCCCATTTGGTAGTTGCTAGACAGACTGAGATAGGAAACAATGTGCTACCCTGGTCATCATCTCCATCATCCTGTTCTGACCTTCATGGTTATCTCAAAATAAAAGATAACAACGTTCATCATCATAAGATTTAGAGTATAAAAGCCATATGAAATGCTTGGTGTTCCTGTAGGCTAATTAGTCATGTGTTATCCATTCCTGAATAAGCCACAAGAAGCAGTAAGTCACCCCATCTGAGCATATCAACAGGAATAGATTCAGAAGCTTCCCAAGAGTAAATGCATTTTTATATTTTAAAAGTAGATTTCTTCCAATTCCATAAACTACACATCAATTCTTGCCATAGGGACTCTAGTGTAAGAATATTTATTTTGGATAAGGAGATGAGGGTGGGGATTAAAATGCTAGGAGCTCAGTATATAGAAGTTTAAGGAGGTAGAGTTGCCACCAGACATAACCCTCCAGAGACACTACTTAGTTTCACCTGGTTCCCTTGTCACTCCATTTATTTTCTCCCACCAGCCATAGGAATCGGTTTGTCTGTTTCTTTAGCCATTGTCTCCACTTTCTGCATCTAGTTCAAGCAGCCCATGTTTTTGGTCTGCTGAAGAATTAGTGCAACACAGCTTTTCCTCTACCCTCCTGTACATGAAGTAAGCACAGAGCTCAGAAGATTCATTCCATGAATATTCATGCTGACTATCTTTTCTGTGAGAGACTCTGTGCCAAGCATCTGGAACATGATGGTTGTGTATGGTTATGATAGGAAAATGGAGTGTGCCTCATCAATCTCAGGTGCTCTCTTGCTTCTCATCCTTTCCCTCACTTAAACCCCGGAGGGAAAGGAAACTAACATTAGACACCTGTGTCCCAAGCATATTTGCATATCTCATTCAATTTAAAATAACTCCCATAAGAAAGTAGTATTATCCACATTTAACAGATAAGGACTACTGTCTCAGAAGTGCAAATAAATTGCCCAACCTCAACATGACATGGCCAGAAAAGACTGAACTGGGTTTCAAGCTAAGGTCTAACTCCCAAAGCACAAATTTTCATTATATATTGCTTCTTGGAGTGGAAAAAACCAAATACACTCACTGAGGCTATAAGAGAAATCTCTGGTTTTACATGAGAGTTATATAAGAAAAAAAAAAAAACTACCATTAAATTCCAAAAGAACATTCTAGACATCCAGAGGATTTGTTGGGACAGAAAGGGAAACCTCTGGTCAGACTCGGACAAGGCCTGGGGAGGGGTTGGTTAATCATGAAGGAGATGGATGACACTGAACGGTCAGGGTCTCCTGAGCATTAGCCAATTAAGTGAGGGTCTAGGGAGGATTTGCCTTCCTCCCTCTCTTTCACTGAATGACCTTGCCCTTGCCCTGAGGATTGTTTGACCTGAAATGCAAGCAGATCACAATATACACAATTTCAAGTAACATTTTAAATTTATCTAAATATTGACCAATAGTTTACTTTAGCTTTAAAGTTGGGCCCAACATGTATCCAGAGAAAACCGTAATTCAAAAAGATACACATACCCCAATGTTCATTGCAATACTATTTACAATAGCAATTGTGTTGTATTGTAAATTGTATTGTATTGTAAATTTACTATTACAATACATGGAAGCAACCTAAATGTCCATTGACGGAGGAATGGATAAAGAAGAGGTGGTACATATACACAGTGGAATAAGAAAGCCATAAAAAAGAATGAAATAATGCCATTGGCAGTGACATGGATGGACCTAGAAATTGTCATACTGAGTGAAGTCAGACAATGACAAATATCATATGATATTGCTTATATGTGGAATTTTAAATAATGGTACAAGTGAACCTATTTACAAAACAGAAATAGAGTCACAGATGTAGAAAACAAATTTATGGTTACCAAGGGGGAAATGGGGGGAGGGATAAATTGGGAGATTGGGATTGACATATAATCACTACTAGATATAAAATAGATAACTAATAAGAACCTACTGTATAGCACAGGGAACTCTATTCAATACTCTGTAATGACCTATATGAGAATAGAATTTTAAAAAGAGTGGATATATGAATATGTATAACTGATTCACTTTGCTGTACAGCAGAAATTACACAACACTGTAAATCAGCTATACTCCAATAAAAATTAATTAAAGAAATAAAGTTGGGCCTGAGATTCTGCATTTCTAACAAGCTCCTAGATGAGGCAGATGTTGCTGGTACCTAACCATATGTTGAATAGTAAGGTTCTAAAGAGGAGGAAAACATACTCTTCTACATCCTTAGACCTGTTTCTTTTCAGTTATTAGATTGAATTATTTGAAATTGCCATTTATGTAGGTTAAAAATGGTCAAATATCAGCAATTTTATATGCTTCAACCAAATGAACAACTTATCTATAGTCAATATTTTAATTTGCCTGATAGACTCAAATAGTTTGCTAGGTGTCAAAACATATTTCCAGTTACCAGAATTATATGGCATGTGCAGTTGTTGAAAAATATTATTGAGAATATTAACAGAAAAGAAAAATAAGGATGAACATGAGTTTGCTGATAATTTTCTAACAGCTTTGTGATTCTATAACCTACAGTGATGTTCATAATAGATTCACCTGCTGTCATTCAAATCACAAAAGGGAGAGAAACACAGTCCCAAAGGCCACTGGATAAAAACTGAACACACAGTTCTATGCTGTCCTGGGTCTTATGCCAAAATGATGCAGTCTGATCACCTCCATCTTTATCTGCCTGTTTCTACAATAGATTTGTTTGGCTCAGTTTGGTTATCTAGGCGTGCCAGTACCTGAATTCTCATGTGTTATATCTACTCTGTTCTTAAGTTACATCTCTAAACAAAAGACAGGCCACAAATATGACAATAACACATATCATAACAATTGCTGATCCTGAAGGCAACTTCGGCTTCTGTCTGAAGATCTCCGATGGGTAGAAAGGGCGGCCGACTTTCTCCGGTCATCTCGCAAGCAGGAGTTTGTGAAGAGAGACGTAAGAAGATGGCAGAAGAGTAAGACGCGGAGATAACCTTCCTCCCCACAGATACATCAGAAATTCATCTACACGTGGAGCAACTCCTACAGCACACATACTGAACGCTGACAGGAGACCTCAGACCCCCCAAAAGGCAAGAAACTCCCCACATACCTGGGTAGGGCAAAAGAAAAAAGAATAAACAGAGACAAAAGGAGAGGGACGGGACCTGCACCCGTGGGAGGGAGCCGTGAAGGAGGAAAGGTTTCCACACACTAGAAGCCCCTTCGCGGGTGGAGACTGCGGGTGGCGGAGGGGGAAAGCTTCGGAGTAGCGGAGGAGGAGGAGAGCACAGCAACAGGGGTGTGGAGGGCAAATCGGAGAGATTCCGGCACAGAGGATTGGTGCCCTCAGGCACACACCAGCCCGAGAGGCTTGTCTGCTCGGCCACCGGGGCGGGCGGGGCTGGGAGCTGAGGCTCGGGTATCGGCTTTCAGTCGAGCGCAGGGAGGGGACTGGGGCTGGCGGCAGGAAGAGAACCTGAAGTGGTTAGTGCACCACGGCTAGCCCGGAGGGAGTCCGGGGAAAAAGTCTGGAGCTGCCGAAGAGGCAAGAGACTTCTTCTTCCCTTTTGTTTCCTGGTGCGCGAGGAGAGGGCATTAAGAGCGCTGCTTAAAGAAGCTCCAGAGACGGGCGCGAGCCGCGGCTAAAGGCGCGGACCCCGGAGACGGGCGTGGGATGCTGGGGCTGCTGTTGCTGCTGCCACAACGCCTGTGTGCGAGCGCAGGTCACTGTCCACCCCCCTCCTTCCGGGGAGCCTGTGCAGCCCGCCACTGCCGGGGTCCCGGGACCCAGGGACAGCTTCCCCGGGAAAGCACACGGAGCGCCTCAGGCTGGTGCAACGTCACGCCGGCCTCTGCCGCCGCAGGCCCGCCCCGCACTGCGCGCCCCTCCCTCCCCTCGGCTGAGTAAGCCAGAGCCCCCGAATCAGCGGCTCCTTTAAACCCGTCCTGTCTGAGCGAAGAACGGACGCCCTCCAGCGACCTACGCGCAGAGGCGGGGCCGGGTCCAAGGCTGAGACTCGGGAGCTGTGAGAGCAGAGAAGAGACAGGGAAATCTCTCTGTGCAGCCTCGGAGGCAGCAGATTAAAGCTCCATGGGCCGCTTGATGTGCCCTGCGTCTGTGGAGTGCATAAATAGACAGCGAATCATCCCAAATTGAGGAGGTGGACTTTGAGGACAAGATTTAAGATTTTTTCCCCTTTTCCTCTTTTTACAAGGTATTATCCCAAATTAAGGAGGTGGACTTTGAGAGCAAGATTTCAGACTTTTTCCCCTTTTCCTCTTTTTACAATGAATTATCCCAAATTGAGGAGGTGGACTTTGGGAGCAAGATTTTCGATTTTTCTCCCCCTGTTATCTTTTTGTGAATGTGTATGCTTCTGTGTGAGATTTTCTCTGTATACCTTTGCTTCCACCATATGTCCAGGTGTTCTATCTGTCCTTTTTTTTTTTTCAATAATTACTTTTTTATTTTAATAATGCTACTATATTTTATACTTTATTCTATTTTACTTTATCTTCTTTCTTTTTTCCTACCTTCCCTTCCTCCCTCCCTCCCCTGCCCCTCCTTTCTTTCTTTCTCTCTTTCTTTCCTTCCTCCCTCCATCCCTCACTCCTGTCTTTCTTTCCTTCTTTCTTTCCTTCCTCCCTCCCTCCCTTCTTCCTTTCACTCTTTCTTTTTCTTTCCTCCCTCCCTCCCTCCTTTCTTTCTTTCTTTCTTTCCATCCTTCCTTCCTTTCTTTCTCTCTCTCTTTCTTTCTTCTACTAATTATTTCTTTCTACTTTTTCTCCCTTTTATTCTGAGCCGGGTAGATGAAAGGTTCTTGGTGCGGCAGCCAGGCGTCAGTGCTGTGCCTCTGAAGTGGGAGAGCCAACTTCAGGACACGGGTCCACAAGAGACATCCCAGCTCCACATAATATCAAGTGGTGAAAATCTCCCAGAGATCGCCATCTCAACACCAGCACCCAGCTTCAGTCAACGACCAGCAAGCTACAGTGCTGGTCACCCTATGCCAAGCAACTAGCAAGTCAGGAACACAACCCCACCCATTAGCAGAGAGGCTGCCTAAAAACATAATAAAGCCACAGGCACCCCAAAACACACCACCAGACGTGGACCTGTCCACCAGAAAGACAAGATCGAGCCTCAACCACCAGAACACAGGCACTAGTCACCCCCACCAGGAAGCCTACACAACCTACTGAAACAACCTTAGCCACTGGGGACAGACACCAAAAACAACGGGAACTACGAATCTGTAGCCTGCAAAAAGGAGACCTCAAACACAGGAAGATAAGCAAAATGAGAAGACAGAAAAACACACAGCAGGTGAAGGAGCAAGATAAAAACCTACCAGACCTAACAAATGTAGAGGTAATAGGCAGTCTACCTGAAAAAGAATTCAGAATAATGATAGTAAAGATGATCCAAGATTCTATTTCCATGATCCAAAATCTTGGAAATAGAAAAGACAAAATGCAAGAAAGAGTTAACAAGGACCTAGAAGAACTAAAGATGAATCAAGCATCGATTAAAAACACAATAAATGAGGGCTTCCCTGGTGGTGCAGTGGTTGAGAGACCACCTGCCGATGCAGGGGACACGGGTTCATGCCCCGGTCTGGGAAGATCCCACATGCTGTGGAGTGGCTGGGCCCGTGAGCCATGGCCGCTGAGCCTGCACATCCGGAGCCTGTGCTCCACAACGGGAGAGGCCACAACAGTGAGAGGCCCGCATACAGCAAAAAAAAAAAAAAAAAAAAAAAAAACACAATAAATGAAATGAAAAATACTCTAGATGGGATCAATAGCAGAATAACTGAGGCAGAAGAACGGATAAGTGAGGTGGAAGATAAAATAGTGGAAATAACTGCTGCAGAGCAGAATAAAGAAAAAAGAATGAAAAGAACAGAGGACAGTCTCAGAGACCTCTGGGACAACATTAAACAAACCAACATTCGAATTATAGAGGTTCCAGAAGAAGAAGAGAAAAAGAAAGGGACTGAGAAAATATTTGAAGAGATTATACTTGAAAACTTCCCTAATATAGGAAAGGAAATAGTTAACCAAGTCCAGGAGGCACAGAGAGTCCCATAGAGAATAAATGCAAGGAGAAATATGCCAAGACACATATTAATCAAACTGTCAAAAATTAAACACAAAGAAATCATATTAAAAGCAGCAAGGGAAAAACAACAAATAACACACAAGGGAATCCCCATCAGGTTAACAGCTGATCTCTCAGCAGAAACTCTACAAGCCAGAAGGGAGTGGCAGGACATAATTAAAGTGATGAAGGAGAAAAACCTGCAACCAAGATTACTCTACCCAGCAAGGATCTCATTCAGATTTGATGGAGAAATTAAAACGTTTACAGACAAGCAAAAGCTGAGAGAGTTCAGCACCACCAAACCAGCTTTACAACATATGCTAAAGGAACTTCTCTAGGCAAGAAACACAACAGAAGGAAAATACCTACAATAACGAACCCAAAACAATTAAGGAAATGGGAATAGGAACATACATATCAATAATTACCTTAAATGTAAATGGACTAAATGCTCCCACCAAAAGACACAGATTGGCTGAATGGATACAAAAACAAGACCCATATATATGCTGTCTACAAGAGACCCACTTCAGACCAAGAGACACATACAGACTGAAAGTAAGGGGATGGAAAGAGATATTCCATGCAAATGGAAACCAAAAGAAAGCTGGAATAGCAATTCTCATATCAGACAAAATAGACTTTAAAATAAAGACTATTAGAAGAGACAAAGAAGGACACTACATAATGAAAAAGGGATTGATCCAAGAAGAAGATATAACAATTGTAAATATTTATGCACCCAACATAGGAGCACCTCAATACATAAGGCAAATACTAACAGCCATAAAAGGGGAAATTGACAGTAACACACTCATAGTAGGGGACTTTAACACCCCGATTTCACCAACGGACAGATCATCCAAAATGAAAATAAATAAGGAAACACAAACTTTAAATGATACATTAAACAAGATGGACTTAATTGATATTTATAGAACATTCCATCCAAAAACAACAGAATACACATTTTTCTCAAGTGCTCATGGAATATTGTCCAGGATAGATCATATCTTGGGTCACAAATCAAGCCTTGGTCAATTTAAGAAAATTGAAATTGTATCAAGTATCTTTTCCGACCACAATGCTATGAGACTAGACATCAATTACAGGAAAAGATCTGTAAAAAATATAAACACATGGAGGCTAAACAATACACTACTCAATAACGAAGTGATCACTGAAGAAATCAAAGAGGAAATAAAAAAATGCCTAGAAACAAATGACAATGGAGACACGACGACCCAAAACCTATGGGATGCAGCAAAAGCAGTTATAAGGGGGAAGTTTATAGCAATACAATCCCACCTTAAGAAACAGGAAACATCTCGAGTAAACAACCTGATCCTGCACATAAAGCAATTAGAGAAAGAAAAACAATAAACCCCCAAAGTTAGCAGAAGGAAAGAAATCATAAAGATCAGATCAGAAATAATTGAAAAAGAAATGAAGGAAATGATAGCAAAGATCAATAAAACTAAAAGCTGGTTCTTTGAGAAGATAAACAAAATTGATAAACCATTAGCCAGACTCATGAAGAAAAAAAGGGAGAAGACTCAAATCAATAGAATTCGAAATGAAAAAGGAGAAGTAACAACTGACACTGCAGAAATACAAAAGATCATGAGAGATTACTATAAGCAACTCTATGCCAATAAAATGGACAACCTGGAAGAAATGGACAAATTCTTAGAAATGCACAACCTGCCAAGACTGAATCAGGAAAAAATTGAAAATATGAATAGACTAAGCCCAAGCACTGAAATTGAAACTGTGATTAAAAATCTTCCAACAAACAAAAGCCCAGGACCAGATGGCTTCACAGGCGAATTCTATCAAACATTTAGAGAAGAGCTAACACCTATCCTTCTCAAACTCTTCCAAAATATAGCAGAAGGAGGAGCACTCCCAAACTCATTCTATGAGGCCACCGTCACCTTGATACCAAAACCAGGCACGGATGTCACAAAGAAAGAAAACTACAGGCCAATATCACTGATGAACATAGATGCAAAAATCCTCAACAAAATACTAGCAAACAGAATCCAACAGCACATTAAAAGGATCATACACCATGATCAAGTGGGGTTTATTCCAGGAATGCAAGGATTCTTCAATATACGCAAATCAATCAATGTGATACACCATATTAACAAGTTGAAGGAGAAAAACCATATGATCATCTCAATAGATGCAGAGAAATCTTTCGACAAAATTCAACACCCATTTATGATAAAAACCCTGCAGAAAGTAGGCATAGAGGGAACTTTCCTCAACATAATAAAGGCCATATATGACAAACCCAAGCCAACATCATCCTCAATGGTGAAAAACTGAAACCATTTCCACTAAGATCAGGAACAAGACAAGGCTGCCCACTCTCACCACTCTTATTCAACTTAGTTTTGGAAGTTTTAGCCACAGCAATCAGAGAAGAAAAGGAAATAAAAGGAATCCAAATTGGAAAAGAAGAAGTAAAGATGTCACTCTTTGCAGATGACATGATACTATACATGGAGAATCCTAAAGATGCTACCGGAAAAGTACTAGAGCTAATCAATGAATTTGGTAAAGTGGCAGGATACAAAATTAATGCACAGAAATCTCTGGCATTCCTGTACACTAATGATGAAAAATCTGAAAATGAAATCAAGAAAACACTCCCATTTACCATTGCAACAAAAAGAATAAAATATCTAGGAATCAACCTACCCAAGGAGACAAAAGACCTGTATGCAGAAAATTATAAGACACTGATGAAAGAAATTAAAGATGATAGAAATAGATGGAGAGATATACCATGCTCCTGGATTGGAAGAATCAATATTGTGAAAATGACTCTACTACCCAAAGCAATCTACAGATTCAATGCAATCCCTATCAAACTACCACTGGCATTTTTCACAGAACTAGAACAAAAAAATTCACAATTTGTTTGGAAAAACAAAAGACCCCGAATCGCCAAAGCAATCTTGAGAACGAAAAACAGAGCTGGAGGAATCAGGCTCCCTGACTTCAGACTATACTACAAAGCTACACTAATCAAGACAGTGTGGTACTGGCACAAAAACAGAAAGATAGATCAGTGGAACAGGATAGAAAGCCCAGAGATAAACCCACGCACATATGGTCAACTTATCTTTGATAAAGCAGGCAGGAATGTACAGTGGAGAAAGGACAGCCTCTTCAATAAGTGGTGCTGGGAAAACTGGACAGGGACATATCAAAGTATGAGATTAGATCATTCCCTAACACCGTACACAAAAATAAGCTCAAAATGGATTAAAGACCTAAATGTAAGGCCAGACACTATCAAACTCTTAGAGGAAAACATCGGCAGAACACTCTACGACATAAATCACAGCAAGGTTCTTTTGGACCCACCTCCTAGAGAAATGGAAATAAAAACAAAGATAAACAAATGGGACCCAATGAAACTTCAAAGCTTTTGCACAACAAAGGAAACCATAAACAAGACCAAGAGACAACCCTCAGAATGGTAGAAAATATTTGCAAACGAAGCAACTGACAAAGGATTAATCTCCAAAATGTATAAGCAGCTCATGCACCTCAATACCTAAAAAACAAACAACCCAGTCCAAGAAGACTTAAATAGGCATTTCTCCAAAGAAGATATACAGACTTCCAACAAACACATGAAAGAATGCTCAACATCATTAATCATTAGAGAAATGCAAATCAAAACTACAATGAGATATCATCTCACACCAGTCAGAATGGCCATCATCAAGAAATCTAGAATCAATAAATGCTGGAGAGGGTGTGGAGAAAAGGGAACACTCTTGCACTGCTGGTGGGAATGTGAATGGGTACAGCCACTATGGAGAACAGTATGGAGGTTCCTTAAAAAACTAAAAATAGAACTACCATATGACCCAGCAATCCCACTACTAGGCATATACCCTGAGAAAACCATAATTCAGAAAGAGACATGGACCAAAATGTTCATTGCAGCTCTATTCACAATAGCCCGGAGATGGAAACAACCCAAGTGTCCATCATCGGATGAATGGATAAAGAAGATGTGGCACATATATACAATGGAATATTACTCAGCCATAAAAAGAAATGAAACTGAGCTATTTGTAATGAGGTGGATAGACCTAGAGTCTGTCCTATAGAGTGAAGTAAGTCAGAAAGAGAAAGAGAAATACCGTATGCTAACACATATATATGGAATTTAAGAAAAAAAATGTCATGAAGAACCTAGGGGTAAAACAGGAATAAAGACACAGACCTACTTGAGAATGGACTTGAGGATATGGGGAGGGGGAAGGGTAAGCTGTGACAAAGCAAAAGAGAGGCATGGACATATATACAGTACCAAACGTAAGGTAGATAGATAGTGGGAAGCAGCCGCATAGCACAGGGAGATCAACTCGGTGCTTTGTGACCGCCTGGAGGGATGGGATAGGGAGGGTGGGAGGGAGGGAGACACAAGAGGGAAGGGATGTGGGAACAGATGTATATGTATGACTGATTCACTTTGTTATAAAGCAGAAACTTAAAAATAAACAATTGCTGTTTATTCAGGTGTGTTGTGTGGGCAGCAGACATCGTGTGTTCCATATTACTCAGCTGATCATCCCAACAATAGGGTACACAGGAACAGGTTACTGAAATCTTACCAGGTTTTTATTGTATGCATATGAGTAAGATTTGTAAGCCTTATAGTACTTGGCTTGGGAAAAGGCAAAGGAGAAATAGTAAGAACATTTTCTCTCACTGAAGTAATAAGATCCCTAACATGACTAGGAATTCCTTGTTAAGTCAAACAAACCAAAATATGCGCCAAGAAAATATCGTAGGTATGATTCATTTATTTTTATCATTCAGTATTCAGTAAACATTAATTATCTAATATGTGCCTAATAAATTCTTTAATAAGTTCTAGAAATATAAAAATGAGTAAAACATAGGCATCCATGGAGAGGAATAATGATGCTTACAACATAATGGGACCTAATATATTCAGAACAGAACTGTAGAATTATAAAGTTATTTTAGCTGTTCTTTTTTTATTAAAAAACATACTCCAGAGAAATTATCAAAATTCAGATAGTCCAAATTCAAAGACCTGCATGTGGGCAAACTCTAACCGCCCCCCTCCCAAAAAAAATCTTTGAATACTTTTTCTTTCAGGAATAATCCACCTTGTTTAAGAAATTAAGATTGGATTTGTGTCTGCTAGTAGAAGATAACCAATTTACAGATCACCATCTCTCTTTACAAAAAAGCAACTGCTGCAAATTCCCAATTCAATTAGAATTGAGTGATTAGCTTCTTTGGTTACAGGGTCTTGAACATCAAAGCATTATCTAGTCACTAAGGGAGATATTAAACAAATAGATCAAAGTGGAGTCAACTAATTAAAACCTGAGACAGAGTAAGAAGGAAACTTCAGAAGAGTTGTTATGCCCTAGAAGAACAGTTCTGAAGTACCTTGGGGACCTTTCTAATAACATAGCAGTGTTCAGGGTTCATCTAACAGGGAGGTACCTGATTACCATAGAGTGAGCCTCTTTGTAATTAATATTCTCAGCATATCCTATCTCCTTTAATCATTTTCAATATATACCAAGATGATTTTAAAATAACGAATAGGCATTTATTCAACAATATATTACTATAAGCATTTCCCCGACTTACTAGTACAAAATAGATCCTACTTCCCTATGATCCCTGATTGTACAATTTATTGAGCTGTCAGGATTTCAATGAGTTGGAGTTATTTTAAATCAAGATGATTGTCCTATGACCTCAAACAACTCCAAACATTGGACTGTAGCTTTCCTATGGTTTTCTCTTAATTAAGACTTGATTATTGCTGTTAATGAATATGAAAACTAGCATGTTATTCCCAGCAGAAAGCATTGCTACATCAAAGATAAAAGAAAGAATCCTCCTTGGCTTGTGAGGATTAAATGAGTAACAAGGCAGGTGAAGAGTTCTTTGTACCAGCTATGCAAACAAATTATAGTAATGAATGAATAAGCTTGAGGCAAATCAAAACAGGTATGTAATCAGGAAATATTTGAGGTAAATCACATGATGCCAGGGCAACCAATACTTACTGTATCTCACATAATGAATGATGAGTCCGATGCACACTGCCATAACAATCAGGGATATAAAGGTGATGAGGCCAATAACCCAGGGCTCCAAACTGGCTCTCGTCCTGGCCCTCACCACAGCTGGCCTGAGAAAGAAAGCAAACGATGGATTATATTACAATGCACACCCATACCCACTCCTTAGGTGAAGTAGATATTCCTGGGGAACTAATTCAGGACACTCAGTTAGAAGGAAGAGTACTGTTTTGTTTTAGAACACACCCTAATCCCTGGCTGCTGAAGCCATTCCTGGCTCTGGTTGCTTGACCTTAGGCAGGTAATTTGACTTCTCTGTATCTCAGTTTCCTTGTTCAAAAAATGAAGATGATAATGATAGTACCAATCTTATAGGATTATTGTAAGGATTAAATGAATTACTATATGTAAAGTGCCTACAACAGAGCCTCACATGTAGAAAGTGCTATTTAAGAGTTAGCTATGATTTGCTGAGCCAGCTATGTGCAAGATACCAAGTCGGGCACTTCCACTATAGATTCTTAAATGGCCTATGATATATGTTACAGTTTGAACCATATTAGGTTCAAGACAGAGTTTCTAATTCTATTCTCTTACTATTTTTCTGAAACAAACTTAGAAGATACACATAAGAGATAACCAGAGGTCTCTTCTAAAGAACCTGAGTGTTTGAGCTAATATTTACCTCTAAACTTCAGCAATGCTACAGGAAATCCCTTCTGCATGAAACTTCCTCAATCTCTCCCATTTGTTCTGCCTTCAAAAATACATGTTACTGAAAAATGTTGATCAACCTGATTTTTGTTTGATTAGTTAAGTTGCTGTTCCCTTGTGTTAAAATAGTTAAAATAGTTAAAACAAACTCAAAAGTTAGAGAAAATGAAATAAGTCAGAGTTGGTCAAGTTGTTTAAATACGATGCTGTTATTTTAAATTTCTTGAGGTATTTAGCATGTTGGTAGAATCAAGGCATGTGTTCTTATCTCCAGAGCAGTCTGGTACAAGAACTGAGGGAAAGGGAAGTGTTATCCTGAAGGAGCACCTGGGGTTGCTTCAGAATAAAGAGAATTCCAAGTCCAGACCTTTCCTTACCAGCTTGAACAAGTTATTTAGACTCTGAACTAAGTTTGTCCATCTATCAATAAGAGACAGCCTACGCATTCTGTTTAAAGCACATGGTTGACTGTGGGACCCAGAATGAGATCATGAATATGAAAACTTCTTGGAAACTGTGAAGCATTTCACAAAAATAATCGTTGCTTACAGAAATCAAGGGAACTCTGTTTTCTGATGATACAAGACCAGGAAGTGACATAATCATTCTGGTCCCTGGCACACCATCATACCATCTTGGCTCTGTCTCAATGTCCTGTTTGGTGGGAACACTGTTGCAGAAGTCAACGGTGTCATCGCTACATGACTCTGCCCTGCTGAAGTCACTGGAATGTAGTGGAAGGCTCCAGGGACTCTACTTGGTCTCCTCCCTTATTTCTGTGATATCCCCATGGGGCTGTAGCCGAGGAAACTATCTTTCTCTCCCCAATCTCTTCCATCTCCAGTTCTCCCTTGAGTGGGATTCCAAGCACCTGTTCCTAGAATGACAATTACTGTAATATAAAAAGACTTCACCACTTCTCTTCTGCACATTTCTTACATGAAAGCATGTGTAAGAAACTTATAAATTGACTCCTGTTCCTTCATCCCTGAATGCTTGCTATTCATTTGTTGCAGAAGAAAGGCGATGCATATAGCAGACATAAGCAAAAGTTTGGAGGGAATATGGGGAGGGAAGGGCTTCTCAATTAGTTTCAACACATGCCAGATGAAGAATATGAATTTGTAAATGTAGGAAACAATTGATATTGATATAATCGTCAAAAGAATATGTAGAACTGTGAAATATAAGACAGAAGTTCTATTTATTCTACAATAACTCTTAATCAAGACAGAAAATTAAAACAATGCAGCCATTAAATTGATGAGGTAGGGCTTCCCTGGTGGTACAGTTGTTGAGAGTCTGCCTGCCGATGCAGGGGACGTGGTTTTGTTCCCCAGTCCGGGAGGATCCCACATGCCGCGGAGCGGCTGGGCCCGTGAGCCATGGCCCCTGAGCCTGCGCGGCCAGAGCCTGTGCTCTGCAACGGGAGAGGCCACAACACTGAGAGGCCCGCGTACCGAAAAAAAAAAAAAAATTGATGAGGTAGAGCTACCCATATTAACATGCAAAATGTCAATGATATATTTTAATTAAAAAATATTGCAGAATAATATGCATACTATGTTCCGGTTTTTGTACATAATAAAACTATATGTGTAGGTGCATAGTGAAATATATAGAAAGACACACAAAATTTTTAACAGTAAGAAGTGGAATAACAGAAGTAAGAGAGCAACTTTAATTTTAGTTTATGTACTTTTTTATGTTATGATGGATTTTTTTAAAAAAAAGAAACATCATGGCTTTCGAATTAAATGAGGGAGAGAGAAAGAGAGAGAATGTAATGAGGACTGTTATACATGTCTCTTCATGGAGTTCCTATCACTATCTTGTTTGAGGTACTGCTGTGTCTTCTTTTCCTGTCTCCCACCTTTCAAAACTACTTTAGGGATGCTCTGTCTTTGGTGGTTTTGAGGGAAATAATAGGGATAGTATTGGATAAAGAAAAAAGAGAATCCATCAAAAACACTTCGAATAAACAGTTAAGAGAGTATGTTTCTGATTCTGACCACCAACCTACTGTATAGTGTGGTACCAGAAGATTCACTTCTCTCCCTTATTTTCTCCATATGAAAAACAGGATAAGAATTCCAGATGCTCCCTAACTTTATGAGCGCTTAGAGACAAAAATGATGAAGTATTTCATTACTTTGAACTGCCCAGGAGAAAATCATTGTACAAATAGTAAGGACTATTATTATTATCATCATTATTTTAATTATTAATAATAATGGTAATGACCACATTACTGAGATTTTTCATTTGAAACATTATCTCTTCCCTTCCCAGTCCATATGAGTTTGCTTTTCAAACTGATTCACCCTGTTTCTAAATTACTTTTTTTGTTTGCTTTCTCAGCAAGTGATTCCATACTGAATTGTTCCAAATTAGATGTAGTAGAAGTGTGCTAAAAAAAAATTAGTAAAATGGAGGAATAAATCTGTTTTACATATCAACAGACACTTGTGTAACTAACCTCTTCCTGCACATAAACACCTGTCCAATCATTATTGGGGCCTGTTGAAACTTATATGAACCTGCTCTTATAAAACCACCTTCAGACAGACTGGATAAATTCTAATAGCTTCAGTGGTATCAGATTTCTTCCTATGATTTTTCTTTTCAATTGAGGATGTGTAATTAGACGGTGAATGTAGCAGGTGAATATAGCAGTTAAAATATGGTTATATTTTTATAAGCTCCAAATTGCCAGAAGACAAGTCCAGAGGTGCATTATCATTATCACTTCTTAATGTGTCTTTTTCTAGAATAGTATAAGAAAGAAAAGCAGCAGAAACAACAACAAAAAGAGGAGAGGAAAAAACATACTACCACAAATAAACCACATGGCAAGCACTGGAGAACCATAAGTCAAGGCTCACAGTGCTTCAGAGGAAAGTTTACCAGAACAAACACTTTCCTAACACCACCACCATGAACCGATTAATAGTAGATGTCCAACTCATTGCCCATTCTCTGTAATGGTAAGCAGTGCTGATATTCTTAATTGGAATGTTTCACCAGCTCAGTCCACCTGAGCTGTTTTGAATGAACACGTGCACAATATCTATAAAGCTGGTGATGTTAATGCATCATTAACTACTTAAGCCAGAGGTCAGCAAAGTTTTCTGTGAAGGTCCAGATAGTAACTATTTTAGATTTTCTGGACCATATACTCCCTATTGCAATTAGTCAGCTCTGCCATTGTACTGCAAAAGCAGCTACAGACAATACATATACAAATGAACATGGCTGTGTTCCAATAAAACTTTATTTCTGTACACTGAAATTTGACTTTTGTATAATTTTCACTTGTCATGAAATATTTTTTTTATTTTGATTTGTTTCAACCATTTAGAAAGTATAAAAATCACTCTTAACTCAAGCTCAAAACAGGTCATGGGTTGGATTTCACCCTTGGGCCATAGTTTACTGATGGCTGACATAAGCAATAGCCTACAAGTCAATGATAATTGTGTTGGGAAGTTATAATAGTCTTTTCATTTTTTAGTCTCAACTGCATGGCAAATCTAATTTAGTGTGTCTCCAATCCCATTACCACTAACTTTTTTCTGATAATTGTCACTAAAACTCATCGTCCAGCTTGATAACAGGTTTCTCGTCTGCCTCCCCAATCTCTGAATCATTGTCCATTACAGTAAGTGCTTTCTGGAAGTGATAGAGCCAGTGGCTGAGATCACTTGAAACCCAAGTTGGCCTCAGTTAGCCTGGCATTCCCCCTCTTCCCCATGAGCTTTCTAGCTCTTTGCCTTTGTTCCTGCTGCCTCCTATATGGAGTAACTCAGAGTCTGTAATTTGCTTGCATCATAAAAGCCTTTGTGCATTTAAGAGCCAGTTCAGAAAAGTCCCCTTTATTTCAGTAAGCTATATTCACTCCTAAGTATCACATCATAATATACATCTTGAGCCCCTTGGGGATAATGTCTGTGCCTTACTTATCTCTTTATTCTCTGACCACTCTGATGCTCAATATATATTCACAGAGGGGATTGAACTGAAGTTGATTAAGCCAAATTGAACTGACCATTTGTCAGTACCACAATATGGGTTTCAAACTCTCTCAAAACACTTCTGTTCTGCCTTAGTCTTAGAAAAGAACTTGGAATATTACAAAAAGAAAAGAAAGTTCACACATTGTGAAGAATAATTACAATTTAAGTAAAGCCTGATTTCCATAAAACACTTTATATAATAATCAAGCTTTGTGGTTAATATGTCTATTTCACCTGTTTAAAATATATAATTTTCCAACTATGATTTTATATATCTACTGTAAAGTGTTATCATAGTTCAGAAAGTGATAAATGAAAATAAGGAGACATTAATTTCAGGAACACTTCTTATTTGCAGTCATTGAATGTCTGTATATAATTACAATATCCAAACAAAAGTATAAGGAAAGAGACCACAATGAAGTAACAGCATAGTACCTCATGACATTACTAATTCACTAAGCCAGTGTTTACATTTTAAAATATTAGTTAATAAATATTTATTCAGTTTTTGTTGAGTATTTGGCACTAGCTCATTTCTTAACCTTATAGATTGTGCCTGCTTGTCTTATTCACACAAACACTTCAGATGCTTTGTGCTTTGTGGAAGAATCATATCAGCTGGCATTGGTGAGATCTTCAATCTTATAAGATTAGATTCTTATTATAGTCTAGAACAAGACTATTAAAATATCCAGAGTGGAACTAAAATTTTGAATACATGCTCATGGATCATTTGTTTTCATTGTTATGTTTTTTAAAGAAATACAAATAAATTACTACTTACAAAATTACAAATAATACAGAGGGAAGACAGCAGAAGCAAGAAGAACTACAATCCTGCAGCCTGTGGAACAAAAACCACATTCACAGAAAGATAGACAAGATGAAAAAGCAGAGGGCTATGTACCAGATGAAGGAACAAGATAAAACCCCAGAAAAACAACTAAATGAAGTGGAGATAGGCAACCTTCCAGAAAAAGAATTCAGAATAATGATAATGAAGATGAGCTAGGACCTCGGAAAAAGAATGGAGGCAAACATCGAGCAGATGCAAGAAATGTTTAACAAAGACCTAGAAGAATTAAAGAACAAACAAACAGAGATGAACAAAACAATAACTGAAACGAAAACTACACTAGAAGGAATCAACAGCAGAATAACTGAGGCAGAAGAACGGATAACTGACCTTGAAAACAGAATGGTGGAATTCACTGCTGTGGAACAGAATAAAGAAAAAAGAATGAAAAGACATGAAGACAGCCTAAGAGACCTCTGGGACAACATTAAATGCAACAACATTCACATTATAGGGGTCCCAGAAGGAGAAGAGAGAGAGAAAGGACCTGAAAAAATATTTGAAGAGATTATAGTCGAAAACTTCCCTAACATGGGAAAGGAAATAGCTACCCAAATCCAGGAAGCACAGAGAGTCCCATACAGGATAAACCCAAGGAGAAACATGCTGAGACACATAGTAATCAAATTGGCAAAAATTAAAGACAAAGAAAAATTATTGAAAGCAGCAAGGGAAAAACAACAAATAACATACAAGGGAACTCCCATAAGGTTAACAGCTGATTTCTCAGAAGAAACTCTACAAGCCAGAAGGGAGTGGCATGATATACTTAAAGTGATGAAAGGGAAGAACCTACAACAAAGATTACTCTACCCGGCAAGGATCTCATTCAGATTCAATAGAGAAATCAAAAGCTTTACAGACAAGCAAAAGCTAAGAGAATTCAGCACCACCAAACCAGCTCTACAACAAATGCTAAAGGAACTTCTCTAAGTGGGAAACACAAGAGAAGAAAATGACCTACAAAAACAAACCCAAAACAATTAAGAAAATGGTAATAGGAACATACATATCAATAATTACCGTAAACATGAATAGATTAAATGCTCCAACCAAAAGACACAGGCTTGCTGACTGGATACAAAAACAAGACCCATATATATGCTGTCTACAAGAGACCCACTTCAAACCTAGAGACACACACTGAAAGTGGGGGGATGGAAAAAGATATTCCATGCAAATAGAAATCAGAAGAAAGCTGGAGTAGCAATACTCATAGCAGATAAAATAGACTTTAAAATAAAGAATGTTACAAGAGACAAGGAAGGACACTACATAATGATCAAGGGATCAATCTAAGAAGAAGATATAACAAATATTATAAACATATATGCACCCAACATAGGAGCACCTCAATACATAAGGCAACTGCTAACAGCTATAAAAGAAGAAATCGACAGTAACACAATAATAGTGGGGGACTTTAACACCTCACTTACACCAATGGACAGATCATCCAAAATGAAAATAAATAAGGAAATAGAAGCTTTAAATGACACATTAAACAAGGTGGACTTAATTGATATTTATATGACATTCCATCCAAAATCATCAGATTACACTTTCTTCTCAAGTGTGCATGGAACATTCTCCAGGATAGATCACATCTTGGGTCACAAATCAAGCCTCATTAAATTTAAGAAAATTGAAATCATATCAAGCATCTTTTCTGACCACAACGGTATGAGATTAGAAATGAATTACAGGGAAAAACACGTAAAAAACACAAACACATGGAGGCTAAAAAATACATTACCAAATAACCAAGAGATCACTGAAGAAATCAAAGAAGAAATCAAAAAATACCTAGAGACAAATGACAATGAAAACACGATGATCCAAAACCTATGGGATGCAGCAAAAGCAGTTCTAAGAGGGAAGTTTATAGCTATACAAGCCTACCTCAAGAAACAAGAAAAATCTCAAATAAACAATCTAACCTTACACCTAAAGGAACTAGAGAAAGAAGAACAAACAAAACCCAAAGTTAGCAGAAGGAAAGAAATCATAAAGATCAGAGCAGAAATAAATGAAATAGAAACAAAGAAAACAATAGCAAAGATCAATAAAACTAAAAGCTGGTTCTTTGAGAAGATATAAACCACTAGCCAGATGCATCAAGAAAAAGAGGGAGAAGACACAAATAAATAAAATTAGAAATGAAAACAGAACAGTTACAACAGTCACTGCAGAAATACAAAGCATCCTAAGAGACTACTACAAGCAACTCTATGCCAATAAAATGGACAACCTGGAAGAAATGGACAAATTCTTAGAAAGGTATAACCTTCCAAGACTGAACCAAGAAGAAATAGAAAATATGAACAGACCAATCACAAGTAATGAAATTGAAACTGAGATTAAAAATCTTCCAACAAACAAAAGTCCAGGACCAGATGGCTTCACAGGTGAATTCCATCAAACATTTACAGAACTAACACCATCCTTCTCAAACTCTTCCAAAAAATTGTGGAGAAAGGAACACTCCCAACTCATTCTATGAGGCCACCATCACCGTGATACCAGAACAAGACAAAGATACTACAAAAAAAGAAAATTACAGAGCAATATCACTCATGAATATAGATGCAAAAATTCTCAACAAAATACTAGCAAACAGAATCCAACAACACATTAAAAGGATCATACACCATGATTAAGTGTGATTTATCCCAGAGATGCAAGGATTCTTCAATATATGCAAATCAATCAATGTGATACACAATATTAACAAATTGAACAATAAAAACCATATGATCATCTCAATAAATGCAGAAAAAGCTTTTGACAAAATTCAACATCCATTTATGATAAAAACTCTCCAGAGAGTGGGCATAGAGGGAACCTACCTCAACATAATAAAGGCCATATACGACAAACCCACAGCATACATCAGTCTCAATGGTGAAAAACTGAAAGCATTTCCTCTAATATCAGGAACAAGACAATGATGTCTGTTCTCACCACTATTATTCAACATAGTTTTGGAAGTCCTAACCATGGCAATCAGAGAAGAAAAAGAGATAAAAGGAATACAAATTGGAAAAGAAGAAGTAAAACTGTCACTCTTTGTGGATGACATGATACTATACATAGCGAATCCTAAAGATGCCACCAGAAAACTACTAGAGCTAATCAGTGAATTTGGTAAAGTTGCAGGATACAGAATTAATGCACAGAAATCTCTTGCATTCCTATACACTAATGATGAAAAATCTGAAAGAGAAATTAAGGAAACACTCCCATTTAACATTGCAACAAAAAGAATAAAATACCTAGGAATAAACCTACCTAGGGAGACAAAAGACCTTTATGCAGAAAACTATAAGACACTGATGAAAGAAATTAGATATGATACCAACAGATGGAGAGATATGCCATGTTCTTGGATTGGAAGAATCAATATTGTGTAAATGACTATACTACCCAAAGCAATCTACAGACTCAGTGCAACCCCTATCAAATTACAAAGGGCATTTTTTACAGAACCAGAGCAAAAAATCTTAAAATTTGTAGGAAGACAGAAAAGACCCCAAATAACCAAAGCAGTCTTGAAGGATAAAGATGGAGGTGGAGTAATCAGACTCCCTGACTTCAGACTACACTATAAAGCTACAGTAATCAAGACAGTATGGTACTGGCACAAAAACAGAAACATAGATCAATGGAACAATATAGAAAGCCCAGAGATAAACCCACACACCTATGGTAAACTAATCTATGACAAAGGAGGCAAGGATATACAATGGAGAAAAGACTGTCTCTTCAATAATTGGTGCTGGGAAAACTGGACAGCTACATGTAAAAGAATGAAGTTAGAACACTCCCTAACACCATACACAAAAATAAACTCAAAATGGATTAGAGACCTAAATATAAGACTGGACGCTATAAAACTCTTAGAGGAAAACATAGGAAGAACACTGTTTGACATAAATCACAGCAAGATCTTTTTGGATCCACCTCCTAGAGTAATGGAAATAAAAATGAAAATAAACAAATGGGAACTAATGAAACTTCAAAGCTTTTGCACAGCAAAGGAAACCACAAACAAGATGAGAAGACAACCCTCAGAATGGGAGAAAACATTTGCAAACTAATCAGTGGACAAAGGATTAGTCTCCAAAATATATAAACAGCTCATGAAGCTCAATATTAAAAAAAACAAACAGCCCACTGTGATGCTTTTGTAAATATCTTCCTATAAAAGGGTTTCATCTTCAAGGAATTCATGGAAAAGACTCTGACCAGTACAGGTTTCTGGTAACTGACTATACTGCTGAACTGAATGAATAAGCATTTTCAGAACTCTAATGGAAAACTGATGAATTCATAAAAGTGCTAACAAAAGATCAAGATGAAAAAAAATTACATGGGACTGAGTGAACTGATGAGGATGATTATAATTTTTGTGACTTTCTGTTTGAATAAAAAAAAAAAGCCCACAAGGACTCAGAGGCAAAAAATATACAATTCAAATATACAATTCAATTCAATATACAATTCAATTTTCACTGCAAAGTAAAGGAGCTGTTACAGTGGAGGATTACTGGACTGAATGTCAATTATGACATAGTATGAGTATGTTTCATGTTTGGTAAGTGCAATCATTGTTGCTTTTGTTGTAGTCATCCATTTACAATGCTTGGTGTCAGTTTATCTCTTGTAAAAATAAAATACAGTCTGTGTGTGTGTGTGTGTGTGTGTGTGTGTGTGAAAAAAAAACCAATACAAAAATGGGCAGAAGACCTAAATAGACATTTCTCCAAAGAAGACATACAGATAGCCAAGAAGCACATGAAAAGCTGCTCAACATCATTAATTATTAGAGAAATGCAAATCAAAACTACAATGAGGTATTACCTCACACCAGTTAGAATGGGCATCATCAGAAAATCTACAAACAACAAATGCTGGAGAGGGTGTGAAGAAAAGGGAACCCTCTTGCACTGTTGGTGGGAATGTAAATTGATACAGCCACTATGGAGAACAGTATGGAGGTTCCTTAAAAAACTAAAAATAGAATTACCATATGATCCAGCAATCCCACTACTGGGCATATATCCAGAGAAAACCATAATTCAAAAAGACACATGCACCCCAGTGTTCATTGCAGCACTATTTACAATAGCTAGGTCATGGAAGCAACCTAAATGCCCATTGAGAGATGAATGGATAAAGAAGATGTGGTACATATATACAATGGAATATTACTCAGCCATAAAAAGGAACGAAATTGGGTCATTTGTTGAGATGTGGATAGATCTAGAGACTGTCATACAGAGTGAAGTAAGTCAGAAAGAGAAAAACAAATATCGTATATTAATGCATATATGTGGAACCTAGAAAAATGGTACAGATGAACCGGTTTGCAGGGCAGAAATAGAGACACAGATGTAGAGAACAAACGTATGGACCCCAAACGGGGAAAGCAGCGGGGGGTGGGGGGATGGTGTGATGAATTGGGAGATTGGGATTGAGATGTATACACTGAAGTGTATAAAATTGATGACTAATAAGAACCTGCTGTATAAAAAAATAAATAAAATACAATTCAAAAAATAAATTACAACTAACCTACTGCTGTCGTGTCCACTGTTATACAAACATACCTATAAAGTGTCTGATAGCATCAGCCAGGCCCTTGGACCGAATTATGTGTGCATTCCCTACCATAATAACTATGAATAGTTCTCAAAGAGAAGTTACAATCATAACAAGGTGGTAGTCTAATTACCAGACAACTGTTTCCATTTTCTTTTAATGCACGAAGACAAATGGTGGAAAACTCATTGTTTTTATTCTAAATGTTTTATTTATATTCTACCTTGTTCTAGACTGATTTAAGGTAGCTTATAAAGATATATATTTACATTTACATAATTATTAAATTATATATAGTATTAAATTACATTTATAGATATGGTATTAAATTAAACATAGAGATGCAAGAATAAAGCAAAACATAAGTGAAAACACAAAATGAGAATAGTACTAAAACTACATATCATAATTCCTATCTAGATATTTCCTTAAGTCAGCCAACAAACTTTATAGCTTTCTAGCAGCCAACTCAAAAGCAAAACTAAACAAAACTAAACAAGAAAACAACTAAACTCTATTCAGGTACATTCTTCATATCACCCATAAGATTAAAACTGAGCAATTACTTAGCCGCAATACAATTCTTTTAGATTCTAAGAAAAAGAATACTGTGTAATATCATGAACTCTATTCTCCACAATATTCTTAGCATAGAAACAAAAATTTGTTTTATAACACTCTTAGTATGCCCCTCAATACTGGAAAATGGCACCAATGACTATTCAGTAAAAGAAATTTTATGTGGGGGAAGCAGTATGAAATTATTTATTCCAAACTAGAAGATAATTCTTTTAAATATCTGACACTTTGTGAATTATTGAAATGGCTCTGTGTGGCATTTTCACATTATAAAGTACCTAAAAGTTGAAATCATAGACATAAAAATATGTTATTACTTAGTACCATAATAAGTTTTTAATAAGCATAGGATTACTTAGTGCAATAGTAAGTTTTTAATAAATATTGGGAATGAAAGAAAACCCTACCACTGACTGTTAACCCAGGTAAAACCCATAGCTTAACGACTCCTATATTTAACTAACCATAAAACTCAAGTGATAATATGTTTCCTCCCACCTACTTTAAAAGGAATTTGTGATTACAAATATGGTATCATCAGGCTTTTATTGGACACGTGTGTTATATAACTATTAATGACAATTCAACTGTAACGAATGTCTCTGATCTCCACTGTGTTATCATCTAGCTCTTTGTTAAGTTCCCAGCCAGATATGATGCAGCACAGGAAACTACAAACTGAGATTTAGGTTGGCACTCTGCCTGACGTCTAGAAATTTACAGTCACAGATAGATGGGGTGCAAAAAATTTAAAGATATTATTAAGTAATTAGGTATGGGTCTATAGAATTATAAAGTGAGCTACTTTAACACTTAATTACACTAACATATTTGCTTTATTTTCTTCACACTCTTTGCAGTTCAAGATAATAAGTCAAAATGATCTGAGTAAGCAATTTTAAAAGCAGCAGTTTCCCACAGAAATGTTGACAAGAGACACCGTTGCAGCTAGTCATAGGGAATCGTATGCACTTTAAAATGAGGAAGGGCTTCCCTTGTGGTGCAGTGGTTGAGAGTCCACCTGCTGATGCAGGGGACGCGGGTTCGTACCCCATTCTGGGAGGATCCCACATGCCGCCGAGCGGCTGGGCCCGTGAGCCATGGCCACTGAGCCTGCGCATCCGGAGTCTGTGCTCCGCAACGGGAGAGGCCACAACAGTGAGAGGCCCACGTACCGCAAAAATAAGTAAGTAAGTAAGTAAGTAAATAAATAAATAAATAAATGTGGAAGAAAAAAAAAGCATTAACAGGGAGTGTGTGACTATGTTGTGGCTGTTGTATCAGAAGAAAAAATGGTTGAGAAACCTGAGCTAGAGACACTCTTGAAGCTGCTAATGTATAACACTGCCTTTCAGAAATTTTTTGTAACATTAGATATCTTTCTACCAAATCTTTCTCATGACTTTGTCTAGATGCCTCTTATGAAAGTTGACATGATATGGTGGAAATAACTCTGAACTGGAAGACCAGTGACCTGTGTCTCCATCTTAGAACTTTTATTGAAAGACTAAGTCCTTTCATCTAAGTCCTAAGTTTCTCAGATGAGAAATCTGAGAGCATATTCAACGTCACGGAAGTTCCAGCATCCTGTAACCCCCAACTTAAATGATATGAAGTATGCTCTCATTTTCTTCATTTGTTAGAAAACAATGAGAATTTTAATTGATCTAGCTGTTCTTTAGTTTCCACCAAAGCTCGCCTTCCATGCCTCAAATAACCTAAAAATGCTCAGCATTATTATAATTAAAATTTAGCATTTTTAAACAATCAACTTTAACATAATTTTTCACATGTTATTTTTCTGATGGCTACATGCCAGATCATTTGGAATGGTCAAATTAAGAGTCTGCAAGTTATTTGAAATAATCCAAGTTTCATCTGAGGAAGTCATTAAGTTTCTTGACTACTTGCATCCTAAGCCAGTTTTAAAATTCCTAGACTTGTAAAACTGCATTTTGTGCAAGCCACTGATGGGCCTTAAAATTGGAGTGTGCCAGCTGCAACATGTGCTAGACTGTGTAGTGTCCTCTTGGCTGCTGTTTCCCTGGCAAGTACTGTAAGCCATACACAAAGAATCCCTCAGATAATCTAGAAATTTCTGTATATAATAAAACCCTATCTGAATTAATTTAGCAATGAGGGACAACTAGAAACGTATTAACTCTTGTTAGTGTTTGTATTATTCTTCCAAAAGAGGGATTTCTTGATTAATGAATTTCCTGCCTCAGTTGCTGACCTATAATATAATGGAAGTATTGAGTCTTAATTTTTGGATGGAACACAAATTTGTGAAGTTGATCATTATATATTTACTTAATATAAATATATTTACTTAATTATACTTTAATATATTGGCATTTTAATAATAACATAGTGAAATATGCTCAGATTCATATTAGAATAAGGTAGAATTTACTGTGCAAATACTATAAAATTATAAAAGTATTATTTTATCTAGGGCTTCCCAGGTGGCGCAGTGGTTAAGAATCTGCCTGCCAATGCAGGGGACATGGGTTCGAGCCCTGGTCCAGGAAGATCCCACATGTCGAGGAGCAACTAAGCCCATGCACCACAACTACTGATCCTGCACTCTAGAGCCCATGAGCCACAGCTACTGAACCCATGCACAGCATCTACTAAAGCCCGTGTGCCTAGAGCCTATGCTCCGCAACAAGAGAAGTCACCGCAATGAGAAGCCTGCGCACCGCAACGAAGAGTAGCCCCCTCTCGCCCCAACTAGAGAAAGCCCATGAGCAGCAACAAAGACCCAACACAGTCAAAAATAATAAATTTATTTTTTAAAGTATTATTTTATCTAAAAGGGCTAAATATTTTCAGTCACTAATGTCCATGTCTTTAATTCATATCTAAATGCTGATGGCTACCAAATCTATAAATACAGATCACTTGTCTAAACTTCCAACCCATATATTCATCTGCCTACTGTTCATCACAACAAGATATACCTCTCATCATTCAAACTAAGCATATCTGTGCTACAGACTCATAGGTGCCTGTCCCAAATATTTTCCTTAATAATAGAACCTTTGATTTTTGGTTGAGCATATGGCCCCCTGGAAAATAGAATAATGTCCTTTATCCATGACTCTCCCTATGAATATAAGTTCTGACCAATGGAGTCTCTATTCCAGTGGGTAGAATCCTGATGTGCTAATTGGAGCTCTGGCAACCATACTAAACCAAGATTGGGAGGATATATGTTCATATTGATGGGACAGCACAGCAGTAGAAGCCTAGATTCCTAATTACTTGGTAAACCTCCCTATCAGCCCCTACCTGACTATCTCCAGACTTGTTTTACATTAAACTGAAATAAAGTTACATTTTATGTAAGCCACTTTATCCTAAGCCTCCTGTCACTCATATCTAAGCTGATACTATTGCAATATGCAAAACAGATTAGTTGCAATCAAGGTAAATTGTGATTTTTTATGTAACTACCTTTGGGAGAAGAGGACATTCAAGAAATATATTTACTTAATAAAATATTTTTACTTAATATTTTCTAGCTGCACAATTTAGAGATACAAGTAATAAATCTGATACTAATAAATAAGGAGACCAAGTTTTCATCGAGGATCTCATTGTAAAAAGTTCTACAACTTTAAGCAAATGACTTCTATTTTCTTGCTTAGTGGATATAGGTCTGGGCTTTTGCGTCAAATAGCTTGGGTTTCGCCCTGGCTCTACCTCTTACTAGCTAGATGGCTCCAAGCAAGTTACTCACCTTCTCTAAGTCTACGTTTCCCCTCCCATAAATGGGGATAATGATAGAACCTAACTATAGGTTTCTTCTAAGGATTAAATGGAATAACACTTATAGAGCAATTGGCATTATGCCATTGGCATTATGCCAAGTACACAGTACATGCACAGCAAATGTTGACTTTGTCATTATTCCTCCTTCATAATGAGGAATTAATTTGTTTTCAAAACAGGTTGAGAAATCCCTCAAATTGCCTCATGTGACTGAGGGGATAAGGAGAAGATGGAACAGGTGAGGCTCCCAAGTCTTATTCCCACTCCACCCGGAGCAACCTGCTCCACACAGCAGGGGTTTGCATTAGCCTTATGTGTGAAAGGGATTCAACTGGTAAAGAAAATGTGTAAAACTACTCACCTTTGGACCTTTCTAGCTCTAAGAATCTATACATCAAGCCAATGGTCAGCCATGATGTGTACAGTTTTGTGCAAGGATTTAGAACTCTACTTAAGAAGCCCATTGTATATATGTGCCACATCTTCTTTATCCATTCATCTGTTGATGGCCACTTAGGTTGCTTCCATGTCCTGGCTATTGTAAATAGAGCTGCAATGAACATTTTGGTACATGACTCTTTTTGAATTATGGTTTTCTCAGGGTACATGCTCAGTAGTGGGATTGCTGGGTCGTATGGTAATTCTATTTTTAGTTTTTTAAGGAACCTCCATACTGTTCTCCATAGTGGCTGTATCAATTTAGATTCCCACCAACAGTGCAAGAGTGTTCCCTTTTCTCCACACCCTCTCCAGCATTTATTGTTTCTAGAATTTTTGATGATGGCTATTCTGACTGGTGTCAGATGATACAATGGAATATTACTCAGCCATAAAAAGAAACGAAATTGAGTTATTTGCAGTGAGGTGGATGGACCTGGAGTCTGCCATACAGAGTGAAGTAAGTCAGAAAGAGAAAAACAAATACCGTATGCTAACACATATATATGGAATCTAAGGAAGAAAAAAAATGGTCATGAAGAACCTAGGGGTAAGATGGGAATAAAGGCATAGACCTACTAGAGAATGGACTTGAGGATATGGGGAGTGGGAAGGGTAAGCTGTAACAAAGTGAGAGAGTGGCATGGACATATATACACTACCAAACGTAAAATAGCTAGCTAGTGGGAAGGAGCTGCATAGCACAGGGAGATCAGCTTGGTGGTTTGTGACCACCTAGAGGGGTGGGATAGGGAGGGTGGGAGGGAGGGAAATGCAAAAGGGAAGAGATATGGGAACATATGTATATGTATAACTGATTCACTTTGTTATAAAGCAGAAACTAACACACCATTGTAAAGCAATTATACTCCAATAAAGATGATAAAAAAAAAAGAATCCCAAATCTAACTTTGCTGTTGAATCCAGTAATATATATCCAAGTGCTTAATTACAACTTGAATGTACTCTAAGGTTTGAAAGATTGGTCTGAAATATTTTAGATGTATTATTTATTATCTTTGGTATTTTCTGGACTAGGAAAAGATGAGACACAAGGGTTAAGCTAACTGTTTAAAGAGAAAGGAAAGTTATCTCTGCTTAACCAAGGGGAATACTTGTGATTCCAGGGATCATGATGTAATGGAGACAGTAGGAAGTATTAGAAAGTTCAGGACCAGAGTTAGAAATGTATGTCAAACTCCAGTTCTACCAATCACTTACTCAGAGGTTTAGAAATCTCAGTCTTCCTAATCTTTGGTTTTCCTATCTGTGAAATCATGATAGTATTAAAATTGTCTGCTTCACAGTTGTTGATAGGTATCAAATAAGAATATATGTTAGAATTATGTGTAAAGAACATACATTATATATGTGTATATACATATATATCCTACTATATATACCCTCTCTGAATTTTGCTGTGACCTGCTAAGCTTTTAATGTGCAATAACCAATTTTTAAAAGTCCATATAATTCTATACAAATTCAAACGGTAATAGTAATAACAGTAAAAATAATATTTCCTGGGTCAGGTAGACACCTGTGTTGGTTTAACGCTTCTACTTGACAACATTGGAATCGGTACACAGGTGAACTGGGAGGACAGATTCGAGCTTTAGTATTGACTGACTCACCCATTCCTGTGACCACATGAAAACTACCTAATCTTTGACTGTGGTATCCCTTAATTTATAGAACACAGAGATACTTCCTGTCTACAAGCCTCGGAGGTCTATTTAGAAGATTATCCATTGAATAATAACTTTGTTCCTTGTAAATATAACTTTTATATCTTTTAACACAATAAGACAGTTAAAACAGCATAGCAGTAGCATCACCTAGGTAGATAAAGGAGGAATTGTGGGGATGATATAGCATTGATTAAGAGCATGGGTGGGAGTCAGATAGACCTGGGTTAATTCCCAGTTCTGCCATTATCACCTCTGGGCAAATACTGTCTGAGCCTCAGTTTCCTCATCTGTGAAATGGGTATAATAATATAACCATTGTTTGTTATAAAAATTAAATGCACATGTTATTTTAGAACAGTAGTTGGTACACAGTACATGTGAAACAAATGATAGCAATTATTATTTGTTCTGCACTGACTCATAGCTCAACTTTAAACAGAGTGCTAAATCCTTCTGTATCTGCTTTTGCAGCTTCAAACAAAAGACATCATCTGACATCTTCAGATAAAAGGTTGAAAGACTACAAGATAGAATTTAATGGTGACTGATACTTTGGATTCCCCTAAACTTAGTTCTATCATCTCAGAATTACTATTCTAAAAATCTCAGAAATTGCTCAACCATGCAGGCCATATATGTACCTGGGAGAAGGTTCGGCTTGCAGGTTCTGGCATGACCTGGTATCTCTGCAGCCCATTTTTTTTTCTCAACCTCTTAAAACTTTCCTACCCTCTAATCCGCTCATTTCAAACCTATCAAATTATGCTTGAAACCCTGAGAACATTCCTCACAATTCTTATCCACTATCTTCGATGAGAATATGTCCAGAGGAGTGTGCTTTGAGACATACTTAGTGGAGTTCCTCTAAAATCTAACCCTGATAAAGCCATGAAATGCAGACAGAGCACTCATTTCACCACCGACCATCTTAGAAGACCTGCTCCACAACTGCCCAAGAGCCCCATCCTCAAGCACAAAAGCATCAGGCATAATTATAAATCTCAGTGCTGACAAGGAAGCACATGATGTTACTTTTTTTCTTGAATGTCTCTATTCCCTTATTATATTGAAGCAATGATATTTTTGGAGGAAAGCAGACAATAATGAAAAAATAACAAAGGTTCACTAGACAGTTGTAACTATTAGAGACTGATGAATTCCTTCCATGAAATGCTGCACTAAGATGAACTTGATTTTCGCACAATAGCAAAGGTTGCAATCTTTTTTAGAAAACAGTGAGGATAAAATTGAAGTGCTGTACTCTCAGTCACTGATCACCTTTGAGATAGTGCGGAAAAGTTAGGTCATGTTCTTATCTTGTTTAAACAGAGACAGTTTTGAGAAAATTAAACAATGGCAGTCTGTGCATTCTTCAAAACATTTGTAAAGACCTGTCAATGAAAGTAAAATTATACCACCACCCTTCCTCCTTCAGCATAAGTGCATTCTTTCATATTAACTTGTATTGACCTGTTTCTCTGCCTATACATTATATAAACATGTATGCCTACACATACATACACATTTTCTCTGTGTGTGTATATGCATGTGTGCACGTTTTCCATTTCTCTGTTAGAGGGCAAACTTTCCAAAGACTCTTCTTTTAGCTTCCCACACATGATAAGACAGTGTGTTACAGTAGAAAGAACATAGACTTTAAAGCCAGAAATGCCAAGGTCAGGTTCTAGATCCAACACTTACTAACCCTGGACCATCTGAGCTGCAGTTATTTCATCTTTTTAAGGAGAGATAACAATAATGGTTTCTCAAAGTATTGCCAAAATTCAATCAGAAAGCATTTTACAAAATACATAATAGGTGCTCAACAAAGTTTTCTTCCATACAGAACTTAGTACACAATGAGAACTCATTAAAAGTTGTTACATGGACCAGGACTGATCTTAGCTGAAGGAGAAGTGAGGCACAGCATTAAACACTTGGGGCACTATCATAAAGCAACTCTGGACCTGCACCTCAGTAGAGGGACCCTTCAGTACCATTATCTATTGACTAATTTCAGGGCAAAAAGGAAGAGGTTGCTACAATAGATTAATTTTACATTGACATTTTTCCCTGTAAACAAATAGATTCTTAATCCAAATAAGACCACCCTCCCTGTCTGACACAAACTACCCAAATTATGTCTGTATCCTCCCTTCAGTTTCCCAGACATTCTGAAATTATCCTCTTTTCCTTAATCATCACTATGTTGCATAAATGACTACTCTTCTCCCTTGGAGGAAAAGGTAAACTGCGAGAGAATACCTCCCATTGAGGTATAATTATACCAGTTTAAATAAAACAAAGAGCTATCACTTCAAAAACTGACCTATTTCATTTCCACTTTAATTTCTTTCTATCTTACAAGTTCCTTTTTTTATGGCTTTGTACTGTATCAGTTCTTCTCCAACTGTACAGTAAATAAGAATTACCTTGTGTAACTTTTAATACAATTCCCATGCCTCAACCAGAGATTCATGGGAATTCCTTGGATGAGAACCGGACTTTTCTGTTTTTAATAAGTACCCAGTGAATCTAATGGAGGGGGTCCATGGGTCACATGTTGAGAGATAATGCTTACCCTACCAACTAAAAATTAAAGTTGTCCATTTTGTTTCATTTGAATATTACTCAGTTTACCTTCATCTATCTAAACATGTGTAGATATTAATGTCTACAAATTTGGTCTGCTGTCAGTGGTTGCTGGTTTTCAGTGGTTGCTGGTGAATAGAGTTGGCAGACATTCCCATCAATAATAAATATATTTAATAAATATATTCTTCTCTTCTCAAATCTCTTCCCTATAAACTTATACTGGAAAAAGTCTTCTTTAACCCTCTGTTGTATGTGTTTTTATAAAATTAATGTGTTGACTTCTTCATATTCAAAGGATAGTATAAAATCAGAGTGTGAAGAAAACGATAGCATCTGAAGAATAATGTTTACCTGGTCCAAATTTCTTCTAACCTTTAAATTCTAACATAGTGGTTTTCATTTAGAACAGGTAGAGTGAGGAAGGGGCTATCAAAAATTTGGTCAAAGAGGAAGGAACATGCCATTTGATAAAACTCTCCACATGTTTCTGATATGCCTTCCCAGTTATGAGCAAATGGCCTTAAAAAGAAATTGCCTATATATCTCAATATACCTCTTTTTTCAAAGCATTCTTGTTGGTACACTTATTCCAGCAAATGTGCTAATAAATTTAATCCCTTTTCACTCTAGCCCATTCTCTGAACATCTCCTAGGCCGACTCAAACATCGATATGCTCCACTTTGTATACAATTTTTAGATCAGGAAGGAGTTTTTTGTTTGTTTGTTTTTCCTTGAGAGGTATCTTCCATCTATTCTGAAGCAAGACTGAAAACATCTTTGCTTCCAATTAGAGACTATACTCAGAAAAATTCATTCCAATATCTCCAAATTATAACTCTCCTACACAAACTCCAGACTCACTCAGATTTAGTGTAGACAAAGCCTGAAATCAATTTAGAATCTTGAGTTTGATAGAAATTATATGTTTAAATAAAAGCACTGTTTTCTATAGTAATATTCTTAAAGATAATCCAGGTAAAAAGGGTAGGACACAAAACCATCATGGATTATAGAGAAGTACTTGCAGAAGGCAGGAAGCCTTGAAAAGTCTGATTTAATTTGTGATGTCTGTAGCTCTTAGTTGATTCATCAACAAATATAGAGAGTATTAAATTTCTCATGAGAACTATGTAGAACTTTCTTCCTGTCAACTACAGAGCCTGAGTGTTTTTCACTATTAAGATACCATTAGAAGCTTTATACTTTTCAAACTGTTTTCTTCTCAAAACAGAAATTAACAAAAAAAGAGCATGCCAATATCTCAATCAGAGAAAATGAATTTTTAACATGAAGATAAAATTATTTTCAGAGCCCAAACTGGTACACTGAAATCTTGTTACTGTTTAGTTTCTAACTTTTAAAGAAAACAACCTCAGAATAATTATGATTTCTCTATTAGAGAAGTTGATTGTGGCCAGGTACATCATTGGATTTATTTTAAAAATCCAACTATAATAATTTAATCACATTGTCTTCTTAAAATGTTTCTTGTTCTTTTAAAACATATATAATTTTTTTAGTTTATACTATTTACTTACAGAAAGAAGTGTAAGTTTGATCTTCATGGTTTTAGAATTTTTTCTCATGTATAATTTTGAGTATTAAATATAATATATAATACGATATAATATAACTTGGGACAAAAAAAACCCAAGCTAAAAACACATTCTATTTTTCTCAAAACAAAACAAACTAAAAGACAGTTGTCAAACACCATGTGCCTTTATCTTTTGTTGAGCTCTTCTGAAAGTACATAAACATTTGGGATGGGCCACAAGAGGACAGGGAACACTAGTATAGAAAGAAGAGAAACCTATTTCTTGACATAATTTAATGTTAAATATCAAAAAATAGTTTCCCACATTAAGCAAATAATAAATTGGAGATCTACACATTCCTTGGTGTGGTTCATGCCATTTTAAACAAGTTAACTTAAGACAAAGGAAAAGAGAAGAAAACTCACCGATACATTGCTGACCAGCAAGGAATGTTCCTGTGGAGACCGAGGTCTGCCACCAAGTGTGTGTATCCAGGCTCTATCAGCAACTTTGTAGGCTAAATTGAGGTGAAGAAAGAAGTCACTGATGATCTAACTAGAACCAGTCTGACAGGTCTTGGCTAGTATGATGGGAACGGTGTGACTAGTAAGATAAAGTCAAATTTTATAGGGAGGGAGAGAACATCAACAATACAAACACTTCCTAAGAGTGGGAACTTAAAATCTACTGTCTTCTGATTATAATGATTTCAAAATGTTAATATAAACCAGATTTTTAAAATAAAATCAGATGTTTAAATCTAGAAAAAAAATTATTTTAAATCATCTTGCTCAGCTTCTTCATGTTTCCAATGAAGAAACTGAGGTTTAATTAAGTTAAATTGGTCAAAATCACATAGTCAATGCCTCTATGTAGGACTAACATCTATTTTTTTTTAAACTAATCTGACATGCTTTCCACTCTACCATGCATATTATAAAAGTTTTACTTTGGTATTTACTATAAGTCAGCTGTTGAAAATACAGCAGAGATTAGAAAAGCATTAATACCTCAAAATTATGTGCCACCGTTCTACTAGAAAAGTCAAGTAGTTTGCAAATATTAACCCCCAATTAAGACAGTGTGTTTCTTTTACTATGGTAGAGACAGGCATATCAGCCAGCACTGAAGCATTACTACCTTATTTCTGAAATGATAATAATCTAGTTTTTTAAAATGTGTGCCGACACATGTATATGCAAATATCTGTGTATTTGTGTCAGGTATAATCTTTAAATTGCCTCCCCTAATCCCTATAAACTAGATTAGGTGTTTCTCCTCTGTGTTCTCATGGTATCATAACACTTACCATATTGTACTAGAATTTTTTATTTTTATCCCAACCCCAGTAGACTGTGAATTCTTAACAGACAATAAGTTTATTCCTAAGACATATGGGCTCTCAAAAATATGTATGGAAAATAGAGAGGGAGGAGGAAGGGGGTATGTATGACCAGTCCTAAAAATCACCATAAAGAAGACAAATAAATACTGTTGAATACTACTACACAGCCATTTAGCCAATGGCTCATCTGAACAGATGTAGAAGTTGGGATCCATACTGAAGTGTGAGATTAGGCTGCTAAGAATTGGAATCATTCTCTAACAGTAACTCAAGAAACCTCTACGTTGGGGCACACTGTACTTGGGACTGGAGAGAGCATCACATCTACCCTTTTTATTCTAGCTAAGAGATCACTTAACACTGAAGAATAGCATGGATATTTAGTTGAAGTTATTCAATATATAGCATCATGTTTCTGTCTACTCACTTGAAAGTACAATTTAGCCAGAAATAAAGAAGAAACAATAATGAAGTAAAAACTTTCAGGTTATGAGATTAATCTGTTCTTGTTATATAGCCTTTAAAAAATGAAATACTCATTAATGAAATGTTAATACTGGCTTGACATACTATATTCTACTTCATATTGATATTTTATGAAAATGTTGATTATACTCTTGCTTTCAAAGGAAGACATATTCTTCCTCAGAGTGACTTTGGGCCAAGACTTGTCAGACTTATTTTAACAGAACCCCATAACTCTTTCTCTTTACCAAAATCCAGACTCCAAACTCAAATAAATCCTTCATATGGTCCTGTTACTTAAGTTTATTTATACCTGAACATGTAAATGAAAAAAAATGAGAGGGCTTTCATGAATTTTTTTAAACCCTATGAATATAAGTTAGAAATTATAGAAACCCAGAAAACCAGAGACTAAGGATATGTAAATAGAGGATGAGTGGATGTCAGTCAAAATATTTTCATAACGATTTCCTTCCTATATAAAAGGCCTTCATTCACCCTACCCAAAGAGCATTAACAGTGTGTGTCATCAAATTTCATGATATTACTTACCTTTTAATAGAAATTTGAAGAATAACAGGGAAAGAAGGAGGAATGAAACATTACACAAAATTATCCACTGAATGGAAACTTTCATGCACTCAAGGTATTTCTTTAATAGTCATTCTTAGAAACTAGAACACTCCCTAACACCATACACAAAAATAAACTCAAAATGGACTCAAGACCTAAATGTAAGACCGGACACTATAAAACTCTTAGAGGAAAACATAGGAAGAACACTCTTCGACATAAATCACGGCAAGATCTTTTTTGATCCATCTCCTAGAGTAATGGAAATAAAAACAAAAATAAACAAATGGGACCTAATGAAACTTAAAAGCTTTTGCACAGCAAAGGAAACCATAAGCAAAACGAAAAGACAACCCTCAGAATGGGAGAAAATATTTGCAAATGAATCAACAGACAAAGGATTAATCTCCAAAATATATAAACAGCTCATGCAGCTCAATATTAAAGAAACAAATAACCCAATCCAAAAATGGGCAGAAGACCTAAATAGACATTTCTCCAAAGAAGACATACAGATGGCCAAGAAGTACATGAAAAGCTGCTCAACATCACTAATTATTAGAGAAATGCAAATCAAAACTACAATGAGGTATCACCTCACACCAGTTAGAATGGGCATCATCAGAAAATCTACAAACAACAAATGCTGGAGAGGGTGTGGAGAAAAGGGAACCCTCTTGCACTGTTGGTGGGAATGTAAATTGATACAGCCACTATGGAGAACAGTATGGAGGTTCTTTAAAAAACTAAAAGTAGAATTACCATATGATCCAGGAACCCCACTACTGACATATATCCAGAGAAAACCATAATTCTAAAAGACACATGCACCCCAGTGTTCATTGCAGCACTATTTACAATAGTCAGGTCATGGAAGCAACCTAAAAGCCCATTGACAGACAAATGGATAAAGAAGATGTAGTACATATATACAATGGAATATTACTCAGCCATAAAAAGGAACGGAATTGAGTTATTTGTTGAGATGTGAATGGATCTAGAGACTATCATACAGAGTGAAGTAAGTCAGAAATAGAAAAATAAATATTGTATATTAACGCATGTATGTGGAACCTAGAAAAATGGTACAGATGAACCGGTTTGCAGAGCAGAGGTTGAGACACAAATGTAGAGCATAAATGTATGTACACCAAGGGGAGAAAGTCATGGCGGGGTGGGGATGGTGGTGTGCTGAACTGGGCGATTGGGATTGACATGTATACACTGATGTGTATAAAATTGATGACTAATAAGAACCTGCTGTATAAAAAAATAAATTAAATTCAAAATTAAAAAAAAAGAAAAAACGTTATTCTTAGAGTTATGGGATACAAAAACAAAGTCAATCAGTTTTAAATTAATTGATCTCTAAGAGGGAAAAAAAGTATCTTAGAGCAAAATTTTGTCTTTCATTCAAATATTTATTTTCTTTATACTGTTTTTCTGAAATCATAAATTTTATCTACAATCCTTTGCCCTAAACTATGGTGTGAAGAAAATATATTCAGGGTTATCCACCTCTTTGTTTCTGAGATAGGACAATCTGTCTTACCTGTGTCCTTCTGTGCAATGTGGAAGCAGAGTCAGGAGGAATATATTTGTGGATTCGAGTCTCTTAGAAACCCACAGTAGATATGTCACAATGCATAACTAGTAAAATAGCAACTAGACCACAGGCATTTTTACCAGCCAACAAACTATTCCATAGTTCTTTACATATTTAGCAATGTCATAGCAATGAAGCATCTGATGGCCACAAGGATGAGTATGCTAAAGAGGTATAGTGCCATTGTGGCTAGTCATGGGTGGTTCAAGTCCCCGGGCTTGAACCAAGTTCTTTTATGCCTGATAATATCAATGCATGGATGCTTAGGGATAGTAATCTGATTAATTTATGGAAACCCTCAAAGTTATACCTAGATTATATCTCTGTAATGCTAAAGCAATCCTTTCATTGGCCAGTTTATTGGGTTGTACATGACAAACAGACCAATGTTAAACTAGTGAATGAGCTAGTTATCAGAGTAAACATAGCTGTATTGTCATTTGTGGATCCATTTCCTCCTATCATGTATTATTTTGAAGGTACCCATGAACCTTAGTTTGTTTAAGCTGAGAAAACAGAAGCTTAATATAATTAATTGACCTTTGGCCTCTATTTCAGCAAAATGAGAGCATGCAGAGCTCCTCTGAAGAACAAGCTATCACCATTCCGTCACTCTCCTTTATCTAATTTTCTTAGCAAAAATGTGATTTGTTTTTCATCAGCCTATCTGTCCCTGTCTCTGAAATCCTTTTTTTATCTCCCCTAAACCTTTTTTATTGAGTGTCATCATGTAGTGGTTGTTTCTCAGTCCCATCTTATCCATTGTTTTGCAGTGGAAGAGACCATCTCAGCCAAACTAGCATTGGCTTTTAATCTGGTATTGCACTCATAGGGTTGGCAGAGTTGGTTCCAGGATGCAGCCGCAAGCATGGGGAAGAGGCTGTAGATGACTTCCTGCACTTCAGCTAGTTGGAGAGTACCACTCTCACTCTGAACAACATCTCGCCTTCCCTCCAAAGAGTGTACTGTACTTGAAGCAAAACAGTTACACACAAATGGCTATGGATAGAATTTTTTGCCAAAGAAATTTCTGGCCCTTCCCTTTCCTTTAACTGCTTTAGGGAAGAATCTTTTCTCTAAATTAGTTTCCACATGATTTTTTTTTTTTTTTTGAGAAAGGGGACTGGGACAAGAAATCTGTCATGTAGTTAAACAGGCAAGAAATATTATTAATCCAGTTTTGTTTGAGAGTTGTTTGTCCATATGATTTTTTAAAAGTCAAGTTTAGTTTCACAAAACCTTTTTTTTTCTGAAATTACTTTTGGGGTAATACTTAAAATGAGAGATTGTAACTCTGTAAAATGCATAGGGAATAAAGCATTCCAGTGTACACAGAAAAGGCAAATTTTTAATCAAATAAAGTTTTATAAAATGAAAAACAAAGTCCTCTATAAGATGTTTTGCACCTGCTGTAACTATCTCCATGATGCTAGGGATAGTTTTCCTGGCCATTGACATGAGGATCTGCTAAGTTTTACAATACATAGTGATACATATAGCAAAAACCAGAGATATGGTTTTTACAATTAACAGACAATAACAATGCTAAAACAATCTTTATTGTTTAATGTATTGGGATATACAGTATAGACTAGTTAATGTCGTTAAACTAGTGAGTGAATGATGATAACATTTTTGGACCCATTTTAATTTTAAAACTTTTTTTAATTAGTCTTTTAAAAACATTTTTAAGATTTATCAGGCTGCCAGTGTCCTTGCCCCCATGGTGAGCCACAGCCACCCTCTGCCTCTGCAGGAGACCCTCCCACACTAGCAGGAGAATGTGGATTATCTGATTCAGGAGCTCCAAAGACCCAAATACAGTATATATTTTATTTATTTCAGTAATGTGATCAGCAAGAGTGATGTGAAGTCATTAGCTGAACCTGATGAACAGGAAGTTGTGGCTGAGGTTCAGGAATTTTATGGTGATTACATTGCTGTGAATCCACATTTGTTTTCCCTCAATATTCTGGGTTGCTGTCAGGGTCGAAATTGGGATCCAGTCCAACTATCCAGAGCAACTCAAGGACTGACAGCTCTCCTTTTATCTCTGAAGAAATGTCCCATGATTCGTTACCAGCTTTCATCAGCAAAGAGACTTGCAGAATATGTTAAGCAAGTGATAACTAAAGAATATGAACTGTTTGAATTCCGGCGGACTGAGGTTCCTCCACTGTTACTTATTTTAGATCGCTGCGATGATGCCATCACCCCATTGCTAAACCAGTGGACATATCAGGCCATGGTCCATGAACTACTGGGCATAAACAACAATTGGATTGATCTTTCCAGAGTGCCAGGGATCAGTAAAGACTTGAGAGAGGTGTTCCTATCTGCTGAAAATGATGAATTCTACACTAACAATATGTACCTGAACTTTGCTGAGATTGGTAGCAACATAAAGAATCTCATGGAAGACTTTCAGAAGAAGAAACCAAAAGAATAGCAAAAACTAGAATCAATAGCAGATGTGAAGACCTTTGTTGCGAATTACCAACAATTCAAGAAGATGTCTGGGACTGTATCAAAGCACATGACAGTGGTTGGAGAGCTGTCTCGTTTGTTCAGTGAGTGGAATCTGCTGGAGGTTTCGGAGGTTGAGCAAGAACTGGCCTGTCAAAATGACAATTCTAGTGCTCTCCAGAATGTAAAGAGGCTCCTGCAGAACCCCAAAGTGACAGAGTTTGATGCTGTGTGCCTGGTGATGCTTTATGCTCTACATTATGAGTGACACAGCAGCAATAGCCTACCAGGATTATGATAGACCTTAGGAATAAAGGTGTTTCTGAGAAGTATCGAAAGCTTGTGTCTACAGTTGTTGAATATGGTGGTAAACAGGTCAGAGGAAGTGACCTCTTCAGCCCCAAAGATGTTGCGGCTATTACCAAACAGTTCCTCAAAGGATTGAAAGGAGTAGAAAATGTATATACTCAGCATCAGCCTTTCTTACATGAGACCCTGGACCATTTCATCAAAGGAAAGCTCAAGGAAAACCTGTATCCTTATCTAGGCCCCAGCACACTCAGAGACAGACCTCAGGACATCATTGTGTTTATAATTGGAGGGGCCACCTATGAAGAGGCTCTAACAGTTTATAACCTGAACCGTACTACTCCTGGAGTGAGGATTGTCCTGGGGGGACCCACTGTGCATAACACGAAAAGTTTCCTAGAGGAAGTTCTGGCTTCTGGACTGCACAGCCGAAGCAAGGACAGCTCTAAAGTTACATCAAGGTTAGCAAGCAGAAGATGAAATGGTGATGGAGAGGTGAGAAGAATGGCGCAACTTCCCCTCTTGCCTCACTACAGGCTTTCTCCACTGACCAGAGGGGTGTTGGAGAAGAGACTTGGGTTTTGTGCTTCTTGTTATAAACCATCTCCAGGTAGCCTGCTGATTCCTGAACTGTTGGCACAGACACCAAGACGCCAGTGGTGAGTTGAGAATAAGTCTGAGCCCATTCCAACCTACTTTTCTCATGTTTTCTTTATCAAATAAATAAATGTATTCCTTGTATTTGATAGCACACACACACCCACAAAAGATTTATCAGTTTCATGTTGAGGGATCACCTTTCAGTCTTCTGAACAGACTCTTCCTGATATATGAATTTATTTATCTACACTCTATGTCTTTACAAATAGACACCCCAAGATGTATAAATATATTGATAAATTAAGGATCAAATTCAAGAAAAACTACAAATGCAAATATGCTATCTCTCTATATTGTTTATACTTGCTTTGATAGAGCTGGCAATTTGGCTTTGAACTTCCTGGCAGTAAGGATAACAACAGAAACTTAGACAATTCTCATTATAGAAAATAAAAAACTTTTTGGTCTAACTTGATCCAAAGGTAGAACTTGAATTACCTTAACTAGGGATACTATGTTCCTTAGATGAACATTTCTAAATATCACTTCTCTCAGAAGATCTTTATAGGAACAGAAAAGGAGATTCTGAGTTCATATCCTTGACAAAGGTCTGGAGAGTTAGGATTATGCATTGCTGATTGAGGGAAGATTAATTTACTTTGTTACACCAAAGAGGCAATTGACAATATCGATACTTTATCAAAACTGAGGAGCAGGAGGAAACTTTACTTTTAAGTAACATAAAACCCCATGAGATTATGATTTTAGATTAGTGCACTTTGACTCCTTATTAGCTCCTGTGTAGTTTGCATTATTATGTCTCATAGTTTGATGAATTGTATAATGTATCTCAATAGGTGCATAAATGCACAATAGGTTAATTTTTATTCCAATAAAAGCTTCTATCCATGATGTGCCAAATCTCCTTTTCATATTTCTTAAAGAAATCTTGGTACATATGATCATTTTCTATTAATTATAGTCTAATTTTAAACTTTTGTCTAGTGTAAAACTTCAATAGTGAATCTGATATAAATATGATCACCTCCTTTTCCCCTTAACACAAGCATAAACTATGATGCTGGTTGCTTGGAGTAAAGAAGTTGGAAGGAGGTCTGGCTCCTCCTCCTCACTGCTTATTTCTTCTAGCTTGGGGTCAAACAGGGGAGATAGGGTAGTAGAAATTTTACATAATCATCTATGTGTCAGTGTGGGAAAGCATCCCAGGTCTTTCTCTGGTTCAATCCAGTTGTGTCTACCACTAATAGATTCTGTTATTGAGAGTTCTTTGCTGATGATGTGCTTGATTTTCTTTGGATGGTGTTCAGCTTTATCCTAGCCTCCCAATCACTGAGGAATCCCTCAGGGAAAAGTAACCATGTCCACTTTGGGCTTTGACACTGATTCTGCTCCTGACTCCCTCGCCTCACTGAGCAGCTATCCTACCCCTTTCCTTTTGTCTATGCTGCTTCAAAGTAAATAACCACATAGTCAAGGTAACCACTGACATCATCTTCTGAGCCCTCCAAGAGCCACAGAACACCAGCATGGGATAGAGGGGGCTATGTATTCCCTCTCAGGAACAAACTCCAGACCATAGTCCCTTACTTCCTTGTTAATGTGAGCTAATGCAGTGAGCTCCTCCTCTTCAAAAATCTGAAGACTAGAAGTGAGCAGCTGTCTTTGGTTCACAGGTGGTGCTTAAACATCAGATGGCAAATGCTTAACTTCCCCAAGAAGACTTTCACAACAGGGCTCTGCCATAACAGCTCCAGGTGGACCTCTCTTGCTTCTTGAAGACACACACAAACATTCTTTACATATGATTCTCCCAATGGGCAGCCATCATTTGGCTTCAGGAATAGAAGAGAATAATCTCTTTTCTTCCCTTGGGAAGAGGAGAAACCTTTTCCTCTGAGGTCTGTGATCTTCAGGAGTTGCTGGCTCTTACCACTCTTCTCCCTAGTTTTCTCCTTATACATATGAGGAGTTGAGTGCTGGTTCTTGTTAGGAGAGCAGGTTATTTTACCTCACAGTGTGCCTACCCTTGGTGGAGGGCAGTGACTAACCCCAATTTTTGGCATCTCTTTGGAGGTTTTCATACAAAGGGTATTACTTAGCTATTCTTTTCAATTATAAGCAACAGAAAAAGTCCTACTCAAAAAGCTAAAATCTTGTTTACAAGTATATCTATTATGTCCCTTAATTTCTATAAGATTTTATACTTCTTGAGGTATTTTTTATCAAAATGTTCCATCATTTTTGTTGATTCATTGAATATATCTATTATTAATCCAAAATTATTTGCCTACTCCTACCTCATTTCCAAATATAGATGTCATTTCCCATTACCACCACATGGGCCTTCTGTTTGCTCTTGAACCCCTGAATTCAGATCTGTCTCATGACCTTTATACTTGCTGTTCCCACTTTCTAGAATTTTCTTCTCATTGATTTTCCTAGCACTTACTCTCTCACTTTACTCATATCTATGCTCAAATATCATCTCCTCAAAAGAGTCCTGACCATTCCATATGGAACAGTCTGTCCCATTAATATCCCCCATCACTCTTCATCCCATTAGCCTGCCTTTTCTTCAAAGTACTTATTAATTGTTAAAATTATTTATATATGTGTTTCTTTTTAATTGTCAATTTCTTTCATTAGAATGAAAGCCCTTAAGCTGAAATCTTTATCTTGTTCTCTTTGACTCTATCCCTAGGACCTACAGAGCACCTGAAATATAAGCACTCAAATACTTTTTGGACAACTAGGGCACCTACCAGGCACCGATAGGGGACCACGGACACCTAAGGTGATGGGGAGAACCTCCAGTGACTGGCTTGTGGGATATTGTTCCCAGGCTGGAGGTCAGGCTTGAGCTCCTGTGGTGAGAGCTCTGAGTCCAAACTGCTGGACTAACAGAGAAACTCAGATCCCAGGAAATATCAATTGGATCTCCTGGAGGTCCTCATCTCACCAAGACCCAGCTCTATCCAACTGCCTACAAACTCCAGTGGTGGACGTCTCAGGCCAAACAACCAGTAAGATAGGAATACAGCACCACCCATCAAAAAAAAAAAAATGAAAGCACAAAAAAATTTGTTACAAAGAGAAAGACAAATACCGTATGCTAACACATATATATGGAATTTAAGAAGAAAAAAATGTCATGAAGAACCTAGGGGTAAGACAGGAATAAAGAAACAGACCTACTAGAGAATGGACTTGAGGATATGGGGAGGGGGAAGGGTAAGCTGTGACAAAGCAAAAGAGAGGCATGGACATATATACACTACCAAACGTAAGGTAGATAGCTAGTGGGAAGCAGCCGCATAGCACAGGGAGATCAGCCAGGTGCTTTGTGAACGCCTGGAGGGGTGGGATAGGGAGGGTGGGAGGGAGACACAAGAGGGAGGGGATATAAGAACATATGTATATGTATAACTGATTTATTTTGTTATAAGGCAGAAACTAACACACCATTGTTAAGCAATTATACTCCAATAAAGATGTAAAATAAATAAATAAAACTAAAAACTAAAAAAAAAATTTATTACAGATGAAGGAGCAAGGTAAAAACCTATAAGACCAAATGAATGAAGACAAAATAGGCAAACTACCTGAAAAAGAATTCAGAGTAATGATAGTAAAGATGATCCAAAATCTCAGAAAAAGAATGGAGAAAATACAAGAAACATTTAACAAGGATCTAGAAGAACTAAAGAGCAAACAGTGATGAACAACACAATTGCTGAAGTTAAAAATATTCTAGAAGGAATCAATAACAGAATAACTGAGGAACAAGAACAGATAAGTGAGCTGGAAGATAAAATGGTGGAAATAACTGCCAGGGAGCAGAAAAAAGAATGAAAAGACTTGAGGACAGTCTCAGAGACCTCTGGTACAACATTAAACACACCAACATTCGAATTATAGGGGTACCAGAGGAAGAAGAGAAAAAGAAAAGGTCTGAGAAGATATTTGAAGAGATTATAGTTGAAAACTTCCCTAACATGGGAAAGGAAATAGTCAATCAAGTCCAGGAAGCACAGAGAGTACCATATAGAATAAACCCAAAGAGAAACATGCCGAGACACATGTTAACCAAACTATCAAAAATTAAATACAAAGAAAAAAGATTGAAAGAAACAAGGGAAAAGCAACAAATAACACACAAGGGAATCCCCATAAGGTTAACAGCTGATCTTTCAGCAGAAACTCTGCAAGCCAGAAGGGAGTGGCAGGGCATATCTAAAGTGATGAAAAGGAAAAAGCTACAACCAAGATTACTCTACCCAACAAGGATCTCGTTCAAATTTGACGGAGAAATTAAAAGCTTTACAAAGAAGCAAAAGCTAAGAGAATTCAGCACCACCAAACCAGCATTAAAACAAATGCTAAAGGAACTCCTCTAGGCAGGAAACACAAGAGAAGGAAAAGACCTACAATAACAAGTCCAAAACAATTAAGAAAATGGTTATAGGAACATACATATGAATAATTATATGCTCCAACCAAAAGACATATACTGGCTGAACGGATACAAAAACAACAGCGTACATATGCTGTCTACAAGAGACCCACTTCAGACCTAGGGACATATACAGACTAAAAGTGAGGGGATGGAAAAAGATATTCCATGCAAATGGAAATCAAAAGAAAGCTGGAGTAGCAATTCTCATATCACATAAAACAGACTTTAAAATAAAGACTATTACAAGAGACAAAAAGCACACTACATAATGATCAAGGGATCAATCTTAGAAGAAGATATAACAATTGTAAATATTTATGCACCCAACATAGGAACACCTCAATACATAAGGCAAATGCTAACAGCCATAAAAGGGGAAATCGACAGTAACATAATAATAGTAGGGGACTTTAACACCCTGCTTTCACCAATGGAGAGATCATCCAAAATGAAAATAAATAAGGAAACACAAGCTTTAAATGACACATTAAACAAGATGGACTTAATTGATATTTATAGGACATTCCATCCAAAACCAACAGAATACACTTTCTTCTCAACTGTTCATGGAACATTCTCCAGGATAGAGCATATCTTGGGTCACAGATCAAGCCTTGGCAAATTTAAGAAAATTGAAATCATATCAAGTGTCTTTTCTGACCACAATGCTATGAGACTAGATATCAGTTACAGGAAAAAAACTGTAAGAAATAAAAAAACATGGAGGCTAAACAGCAGACTACTAAATAACCAAGAGATGCCTGAAGAAATCAAAGAGGAAATCAAAAAATACCTAAAAACAAATGACAACAAAAACACGATGATCCAAAACCTATGGAATGCAGCAAATGCAGTTCTAAGAGGGCAGGTTATAGCAATACAATCCTACCTCAAGAAACATGAAAAATCTCAAATAAACAACCTAACATCACACCTAAAGCAAGTAGAGAAAGAAGAACAAAAACCCACCAAAATTAGCAGAAGGAAAGAAATCATAAAGATCAGATCAGAAATAAATGAAAAAGAAATGTAAGAAACAATAGCAAAGATCAATAAAACTAAAAGATGTTTCTTTGAGAAGATAAACAAAATTAGCCAGACTAATTTTAGCCTAAGAAAAAATGGGAGAAGACTCAAATCAACAGAATTAGAAATGAAAAAGGAGAAGTAACAACTTACACTGCAGAAATTCAAAGGATAATGAGAAATTACTACAGGCAACTATAAGCCAATAAAATGGAAAACGTGGAAGAAATGGGCAAATTCTTAGAAAACCACAACTTCTGAGACTGAACTAGGAAGAAATAGAAAATATAAACAGAGCAATCACAAGCACTGAAATTGAAACTGATTAAAAATCTTCAAATAAACAAAAGCCCAGGATCAGATGGCTCCACAGGTGAATTCTATCAAACATTTAGAGAAGAGCTAACGCCTATCCTTCTCAAACTCTTCCAAAATATAGCAGAAGGAGGAACACTCCCAAACTCATTCTACGAGGCCACCATCACCCTGATACCAAAACCAGACAAAGATGTCACAAAAAAAAGAAAACTACAGGCCAATATCTCCACTGAACATAGATGCACAAATCCTCAACAAAATACTAGCAAACAGAATCCAACAACACATTAAAAGGATCATACACCATGATCAAGTGGAGTTTACTCCAGGAATGCAAGGATTCTTCAATATACGCAAATCAATCAATGTGATACACCATATTAACAAATTGAAGGATAAAACCATATGATCATCTCAATAGATGCAGAGAATACTTTTGACAAAATTCAACACCCATTTATGACAAAAACCCTCCATAAAGTAGGCATAGAGGGAACCTACCTCAACATAACACAGGCCATATATGACAAAACCCACAGCCAACATCACTCTCAATGATGAAAAACTGAAACCATTTCCTCTAAGATCAGGAACAATACAAGGTTAACCACTCTCACCACTATTATTCAACATAGATTTGGAAGTTTTAACCACAGCAATCAGAGAAGAAAAAGAAATAAAAGGAATACAAATTGGAAAAGAAGAAGTAAACCTGTCACTGTTTGCAGATGACATGATACTATACATAGAGAATCCTAAAGATGCTACCAGAAAACTACTAGAGCTAATCAATGTATTTGGTAGAGTAGCAGGATACAAAATTAATGCACAGAAATCTCTTGCATTCCTATACACTAATGATGAAAAATCTGAAAGAGAAATTAAGGAAACACTCCTATTTACCATTGCAACAAAAAGAATAAAATACCTATGAATGAACCTACCTAAGGAGACAAAAGACCTGTATGCAGAAAAATTTTAACACACTGATGAAAGAAATTAAAGATGATACAAATAGATGGAGAGATATACCATGTTTCTGGATTGGAAGAATCAATATTGTGAAAATGACTATACTACCCAAAGCAATCTACAGATTCAATGCAATCCCTATCAAGCTACTAATGGTATTTTTCACAGAACTAGAACAAAAAATTTCACAATTTGTATGGAAACACAAAAGACCCTGAATAGCCAAAGCAATCCTGAGAAAGAAAAACGGAGCTAGAGGAATCAGGCTCCCAGACTTCATACTATACTACAAAGCTACAGTCAAGACAGTATGTATGGTAGTGGCACAAAAACAGAAATATAGATCAATGGAACAAGATAGAAAGCCCAGAGATAAACCCACACACATATGGTCACCTTATCTTTGATAAAGGAGGCAAGAGTATACAATGGAGAAAAGACAGCCTCTTCAATAAGTGGTGCTGGGAAAACTGGACAGCTACATGTAAAAGAATGAAATTAGAACACTTCCTAACATCATACACAAAAATAAACTCTAAATGGATTAAAGACTTAAATATAAGGCCAGACACTATAAAACTCAGAGGAAAACATAGGCAAAACACTCTATGACATAAATAACAGCAAGTGCCTTTTTGACCCACCTCCTAGAGACAAATGGGACCTAATAAACCTTAAAAGCTTTTGCACAAGAAAGGAAGCCGTAAAAAAGATGAAAAGACAACCCTCAGAATGCGAGAAAATATTTGCAAATGAAGCAACTGCAAAGGATTAATCTCCAAAATATACAAGCAGCTCATGCAGCTCAATATCAAAAAAACAAACAGGGCTTCCCTGGTGGCGCAGTGGTTGAGAGTCCGCCTGCCGATGCAGGGGACACGGGTTCGTGCCCTGGTCCGGGAGGATCCCACATGCCGCGGAGCAGCTGGGCCCGTGAGCCATGGCCACAGAGCCTGCACGTCCGCAGCCTGTGCTCCGCAACGGGAGAGGCCACAACAGTGAGAGGCCCACGTACCGCAAAAAATAAAAACAAAAAGAAACAAACAACCCAATCCAAAAATGGGCAGAAGACCTAAGTAGACATTTCTCCAAACAAGATATACAGATTTCCAAGAAACGCATGAAAAGATGCTCAACATCACTTATCATTAGAGAAATGCAAATCAAAACTACCATGAGGTATCACCTCACACTGATCAGAATAGCCATCATCAAAAAAATCTACAAACAATAAAAGCTGTAGAGAGTGTCGAGAAAAGGGAACCCTCTTGCACTGTTGGTGGGAATGTAAATTGATACAGCCACTATGGAGAACAGTATGAAGGTTCCTTAAAAATCTAAAAATAGAACTGCCATACGATCCAGCAATCCCACTACTGGGCATATACACTGAGAAAAGCATAATTCAAAAAGAGTCATGTACCACAATATTCATTGCAGCTCTATTTCCAATAGCCAGGACATGGAAGCCACCTAAGTGACACAAAGCCACTTTGTGTCACAGTGGGAGACAGTGGGAGACTACTGGTATAATTAAGGAGCAGGCCCACACACTCAAGTAAAAATAGTAACAGGTAACACTTATGGCATGTTTACCTGTGCCATAGCCTCTTCTAAGGACTTCACACATTCATTGATTTAATCTTCACAACAACCCTATAAAATAGGCATTATTACCATCTCCATTTTGCAGAAAAGGGTACTGAGATACAAAGATTTATGTAATTTTTTGAAATTATATTTTATTATGATAAGAACACTTAATGTGAGATCTTACCTCTTAATAAATTTTTAAATGTATAATAACTTATTGTTTACTATAGGTACAATACTGTACAGCACACCTCTAGAGACTATTCATCTGTTTAACTGAAACTTTATGCTAATTGATTAGTAACTTCTTATCTCCTCCAGCCCCTGGAAAACACTATTCTCTTTGATTCTATGAATTTGACTATTTTAGATTCCTCATATAATTGGAATAATAAAGTATTTGTCTTTCCGTGACTGAATTATTTCACTTAGCATCATGTCCTTAAGGTTTACCCGTGCTGTCACACATTTCAGAATTTCCTTCTTTTTTAAGGGTGAATAGTATTCAGTTGTATTTATATACCACTTTTTCTTTGCCCATTCATCTGACTATGGACACTTAAGTTGTTTCCATGTCTTGGTTACTGTGAATGGTGCTTCAATGAATATGAGAGTGCTCATATCCCTTTGGGACCCTGATTTTAATTCTTTTGAATAAATACCCAGAAATGGGATTGCTGGGTCATGTGGTAGTTTTATTTTTAATGTTTTGAGGAACCTCATACTTTTTTCCATAGCAGTTTAACATTTTGCATTCTCACAACAGTGCACAGAGTTCCAATTTCCTGACATTCTAATCAATGTATTTTTCTCTTGTAATAGCCATCCAGGTAGGTGTGAGTTAATATCTCATTGTGGTTTTGATTTGCTTTCCCCTGATGATTGGTGATTTTTTTTCTTGTATATCTGTTGGCCATTTGTATGTCTTTAGAGAAATGTATTCAAATACTTAGCCCATTTTTATAATCAGGTTACTAGTATTTTTGCTTTTGAGTTGTAGGAGTTCCTTATGTATTTTGAAGGTTAACCCTGTATCAGATAAATGGTTTGAAAATATTTTCTCTCATACCTTTGAACTCTGCTGATTGTTTCTTCTGCTGTGCAAAAGCTTTTTAGCTTGATGTAGTCCCACTTGTTTATTTTTGGTTATGTTGACAGGACTTATGTAACTTAACCTAGGTGACACACTGGTGTCTAATCTTGGATTTGAGCCAAATGAGTCTAGTTCTAGTTTATAGGCTGAGTTAACTACCATAATTTAATAGTGCACTTTTACCTTCTAGATTGGTGGTTTTCCAGCTTTAAATTATGTTTGATAAGTCATTAAATTCAAGACCAAAAGTATTGCCATTTTTGAATCTACAAAGCTAATCATAAGGAGAATATATATATATATATATATATATATATATATATATATACACACACACATATACTTATATATGTAAATTATCTAAATTGCCTTAGAGGAGGAGTTCACTATTCAACATCCAAAGATACAAAGTCTTAGTTGGTTTCTTTTTAAAATTTACCTATAATTTTATGTAAGCCTCATTCTAAAAAAGAGATAGGAGTAGATATTTAACAATATTAATAATTTGATGGATGATAGCATAGAAGATATTTTCTAATACTAGAAGTGTCCAAATTAAATGAGGTTAAGTGATGCTAAATTAATTGAACTTGAACTGTGGAATCTAGAATAGCTATTTAAATAAGTTCTAGCAGGTTGTGTTTGGCACATATGTCTCTGTTTGGAAGTTACAAATGATTTTGATTACAGTGAATGGAAAGGTTAATTGATACTGCAGTCTCTTTTAAGGAAATAACTTTGTTTTATTTATCTTTTATTCTGCAAAGCATCTAGCACAGTGCCTAGTACAGCAGGATCACTCAAAAGCATTTACAAAATTACCAGAAATATTGTTGTAAGATACAATGTTCTGCTTGCTTAAAACTGGCCCTAAGTGAACAACTATTGGTTTTCCTCTAAGATCACAAAAAAGGCTATTTTGGTCTCTGAAAGCCACAACTTCCTGTCCCCATCCCAAATCCTAATTTATTACAGTAATATGTTTTCCTACCTATTAGTGGCTCTGTTTGGGCCTAATAAAGTTATAACAAAATACACAAGTGATAATGAGATCTGCCCTCTGTGTGGAATATGTGGAAGTATGAGATACAAATTATTAAAAATTGAACACCTGAACAGGCTGTCAGAACTGCTATGCCACTTTTTCATGGTCTAAAAAAGATTTAAGGGGTAACATCCAGTATCAAGAGTCACTCTATAGCATTTTTGTGTCTGATATATACCTGAAATGGAAGAGAAAGGAGGGCTAACAGTGGAAAAGAAAAAGTCCAAATATAGGACAGTCTTTTGCTTAAGTAACTTGAGGTGCAGGACTATACATCTGTAGAAGAACATGGAAAGGGTAGGCACAGGCCTTTCTTCATTTGTTTTCTCATTCGACTCCATTCCTCAGCCCTGATTAACTGCGTGGACAAGGCCTATCCCTCTATCTCCGCCTTAGAGGATTTCACCATTGCTTGGGTGTGTTTGTTTCTGAATTACTCAGTGGGAAATTAGTCTCACATCCTATTCACCTAATCAAGATGATTTCAAAACAAATGCCAATGTCACAACCACTACCTCATTCTTTTGTTGAGAAACAAGAAAGAAAAAATAAACAAAACTTTTGAATACTGAGAGAGTATAGTCTTAATGATAGAGTCATCAAAATAATCAGTTGACTATGAAAATTAAACTAAATTTTAATCCATTTAATACACATATTTCTTTAAAACATTTATTATGTTTAAATACTATACAGACTTCCGGGTAAGATGGCGGAAGAGTAAGACGCGGAGATCACCTTCCTCCCCACGGATACACCAGAAATACAGCTACACGTGGAACAACTCCTACAGAACACCTACTGAAGGCTGGCAGAAGACCCCAGACCTCCCAAAAGGCAAGAAACCCCCCACATACCTGGGTAGGGCAAAGCGGAGAGATCCCCACACAGGATCAGTGCCGAGCGGCACTCACCAGCCCGAGAGGCTTGTCTGCTCGCCCGCTGGGGCGCGCAGCGCTGGAAGCTGAGGCTCGGGCTTCGGTCAGAGCGCAGGGAGAGGACTGGGGCTGGCGGCGAGAACTCAGCCTGAAGGGGGCTAATGTGCCACAGCTAGCCGGGAGGGAGTCCGGGAAAACTCTGGAGCTGCCGAAGAGGCAAGAGACTTTTTCTTCCCTCTTGGTTTCCTGGTGCGCGAGGAGAGGGGATTAAGAGCGCTGCTTAAAGGGGCTCCACAGACGGGCGCGAGTCGCGGCTGAAAGCGCGGAGCCCAGAGACGGGTGTGGGACGCTGGGGCTGCTGCTGCCGCCGCCAAGAAGCCTGTGTGCGAGCGCAGGTCACTGTCCACAACGCCCTTCCGGGAGCCTGTGCAGCCTGCCACTGCCGGGGTCCCGGGATCCAGGGGCGGCTTCCCTGGGAGAACGCACGGCGTGCCTCGGGCCGCTGCAACGTCACGCCGACCTCTGCCGCTGCAGGCTCGCCCCGCACTCTGTGCCCCTCCCTCCCGCCCGGCCTGAGTGAGCCAGAGTCCCCGAAGAGGCTGCTCCTTTTACCCTGTCCTGTCTGAGCGAAGAACAGACGCCCTCCGGCGACCTACACGCAGAGGCGGGGCCAAATCCAAAGCTGAGACCCAGGAGCTGTGAGAACAAAGAAGAGAAAGGGAAACCTCTCCCAGCAGCCTCAGAAGCAGCGGATTAAAGCTCCACAATCAACTTGATGTACCCTGCATCTGTGGAATACATGAATAGACAACACATTATCCCAAATTGAGGAGCCAGGAGTCAGTGCTGTGCCTCTGAGGTGGGAGAGCCAACTTCAGGACACTGGTCCACAAGAGACCTCCCAGCTCCACATAATATCAAACGGCGAAAATCTTCCAGAGATCTCCATCTCAACACCAGCACCCAGCTTCAGTCAACGACCAGCAAAGCTACAGTGCTGGACACCCTATGCCAAACAACTAGCAAGACAGGAACACAACGCCACCCATTAGCAGAGAGGTGGCCTAAAATCCTAAAAAGTCCGCAGACACCCCAAAACACACCACCAGACGTGGACCTGCCCACCAGAAAGACAAGATCCAGCCTCATCCACCAGAACACAGGCACTAGTCCCCTCCACCAGGAAGCCTACACAACCCACTAAACCAACCTTAGCCACTGGGGACAGACACCAAAAACAACGGGAACTACGAACCTGCAGCCTGCAAAAAGGAGACCCCAAACACAGTAACATAAGCAAAATGAGAAGACAGAAAAACACACAGCAGGAGAAGGAGCAAGATAAAAACCCACCAGATCTAACAAATGAAGAGGTAATAGGCAGTCTACCTGAAAAAGAATTCAGAATAATGATGGTAAAGATGATCCAAGATTCTATTTCCCAGATCCAAAATCTTGGAAATAGAATAGACAAAATGCAAGAAACAGTTAACAAGGACCTAGAAGAACTAAAGATAAATCAAGCATCGATTAAAAACACAATACATGAAATAAAAAATACTCTAGATGGGATCAATAGCAGAATAACTGAGGCAGAAGAACGGATAAGTGAGGTGGAAGATAAAATAGTGGAAATAACTGCTGCAGGGCAAAATAAAGAAAAAAGAATGAAAAGAACAGAGGACAGTCTCAGAGACCTCTGGGACAACATTAAACGCACCAACATTCGAATTATAGGGGTTCCAGAAGAAGAAGAGAAAAAGACAGGGACTGAGAAAATATTTGAAGAGATTATAGTTGAAAACTTCCCTAATATGGGAAAGGAAATAGTTAATCAAGTCCAGGAGACACAGAGAGTCCCGTACAGAATAAATCCAAGGAGAAATACGCCAAGACACATATTAATCAAACTGTCAAAAATTAAACACAAAGGGCCTCCCTGGTGGCGCAGTGGTTGAGAGTCCGCCTGCCGATGCAGGGGACACGGGTTCGTGCCCCGGTCTGGGAGGATCCCATATGCCGCGGAGCGGCTGGGCCCGTGAGCCATGGCCGCTGGGCCTGTGCATCCGGAGCCTGTGCTCCGCAACGGGGGAGGCCACAACAGTGAGAGGCCCGCATACCGAAAAAAAAAAAAAAAAAAAAAATTAAACACAAAGAAATCATATTAAAAGCAGCAAGGCAAAAACAACAAATAACACACAAGGGAATCCCCATTAGGATAACAGCTGATCTCTCAGCAGAAACTCTACAAGCCAGAAGGGAGTGGCAGGACATAATTAAAGTGATGAAGGAGAAAAACCTGCAACCAAGATTACTCTACCCAGCAAGGATCTCATTCAGATTTGATGGAGAAATTAAAACGTTTACAGACAAGCAAAAGCTGAGAGAGTTCAGCACCACCAAACCAGCTTTACAACAAATGCTAAAGGAACTTCTCTAGGCAAGAAACACAACAGAAGTAAAAGACCTACAATAACGAACCCAAAACAATTAAGAAAATGGGAACAGGAACATACATATCAATAATTACCTTAAATGTAAATGGACTAAATGCTCCCACCAAAAGACACAGATTGGCTGAATGGATACAAAAACAAGACCCATATATATGCTGTCTACAAGAGACCCACTTCAGACCTAGAGACACATACAGACTGAAAGTAAGGGGATGGAAAAACATATTCCATGCAAATGGAAACCAAAAGAAAGCTGGAGTAGCAATTCTCATATCAGACCAAATAGACTTTAAAGTAAAGACTACTAGAAGAGACAAAGAAGGACACTACATAATGATCAAGGGATCGATCCAAGAAGAAGATATAACAATTGTAAATATTTATGCACCAAACATAGGAGCACCTCAATACATAAGGCAAATACTAACAGGCATAAAAGGAGAAATCGACAGTAACACACTCATAGTAGGGGACTTTAACACCCCACTTTCACCAATGGACAGATCATCCAAAATGAAAATAAATAAGGAAACACAAGCTTTAAATGATACATTAAACAAGATGGACTTAATTGATATTTATAGGACATTCCATCCAAAAACAACAGAATACACATTTTTCTCAAGTGCTCATGGAACATTCTCCAGGATAGATCATATCTTGGGTCACAAATCAAGCCTTGGTAAATTTAAGAAAATTGAAATTGTATCAAGTATCTTTTCCGACCACAATGCTATGATACTAGATATCAATTACAGGAAAAGATCTGTAAAAAATACAAACACATGGAGGCTAAACAATACACTACTTAATAACGAAGTGATCACTGAAGAAATCAAAGAGGAAATTAAAAAATACCTAGAAACAAATGACAATGGAGACACGACGACCCAAAACCTATGGGATGCAGCAAAAGCAGTTCTAAGAGGGAAGTTTATAGCAATACAATCCCACCTTAAGAAACAGGAAACATCTCGAATAAACAACCTAACCTTGCACCTAAAGCAATTAGAGAAAGAAGAACAAAAACATCCCAAAGTTAGCAGAAGGAAAGAAATCATAAAAATCAGATCAGAAATAAATGAAAAAGAAATGAAGGAAATGATAGCAAAGATCAATAAAACTAAAAGCTGGTTCTTTGAGAAGATAAACAAAATTGATAAACCATTAGCCAGACTCATCAAGAAAAAAAGGGAGAAGACTCAAATCAATAGAATTAGAAATGAAAAAGGAGAAGTAACAACTGACACTGCAGAAATACAACAGATCATGAGAGATTACTACAAGCAACTCTATGCCAATAAAATGGACAACCTGGAAGAAATGGACAAATTCTTAGAAATGCACAACCTGCCAAGACTGAATCAGGAAGAAATAGAAAATATGAACAGACCAATCACAAGCACTGAAATTGAGACTGTGATAAAAAATCTTCCAACAAACAAAAGCACAGGACCAGATGGCTTCACAGGCGAATTCTATCAAGCATTTAGAAAAGAGCTAACACCTATCCTTCTGAAACTCTTCCAAAATACAGCAGAGGGAGGAACACTCCCAAACTCATTCTACGAGGCCACCATCACCTTGATACCAAAACCAGGCAAAGATGTCACAAAGAAAGAAAACTACAGGCCAATATCACTGATGAACATAGATGCAAAAATCCTCAAGAAAATACTAGCAAACAGAATCCAACAGCACATTAAAAGGATCATACACCATGATCAAGTGGGGTTTATTCCAGGAATGCAAGGATTCTTCAATATACGCAAATCAATCAACGTGATACACCATATTAACAAATTGAAGGAGAAAAACCATATGATCATCTCAATAGATGCAGAGAAAGCTTTCGACAAAATTCAACACCCATTTATGATAAAAACCCTGCAGAAAGTAGGCATAGAGGGAACTTTCCTCAACATAATAAAGGCCATATATGACAAACCCACAGCCAGCATCGTCCTCAATGGTGAAAAACTGAAACCATTTCCACTAAGATCAGGAACAAGACAAGGCTGCCCACTCTCACCACTCTTATTCAACCTAGTTTTGGAAGTTTTAGCCACAGCAATCAGAGAAGAAAAGGAAATAAAAGGAATCCAAATCGGAAAAGAAGAAGTAAAGCTGTCACTGTTTGCAGATGACATGATACTATACATGGAGAATCCTAAAGATGCTACCAGAAAACTACTAGAGTTAATCAATGAATTTGGTCAAGTTGCAGGATACAAAATTAATGCACAGAAATCTCTGGCATTCCTATATACTAATGATGAAAAATCTGAAAGTGAAATCAAGGAAACACTCCCATTTACCATTGCAACAAAAAGAATAAAATATCTAGGAATAAACCTACCTAAGGAGACAAAAGACCTGTATGCAGAAAATTATAAGACACTGATGAAAGAAATTAAAGATGATACAAATAGATGGAGAGATGTACCATGTTCTTGGATTGGAAGAATCAACATTGTGAAAATGACTCTACTACCCAAAGCAATCTACAGATTCAATGCAATCCCTATCAAACTACCACTGGCATTTTTCACAGAACTAGAACAAAAAATTTCACAATTTGTATGGAAACACAAAAGACCCCGAATAGCCAAAGCAATCTTGAGAACGAAAAATGGAGCTGGAGGAATCAGGCTCCCTGACTTCAGACTATACTACAAAGCTACAGTAATCAAGACAGTATGGTACTGGCACAAAAACAGAAAGATAGATCAATGGAACAGGATAGAAAGCCAAGAGTTAAACCCACGGACATATGGTCACCTTATCTTTGATAAAGGAGGCAGGAATGTACAGTGGAGAAAGGACAGTCTCTTCAATAAGTGGTGCTGGGAAAACTGGATAGGGACATGTAAAAGTATGAGATTAGATCACTCCCTAACACCATACACAAAAATAAGCTCAAAATGGATTAAAGACCTAAATGTAAGGCCAGACACTATCAAACTCTTAGAGGAACACATAGGCAGAACACTCTATGACATAAATCACAGCAAGATCCTTTTGGACCCACGTCCTAGAGAAATGGAAATAAAGACAAAAATAAACACATGGGACCTAATGAAACTTAAAAGCTTTTGCACAGCAAAGGAAACCATAAACAAGACCAAAAGACAACCCTCAGAATGGGAGAAAATATTTGCAAATGAAGCAACTGACAAAGGATTAATCTCCAAAATGTATAACCAGCTCATGCAGCTCAATAACAAAAAAACAAACAACCCAATCCACAAATGGGCAGAAGACCTAAATAGACATTTCTCCACAGAAGATATACAGACTGCCAACAAACACATGAAAGGATGCTCAACATCTTTACTCATTAGAGAAATGCAAATCAAAACTACAATGAGATATCATCTCACACCAGTCAGAATGGCCATCATCAAAAAATCTAGAAACAATAAATGCTGGAGAGGGTGTGTAAAAAAGGGAACACTCTTGCACTGCTGGTGGGAATGTGAATTGGTACAGCCACTATGGAGAACGGTATGGAGGTTCCTTAAAAAACTACAAATAGAACTACCATATGACCCAGCAATCCCACTACTGGGCATATACCCTGAGAAAACCATAATTCAAAAAGAGACATGTACCAAAATGTTCATAGCAGCCCTATTTACAATAGCCCGGAGATGGAAACAACCTAAGTGTCCATCATCGGATGAATGGATAAAGAAGATGTGGCACATATATACAATGGAATATTACTCAGCCATAAAAAGAAATGAAATTGAGCTATTTGTAATGAGGTGGATGGACCTAGAGTCTGTCATACAGAGTGAAGTAAGTCAGAAAGAGTAAGACAAATACTGTATGCTAACACATATATATGGAATTTAAGAAAAAAAATGTCATGAAGAACCTAGGGGTAAGACAGGAATAAAGACACAGACCTACTAGAGAATGGACTTGAGGATATGGGGAGGGGGAAGGGTAAGCTGTGACAAAGTGAAAGAGTGGCATGGACATATATACACTACCAAACGTAAGGTAGATAGCTAGTGGGAAGCAGCCGCATAGCACAGGGAGATCAGCTTGGTGCCTTGTGACCGCCTGGAGGGGTGGGATAGGGAGGCTGGGAGGGAGACGCAAAAGGGAGGGGATATGGAAACATATGTATATGTATAACTGATTAAATTTGTTATAAGGCAAAAAATTTAAAAAAAAGAAAAAAAAAGAAACTAACACACCATTGTAAAGCAATTATACTCCAATAAAGATGTTAAAAATAAATAAATAAAATAAAAAAATATACTATACAGAGTTCTGAGGTTAGAAGGTAGAATGATTAATTGCTTTTTGCAAGCAGGAGGGCATAGGAGGAGAGGCAGATAGGGATGGAAGCTCCGCCTGTGTTATGAAACAAAGGGTTAAGGGGAAAGAGAATGGAGCAACTGATTCTGCTTGGCAGAGATTTTATGGAAGGCTAAAGACTCACCAATGATTAAGATTTCACCAAGATACAAAGAAAATTCATCCCGGGAAGAAGAAACAGCACGAGTAAATAGTTCTGAGACTTGAATAAAATACACTATACACTTGTAAGATGTCAACAAAAAAAGTTCAGTCTGAAAGGAATACAATTGTTTTTTCTAATTTCTCCCCTTAAGTAATCAAAGTCTTTGTGCTAGTGCCTTCTTGCTGGATCAATGTAATAAGCAACCCTGGAAACAATTTCCCATGCTGAATGCCACTTTTGACTATCCCTTTACTTCTAAGAAACCATTCTGTGTGGTTGAACCAGAGTAAGTTTTCATTCAAATATAGCCAAGCCACTCCTTCCTTGTCTCCCCTCTCATTATACTTCATCACATTATTAGCTCAGTGAGTGAGCCTGACTAGTCTAAAGAGAGTCACATTCCCTTTGCCAACTATGAGCTTAGAAATCTGAATATGATGCAATTCTAGCCAATGATAAATGAGGAGGTGGTTGCTAGAGACTTCTAAAAAGGTTCCTCTTCAGTCTTTACAGCAAGTGATAGCCATTCTCTTCTTCGCCATCTGAGTGTTAATGAGGAATCAAGTAGTTATACCAAATGGCACCTGGAATCCATCTTACAATTATTTGGGGAGCTAGCTGGAGGATAAAGCAGATATTTTGAGTGATAGAGCAAAGAGAAACAAACTCTGCCTATTGTGGTTTCCTTGATAACATTGTTAGGTTACTGAATCAACCAACCGTAAAGCCTGCCCTATCTCTGGACTAGATCAATTGGATTAACATCTAATAATTATAATAATAAATATATCATTTTAACTTCATTTTGAGTTGGATATTCTGTTACTTGCTGCCAAAGCTATCCTAACTCACACATTCAGTTTAGTCTTTTTGTCTACTTAAGTATATATATCATGAACATCTGCCCATGTCAACAAATTCATTTTTACAGCATCATTTTGAATACCCATACAGTATTCTATTGTGCACTTATACCCTTCCTACGTTTCCAAAGTTTAATTGCAATCTTCTTGTACTATCAAATGCATGAAGTTCTTTATCAATGAATCCATTAAAGACATGATCTAAATATCAGTACCGGGCCTCCCTGGTGGCGCAGTGGTTGAGAGTCCGCCTGCCGATGCAGGGGATACGGGTTCGTGCCCCGGTCTGGGAGGATCCCATATGCCGCGGAGCGGCTGGGCCCGTGAGCCATGGCCGCTGGGCCTGCGCATCCGGAGCCTGTGCTCCGCAACGGGGGAGGCCACAACAGTGAGAGGCCCGCATACCGCAAAAAAAAAAAAAAAAAAAAATATCAGTACCCTTTCTGAAGGCAGGACTACCCCTCCATTGTGCAGTTTTTTTTGTTTGTGTTTTTTGTTTTTTTTTTTTTTTTTGAGGTATGCGGGCCTCTGACTGTTGTGGCCTCTCCCATTGTGGAGCACAGGCTCCGGACGCACAGGCTCAGCGGCCATGGCTCGCGGGCCCAGCCGCTCCGTGGCATGTGGTATCTTCCCGGACAGGGGCACAAACCTGTGTCCCCTGCTTCGGCAGGCAGAGTCTCAACCACTGCGCCACCAGGGAAGCCCTAGCAGTTATTTCTTATGAATCCGTGGGAAGTTTTACATGGTACTGTCTTCTTTTCCACTCTTAATCAGGGAAAAGGTTACTATAACCCAATACTAGAACAATTTTGCCACGTCATATAGGATGCTATGCAAAGTTCCTTCTCACTGAGCTGCAGGAAAAGGAAGGTTCAGTGCCAAGAGATTTGTTATGACTGTCTTCCTGGTATACTCATGCATCATTCAGAAGGGTCAGAAAATAGTGACCTCTTAAGAAACTCTGCTTATTGTAGGGAAAGACAGGTATTGAGAAGGTCCCATTTAGGGTCTTTTAAGCTTGATATGTCATGTTAACCAATTATTCTTTGACTAGGTGAAATCTTTTCAAAAAGGAAATTGGGCTTCCCTGGTGGCGCAGTGGTTGAGAGTCCGCCTGCCGATGCAGGGGACACGGGTTCGTGCCCCGGTCCAGGAGGATCCCACATGCCGCGGAGCGGCTGGACCCGTGAGCCATGGCTGCTGGGCCTGCGCGTCCGGAGCCTGTGCTCCGCAGCAGAAGAGGCCACAATAGTGAGAGGCCCGCGTACCGCAAAAAAAAGGATATTGTATTACGACATTAGGATTAGGATTATCTAAAGAGACTAGACAATAATTTCTCTTTTAACCCTAACATTCTTATTCATTATTAAGGACTCCTAGTATGGGTGAAGAAAATGTGAAAAGGGACAATAGTTTAAATATGAATAGTTACTTCAATAGTCATATCAAATACCATATCATGATAAAAAGAACATGATTAAACCATAAATATTGCAAATATTGGTGTTCTACTAAATTTGAATGCACCTGTGCTACTTCCCTGGTTACTTGCCTTAATTTAAGGTGAGTGTTGTCAAAATCTCAATTATTGGCCTTCCCTGGTGGTGCAGTGGTTGAGAGTCCGCCTGCCGATGCAGGGGACACGGGTTCGTGCCCTGGTCCAGGAGGATCCCACATGCCGTGGAGCGGCTGGGCCCGTGAGCCATGGCCGCTGAACCTGCGTGTCCAGAGCCTGTGCTCCGCAACGGGAGAGGCCATGGCAGTGGGAGGCCCGCGTACTGCAAAAAAAAAAAAAAAAAACCACAACTCAATTACTCATATCATTTTGGATTTCATGCACAGACAGGTATTTTTTTTTTATTTTTTATAGATTTATTTATTTAGGGCTGTGTTGGGTCTTCATTTCTGCACATGGGCTTTCTGTAGTTGCAGCGAGCTGGGGCTACTCTTCATTGCAGTGCACAGGCTTCTCATTGCAGTGGCTTCTCTTGTCGTGGAGCATGGGCTCTAGGCATGCAGGCTTCAGTAGTTGCAGTGCATGGGCTCAGTAGTTGTGGCTTGTGGGCTCTAGAGTGCAGGTTCAGTAGTTGTGGCACACAGGCTTAGTTGCTCTGTGGCATGTGCGATCTTCCCAGACCAGGGCTTGAACCCCTGTCCCCTGCATTGTCAGGTGGCTTCTCAACCACTGTGCCACCAGGGAAGTCTCCAGACAGGTAAATTTATGTCTTATCATACTCTTTTGTTCTAATAAAAGTCTTGCTGAATTAGCAAGTGTCCTAATCCAGATTATTTTATGAATACAAGATTAAAAGAAAAATTATTGGCATAAAATAGAACCATAGTGGATATTCACTACAATCTATTCTTCCATTGCTTAGCACATATCCAGAGACATGCTTGTAGCTCTAAAGATGTCTGCACCAAGCATAACTCATGTGCCACCAAAAACACCCACCTCCTGCCCAATGGGAAACTACATAAAGTCGTGTCTTTTAGACCTTCCCTCATAAAATGTTTTTAGCTCAGTGTTCTTCAAGTCCAAGCTTTCTGTACGATATCCTTCAGTACAGCTGAGTCAGACTCTACTGTGAAGTTTCAAAATATCAGTCATGGATTAGACAATGAACTAACTCTTTTTCAATCAGGGTCCCAAGAAGAAATAGATGGCACAACTAAATAGATTATTTTCAGGGAGAATTGTTTATAAAGGGACTATTTTCTAAGGTGTGGATGTGGGGGAATTATAAGGTATAATGTAGGAACCCGAGGTTTTGTAGCAGCTAAACTGTAGCTCCTAGGCCAGAAGTCAAAGGAGAGAAAGAGTCACATAGAGTGATTTGGCTTGAGATGAGCAGTGACCTTCAGTTGAGGGACACAGAAGGCAAACTTGCAGGGAGGGATCCAGGTGGTAAGTACCCTTACCTCATCCTTTCCCGCATCCCTGATTTACTGCTATGCCTCCCTATTGGCTGAAACTAAATGGAAGTCAGAAGATGTAAGAATCTATTAATGTTGTCTAAACAGGTCTGCCTCCTAGGACAAAGGTAGAATAAGAATAAGGCATAGAGAAGAATAAGAATAAGGTAGAGAGGGGTGAAGAATGGACAGTGGATTCAGAAGAGCAAATAAAAACACACCAAAGACAGAGTACCTATAATAAAATATCTTATTTTAAAAGAAGAAAGGGGGAAAAAAGGATCTTTTGTTAAGAGCATGTACTATAAAATGTCATTAACTTGCTTTCTTGGAAGTAGAGGAAACATTCTTGATGAACCATTCTGCACCTTGGAGCTCCCTTTTTTACCACTGTTTCTCCAATGCCTGATCTAATAGTTATTACCTATGAGGCATTTGATACTATTATTATTGAATACATGAGTCAAACTCCGAATCGGTCTTTCTGTATCTGATCTTGTTCTCATGCAGTACATTATCCCACTTCTTGCTAGGATGATCATTCTCAAATGCCAATCTCACCATGTCACTCTCTTGCTAAAATTTCTTCAATTACTATTTACCAGTTGAAGAATAAATTTTAAATTTATTAGCATAATATCTAATGCCTTTCCCCTGCCTGCCTCTTCAGCCACATCATTGGTCATGGCATACTTTGCACTCTGATCTACCTTCCCTTTAATCAACATATCTTTATAAATGCTCTTCTTTTGATTAAGAAGATCTCTTTTCCCTTTCTTGGTCTGGCTGAACGACTCATCCCTCAGCAGTTAATTCATCTTTCACCTTTTCTAGGTAGGTGTTCTCCATTAGTCTAGATTAGATGTCCTTCCTAATCTGTACTTTCCTTAGCTATAGCACCTATTATATTGTATTAGCATTTTTAATATATGTTTTATTGATTTTTATTATTAAAAAAATGATACTGATCCATTGTGGATATTTCAGAAAAATATAGAAAACAAGCTTAAAGAGAATCAAATTAGTCAAATCTGTTACTATCCCAGATATTCACTTTGTGCCCACAAGTGAACACATTTTGCTATATATCCTCCTCCCTATGTGTGTTTGTGCCCCTTCTTACTTTGCACAATGCGGGCAATGATCTTTTTTAAACTGTAGATTATTCAAACCTTTCCTCTCCTTAATAGTCTTTTAAAATATCATATTGCCTTTAGGGAAAGATTTTATAACCTTACTCTAACCTGTAAAGCCAGGAAAGATCTGGTCTCTACTTACCTTTCCATATTTACTATATGCCACTCTCCCCACCTCTTGCTCCTCATGCCACATTGGAGTTCTCACCTCTTTATACATACCATGCTCCGTCCACCTTAGACTTTGTCATTCTATTCGCTCCACTGTGAACACTTTTACTCCAGCGTTTCATGGAAGTACCTTGTATTTATCATTCAAATCTCAGTTTAAACGTTACATTTTCAGAGAAGTGATTTTCTAATCTACTTTAGCTGTGGAAAAGCTGGTATAGCATTTCTTACATCTACTTCATAACAGGCATACTACTTGGAATTACGTGTTCAGTATCAGTTTCCCCACCACCAAATTTACAAACTCCATATGTATGTCTGTCTTACTCACCTCTGTATTCCCAGTACCTACCATGTACTTGAAACATTTCAGGTGCTCAGCATTGCTTAGAGGAAAAATAATAGAATATGTAATAAAAATGGGTTTTTATCTATTTTTTATTTAACAATATTTTATGGATATCTTTCCATATCAGTAAATCTAGGTCCAATGTCAATTTTGGTGGTTCATTGTATGTATTTCTCATCTTGCATCATTATTATTTTCTCTTTCCCTGTATATTTTCCTAACTAGACTATGATCTTCTTTAACACAGGGACTAGACCCCTTTCTCTATAGCTCCAGTGCCTAGCATGTAGTAGGAATTCAATAAATATTACTGAATAAATGAATGAGAAAAATTTACAACCACAGCAATAATGGTTACCAATTACTGAGAACTTTCTATAGTGTGCTGAGCACTATACTAGTTCTTTATATGTTTAGCTCACTTAACACTCACAACAAGTATTAGCCCAATTTTACAGATAAAGAAACAGAAGCCTAGAGAAGATAAATAATGTACCACAAGTCTCCCAGTTGGTAAATAGTGTAGCTGGATTAGGACACAGGCCGTCTGGCTACAGATCTGAGTCCATAAAGGGAATCAGAAAGAGATTGCTGGATCAGGCTAAGAAACATTAGCAGTGACTTTCAAGACAGAAGATCTGTGAGGCAGAGGTTGTTTGGTGAGTATGCTGAGGACAAAAGTAGGAGGTTTTGAACCATGGTTCAAAAAATCAGAACCACTATATCAGGGATGAGCATAGGGAACAAATGAGAAATTAGTGAAAGTAATGGCTGAGGATGCAGCAGGGCAGCATTCCTGAAAACCATGGAGGATCGAAGTAAGAGGTCTAAGTAAACGAGAAGCATGATTGAACTTGGTCTTGTATGTAAGAAAATGGTATAAGTCCCACCAAACAGGACTTTCCATGAATACTCATGGAGCCATAATGACAGTGAGTGGTCCCTTCCATAAACCGGTCTGAGATTTGAGATCCTTTCCTTTAGGCTAGTTATCAAAATATTCAAAGTACACAAAATACAAATCCCTAAGAACTTTTTCTGGGAACTCTCTTTGTGTGTTCTCCATTATTCCATATTGTTTGTCAGTTCTTGATATCATACCCATGAAAAGCTCATTCCTCTTACCAGTAGTAGACCTTTTATCTAGGGTATGGTATACTTAAGGATTTGAGACAGTTGTCAAATGATAAACGTTTTCATTTTCATTACTTTGAGAGGTAAAAGATAAGAGCTGTAACAAGGTACTTACTTGGATATAGAATAATAGCTATGAGGATAGATACAATACAAATACTATTTATTTTCTAAAATAAAAGCCTCTTGCAGTCAGTTAATAAAAACTCACAATACATGCACATACAGAGTCTATTTCTCACTTGCTTTTGATATGTAAGACCTGAAGAAAACTTAGAAATAAAATTACACAAATGCAGGAACAAATCAACAGGGTTGAATACAGTTAAACTCTCCATGCCAAATACCTACAGTTAAAAAGAAATATTTTAATAATAGATCTAATCTATTAATAACTTTAAAAATGTTTTTGAAAACAAGAAAAACTTTGCCTTTTGGGACTGTTATTTTGACTGAAGAAAATGATTTCTTCCCCTAAAACCTAATATTTAGGCATTAGGAAAAATTAAAAGGAAAAATATTATCAAACTATAAATAACTAACTTAAAATCTGAATGAATGTTTCACCCATCTTTGTTCCATGGTAATGACTAACCATAGGTTAAAAGTCAATTGTTTTAATGCTATCAACCATACCCACCAGATTTGCCTTCATTGCTTCTCCATCATCCTTTAGTGAAGAGTTATGTCCTCAAACTATAGTTAGATCTACCTGTAATAAATGTATATGATTATGATAAGTGTATGATGTGTATGTGTATGTTTGGGGGAAAATAGATCTGGGGAATGAGGACTGAGATAAGTTTATAAGGAATAAATATGGAATACAAGGGAAAAATCTAATTAGTTTTTTTCATTTATTTTTTTAGATAATTCCATTAGTAATTATTTGACCATATTATTAAGTACAAAACAAACATAATAATTTAAAAAAAAGGGTAGAGGGCAGACTTCCAGTTTCAAAATGGTAAACATTTGATACGATCTCCCCTTTTACACTAAAATCATAGAAATTAAGGAAAATATATTTTAAAAATAAATAAAATAGCCATAGTAAAAAACTAACAAACAGAAAAAGAATTACAGAAATAGTAGTTGACCTTTCAAAAATACAAGCAGACAAGAGAAAGGTCACAGTCCAGGATTCTCTTAGGAAAGTTCTAACCTAGGAGGTAAGACCAGCAGCACAAGCACTCCATGCCTCGAGATGAAATCTAGGAAAAAGAGCTAGACCCAGGTGCAACTGGCAGGATGGTTAGTTGGAGTACCACAAAGGGAGGAGCCAGGCAAGTCAACCCTAGCATTGCTCTCTCCTCCGCTCCTGTAAGATAAATAGTATCTACCTCCCTTCAGGAAAGATGAATATGGACACTTATTGCAGAGAAATAGGGCAGCATGCTAGAGGGCTGGTAACACTAAGAGGAATGAGGAGCACTCTTAACCCAGAAGACCTTCATCAAGTCTTTCTGGTTGTAACCACCAAGCATAACACCCTTCAGCAGATTTAGAGAGAATGTGGTAGAAGAAATATTTCAAGAGGTAACAACCTAGCATTCTCCAAAACTTTGCAGAGACATGAGACTTCAAAAGGGCCACGAGTGCCACACAAAATTAGAAACACAAAGACTAGACGATGAAATCTTAGATATCAAGTTAAAGAGGGAAGTCTTGAGGCTACTAGAGAGAAAAGACAGATTCCTTACAGGATAATAAAAACAGATTTCATCAGCATACTCCTTGCAATGACACAACAGAACAAAACACTGAGTGAAAAAAACTTTGAACCTGAAATTCTATACCTGGTCCAATTAACGGATAAACAAAGCCATTTTCAGAGAAAACAGTAATTGAGAATTTGATGGTCTTGTTTTCCAATTCTGTATGAGTTTGGTTTAACATTAAATATGTAAGTAAGTTTATATATTTCAGATATAATATATAGCTGATCCTACCGTTAAGCCTCCTGCCAATTGCCTACTACGTATGCATGTATATATTTGTTTCTTTGCAACTAAATTGATTCTTTGGGAGCTACACTCAGTTTGTTCCTTTGGCTCATATGGTGATTTTCTATCCATTCCCCTGTGCTTCCCCACCAACTTACAAACAATGATCTAAGTTTTAACTTTACGTGAAGGCTAATGTCTCTGGCCTGAATCTCCTGTCTGTAAAGCCTATCCTTCTACAACCTCACATGTCTGCCAGACTTCAGTCTCCACCTCTCCCAATCTGGCTCATTCAAATACCACTTAAACCTTGGTTAGGACAGATTGAAACTTTTAGTAAAACACACAAGATTATATGTTCTTTTAGAGTTTTAGGCTATAATGTGTCCATAGTAAATCAGAAGAAATAAAAGAATCCTTAATTTCTTTAAATTTAAATGTTAACCTTGCAATTTATTAGCTGTGTGACCCAGGGCAAGTTTTACTAAACGTGCCTAAACCTGTTTTTATAAAATGAGAATACCTTTTTTACCCCAGGATTATTGTGCAGAATAAATGACATAATATATTTAATGACATAATATATTTAAGGAGCCAGACAATATTAGGCTGTCAATAAATGTGAATTTTCTCTAATTCCTCCCTCTTAACAGCAGTGCAAATTCTGCTGTTAAGAGAAATGTGAATTTATTTATCCTTGAAAAATAATTTGAGAAATAGAAATAAAATTTCATTTTTCAAGTCCATGAATAAAGTTTAAAATGAATACACAAGATGATATTTTAATTTACCCATGTTGCCATCTGTGAATGCCTATTTAAAATCAAATTATCAAATATTTGAGTATGTAACATACATAAAACACTCCCAATATATTTATACATATAGTTATATAATATAGTTGTGTAACTAAACTATTTAACCAGAACACTTGTTTGTTAATTTACAATGAGAAATATTGTCAATATAGTTAAGTGGGATATATTTTTCAGTTTGGCCTGACCAGCACATCCTCTTCTGGGAGGCAAATCTACTGAGAAAATAAAAGTATCAGAATATTCTCTAGCAAGCATGAAATCAGAACAAAAGGCATTAGTTATGTAGTTCCAGTGTACCCAATGTTTCTTCCCTACAATGGATATCTATAGCTGGCTTATCCAAAAACTAGAGATGACCTCTCACCTTCTCCTTAGCATCATGCTGCTTTTTACTATGGGAGGTCAACTTTGGGACTCTACTTGTTTCTGCTTCTGTGGCTGAATTGTTCTTTCTCTACTTTTGTTTTGCCTTCAATCAAGGTTCTGGAACTATGTAATGAAGAGTGAACTTTAAATTTTGAATCAGGAGAAACTTCCAATTAGAAAGTGGCATGCAGCTTTTCCGCATTCTGATGTGGAAATTAGGTGGGCCCTTTTTCACTTGTACACAAGTAGCTTTCCATTATTCTTGAGGAGAGTCCTGAATGTGGGGAAGCAGCCCCCATCAGAGGTCTGACACTGGGCTTAAGTGTATATAAATATAAACATAAAATTATATAAAAATATAAATTTGGTTTACTAGCAAGACCACTTCCACAGAGCTGAAGATAGTTTCTCTTAAATCTGAATTTAGTCTATCCTCTACCAGAAAATTATTATTTTGGTCTTAGAAGTTGTGTTTATAATTTTTGTTTAAGAATTTGTTTCTGGGGACTTCATCAGTGGTTCAGTGGCTAAGACTCTGTGCTCCCAATTCAGGGGGCCTGGGTTCGATCCCTGGTCAGGGAACTAGATCCCACATGGTGCAACTAAGAGTTTTCCCATAATTATCCAGACACAAAAATAAAAGGTAACCTCCGTTTTTAGTGACAAGCTGATGAAGCTGCACATGTTGGGGGAGGAGGTGGGGAGGTCATCTCACAGTCACCTCTTCACATTTACCTACAACCATTTTCTCACTTGTTTTTCACTCAGTCTTAACTTCTTGAGAAGGCATGTTGCTAGGCTTTGGCTTTAAAAAGAACAGAAATTAAGCAGTTTTCCTTTGGAGTCAGTAAATGAGGAAAAAAATAAAAACAGTAACAAAATTAATGGCTACAGGGTACCACCAATTCAGATATGGGTCACGTCTTCTCACAGAGAACACATCTTAAAACTTATACTTTCCTCTGTTGTCATGAATGTTTAATCTGTATGAATATTTTGCACACATGTATAATAGAATTGTATAGAAGAGAATTCTGGGACTTCCCTGGCAGTCCAGTGGTTAAGACTCCACGCTCCCAATGCAGGGGGCATGAATTTGATCCCTCGTCTGGGAAGATCCTGCATGCTGCATGGCGCAGCCAAAGAAGAAGAGAATTCTGTATGTTAAAAAATTGACATTGTATAGGTCTGTATGTTTGTATTTGCATTTGGAAGGATCTGCTGCCCTGCAGTTCAAGACTGAGAATTTTGACAGGAGGTGAACTATCTGGATTGGATGTAATGTGGAAGTGGGGTGGGTATCTTCTGTTTGGAAGGAACTGCTTAAACACAAGAGGTGAAACTCCAGCTACGCATCATTATCCAAGGAGAAGAAGTATTTTAGTTTTGATGGAAAGTCACTAAAGAGTCATTGTGAACTCAAGCTGTGCAATGTTGTACAGACTACAACATGTCAGAAAAGAACAAGCAAAGGATAACAAGACTTCTGTGTGTTGGGTTATTTTTAACAAATTCATTCTATTGATGTGACGAGGTTTTAATTCATTTTATAATTATGAAAAGTACCTATACAAAATGTCTACTGATTATAAATTTTGTGTAATCTATAAGTATATTGTAAATGATAGTGCAGCACATGCAGAGAAACAAGTGTTTTTATAAGTGTAAACAGAGAGAGGAAATAGCTGGATAATAGAAAGTGTCCATGTGCAACTTTACAAAATAGTGTCAAATTGCTCCCAAATGTAGTTTATCAATTTACATCCCCATCAGTAGTATGTGAGAGTTCCTGTGTCCATCCATGGTTATTTCTGTCATTATATCTCAAGTACCTAGCACAATGCTGAACACATAGTAGGAGGATAAGTGATGTCTGATGAATGAATGAATAAATGAAGACCATGGTTTGTTTACCATTGGGATAGTCCAAAACACAGGTCCAGCACCAGCTCCAACAAAAGCAAGTGGGGGCAGAGCCAGCATTACACAAGGGTCTGCTCAGAGAAGCAAAGTAGAACATACTACCTGGAAAGAATAGTGGCAAGAAAACAATCAAATCCCAGGTGAGAAAAATGTAACAGAAGATGGCCAAGGCATGGCAGGTAGGCAGTCTGTCAGTAGGCAATATGCAGAGATCCAGGCAGCAATGTGACTACCTCAGTGAGTTCTTACCAGTGGGAACCTTAACTCTGAAGGCAAGACCCCAGTTTCTGGAAGGCAGTATCCTAGAAACTATGGGCTTTTAGGGGGGAAAGATAGTAGGATGCAAAGGACTTTAAGGAGGATGGGGCATTGAGTGGAACTAGAAAAAATCCCAGAGCTAGAAATCAGAGTGGGTCTGCCAGACCATCTATGCCTTTATTCTCAGCCCTAGACCAACAGTGTTCACAGATGTCAATATATTTCTGGCTGTAGTTCAAGATCCATGGTGTCAATCTTAAAATATTTCTTTCCTGTTCATAATTCATTTTACCCTGGCCACCTTCTCACTGACGGCCATCATTTGTATTCCATTCCTTTCTCTGTCTAATCTTTCCTGATTTGTAATTCAGTCATTTACTCCTGGTTGCCATCTTTAACACCAAATTGTGGCTTCCCAATTTTAGTTCAATCCAATGACGTGTTTATTCCAAGTTAATCTGCTAGTATTGATTGTCCTCCTCACACACTTTATTGTCTATGGGATATTTCTGTATCATCTTCCTTGTATTACTTACTTCAGGAAGGATTATTTTCCAATACAATGACAAGGGAAAGGGAAACCAAAAGATGATCAGATATTGGGAACACAAAAGAATTCTAAATTTATCTAAAGTTCTGAGAGAAAGAATACCTACAGTAGTGGCTCGACATTCATTGACTTCAACAGTGCTAGGACTATGTTTTCCAAAGAAGTAGGCACACAGTATCAGGAAGTCAAAACACAGTCACAGCATATTATGATGGTGAAACAGTGCAAATGATAACATTGTCCGCAGTCTTCCATCTGTGTCCTATGCATCCTATAATAAGGATATAACATAACATTGTTTCTTTGTGATCCCCTAGTGTCTCTATATACTGAAGAGATAGGGTTAAATTTTATTCTTTAATTGGATCACATTAATTTTTAATTTGATGCTAAAAAGTTCAAAGAATGTGCAATGCATAACCATATTTAATAGGCACATAAATATCAATTAATGAAGGGGGAAATTTTACTTATCTCTGAAAGCATTGCTGATTTAACTGAGGGACTTGAACTTTAGCTATACTCAGAGATATGTACTTCATTTGTCTACTGTAAGACTGGACACTATGAGCTTTTTCACAAATTTCCCTAAATCAATAGTTTCTTGGAATATTGACAAATGAAATATTCACTACCTTCACTCCTTTCCTGGCACTCATAGGGCATATCTGAAATATTGGACAGCATTTGTACCATCAATACAATGTAACAGATCTCAAACATTAAATATATAGAATGCAGAATTAAATTGAGAATTTTTGATCAGTCCTATTCTACAAAATCCAAGTTCATGCCTACTACCATACAGTAGGCACTGGTTGGGATTCAGGTCTCACAATCTCTCCTTGGTCTGTAGAATCTATGAGCTGGGTCTCACCATGAGATCAACAAGTGTTTCTTTAACAGGCTACATTTCCCATCCTTTTCACTGTTGGAACTCAATGAGATTATCCATTAAAAGAATGACACTGAACCTGGCACACAGTAAGCTGTTGGTTCATTCATTTATTCATGCAACAAATATTTATTCCTACAAGTATTCCTAATGCAGAAACCTAACACTATGGTCTGTGCTGGAACTCAATCTAGAATATGTTATACATGTATCTTAAAAATTTGCATGCTACCGTGTGGATATACAGATCTATCTATTGAGAGAGAGACAGACAGAGAGACAGAGACAGAGGGAGAGAGGGAGAGAGAGAGAGAGAATGTATAGTCTTCTTAGTCAGGAGTAGAATATTTTGTAACTGCATAGCCTTGCCCTTGGATATCTTAGAAATTACTTAAAGAGAGGGAAAGAAGAACTATAAGGAGGAGGAGGAAGTGAGAAAAAGAAAGAGGAAGAGGACGAGGAGAAGAAAACACTAATCCAATGGTATTTTGAAATGATTCCTTTCTCTTTTTATTTTCTTTACAGTCTGTTTTTTTAACTAATTGATATACATTCTAGTTTTCTTGTTTTGTTTTTATCTTCTCAAATTGTTCCAATTATCATGTATAAATTTAGAGAGTATGCAAAAAAATATATATATACATACTGGAAAAACTGAAGAAACAAGATAACTTTGAAGTTACCAGTTATCACCAGAGCCCAGCTGGGCCCTTAGATACACTTGGTGTATGGGCCTAGAAGAACCACCCTCTTTGGCAAACTGTAGTCTGCTGACCCTGGCAGCTGAAGTGAGGGTTGCTGCCTGAGGCAGAGGCATTATGAGGTAATAACAACAGGTAAAATTAATGAGGGTGATGACAACCAAGAAATAGATGAGCCAGAAAGCCATCCCAGGATACTTTCAATCTACTAAAAAAGGAGTAGGATGACCGGAAAGCATTAATAGTCAAAGGCAAGATGTCCTCTGTTCTCAAATCAACCACAGCGAGGAACCAGACAAATAGTTAATAAATCTTGTCCAAAGAAAATACATAAAGAATTCAAATCTTCCTTAACTGAAAACTCTTTCATCTGTTCTCCACTATTTGTTCATCAATTTATATCCTTACCTGGATTTTAAAAAAATTTAAGATATCTCTTTCATTTCTTCTGGAAAGTGGTATGCATTAATAATTTATGCCTTACCTCCTTTTTTTTGAAAAGCAGTATAGCAATGTTTTTGATGGATTAATTGCCAAATGGTCCTGACACATCCACCTGTGTATACACAAGCTCACATTAGGCATGACAAATGCAGAATGATATGTAGAAACTAACTTTGGCAAAAATCCTGACATGTGGCATGTGCCATTATAGGAAACTTGCCTAGCACAGCACGTACACAACTAGAGAGTTTGCCTTAAGAACAGTGCTACGGGTACATATATTTTGCTATTTCTTCTGAAAAGTGCTTTGAAAATAGTCATTTACATCACACAACAGAGACTTGTATCCAGAGAGGTATGTCAAAGTAAATTTGCCTTAGAAATATTTGCCAAAAGAATAAATCACTTTTCTTAGATCAGCCTACTATCTAAAAGTTTCCCCCTCACATTGCAGAAGGATAAATATTACAAGGTTAAAAGGAATATATACTTCCTATAATGCTTGTATACAGTCTTCCTAGAAAAGACAGCTGAGACATTTGGGGGATCTTTCTATAACCTTTTTTAATACTGGTTATATAAATGCATATATTTCAACTAAATTATGGCCAATGTTCAAACTAAGGATGAAATAATCAGTAAGATTTTTTTTCTGCCTCCAAGTCTCAAAATTAAGTTTTCCCTTGATTAGACTTCTTAGTTCAATACGTATTTATTGTTTTATTACTGAAAAATGATATATATAAGATCTTATGCTAAAAGGTAACATAGAAAATGCAAATAAAAAAATAAGCAGATGTCTTTCCTTGTAAACTAGTACTTAGTTGGAGTTGTAGACTTTTCAGATGATTTTTCAGATCTAACTAATATCAAAATAATAATTAAAAAAAATACAAACACCCCAAATAAAAATCCGAGCAAGCCTAGTGCTTGTTTCCACAGCAAATATACTAAAATTGGAACCATACAGAGATTAGCATAGCCTATACCAAGGATGACACATAAATTTGTAAAGTGTTCTTTGTTTTTCAGTTATGCAAGATAAATATTACACCTCAATAAAGGTAGGAAAAATAGCTTACTGTGTGCCAGGTTCAGTGTCATTCTTTTAATGGATAATCTCATTGAGTTCCAACAGTGAAAAGGATGGGAAATGTAGCCTGTTAAAGAGACACTTGTTGATCTCATGGTGAGACCCAGCTCATAGATTCTACAGACCAAGGAGAGACTGTGAGACCTGAATCCCAACCAATGCCTAATGTATGGTAGTAGGCATGAGCCTACTATCTAGGACTTCTAAATTTTTAACTTATTTTGATTATCAGTATTGTCTGAAGTTTCTGTAATGGGCATTTATTTACTATCTGGAGGTTAAGAACAAACACAAAATTTCTTTTTCCTCCAAAAAATATGATTATCCCAGGGGCTTCCCTGGTGGCACAGTGGTTCAGAGTCCTCCTGCCGATGCAGGGGACACGGGTTCGTGCCCTGGTCCGGGAGGATCCCACATGCCGCGGAGTGGCTGGGCCCGTGAGCCATGGCCACTGAGCCTGTGCATCCGGAGCCTGTGCTCCGCAACGGGAGAGGCCACAACAGTGAGAGGCCCGCGTACCGCAAAAAAAAAAAAAAAAAAAAGATTATCCCATATCAAGTGATTTTCTTCTTCTTTCTATTTTAATGTAAATTTTCAAATGTTTATAATAGATATATAGAATAAGAAAAAAGTAATAATTATTTTATTTCTAAAAAGACTTTCATGTTGAAATTGTTTATTTTTTTAGCCTGAGTGCTGGGAGCATAAAAAGATGGAATTTAGGAGACCAGCACAGTACAAAGGCTTAAATACTCTATTAAAAATGATGAATCAGCAAAGGCAGAAGTATTATCTTACCAGTGTAGAAGGATGTTCTGGGCCCAGCTGGGTAAGCTATAGTTCAGGCTTAGGCAAATTCACCACTTCTACTAAAGTGAGCTGCTAGACCAAGTCCTATCCTCCATCTGGCCAGAAAGATAGACAACTAGAAAGCATTTGAAATGGAGATAGCAAGCCCAATTTATTCGTAGTATCAAGTACTGTTCCATGAACTGTCTGATCACTTATATAATGTTATTTTGAGTTAGAAATTAAGGTAAAAGGCCCAGAAATAGCTTAAGGAAATTTGCAGGCCCTACATCACCAGAATGTGCAAATCACTTCATCTCCTGGACCAAATTGTTTATTCATTAGTAAAATCAATATTTCTATGGTCTTTCTCAATTCTAGTAGTCTATGATGTGTATTGTTTCATAATAAATGAATTTACTCATATGAGGAAATTCCTGTCCTCTAATTTCATTCTGGGAAATATTTGACCAAAGTGAAATTGATCTCAGAGAGGCAGCAGTGAGCAGTGGCATGAAGCAAGATCTTAGTTCCCTGCCCAGGAATTGAACCTGGATGGCCTGGATGAAAACCAGGAATCCTAACCACTAGACCAGCAGGGGCAGAGGCTAGAAGCAAATTTTCCCTGGCTCTTGCCCCCCATGAAAAATGTATTTCTCGAGGATGCAAAAACTGTAAAAAATAGGTACAAAGTTTATTATTAGAGACACAGTACAACAACAAGTGCGAGAGCACACAGAGAAACAGTTCGTTTAGCTAAGACAGAAACAAGGCAGAGATGCACACCCAGAGAGACAGAGTGTGGGCATCCTCCCTGATGAGGAGGAACACAGTAAAGAGGCAGTTAAGTCATTTTTTTTTTAATTATTTATTTATTTTTGGCTGTGTTGGCTGTTCGTTGCTGCGCGCAGGCTTTCTCTAGTTGTGGCGAGCAGGGGCTATTCTTCGTTGCGGTGCGTGGGCGTCTCATTGCGGTGGCTTCTCTTGTTGCGGAGCATGGGCTCTAGGTGCGCAGGCTTCAGTAGTTGTGGCTCGCGGGCTCTAGGGCACAGGCTCAGTAGCTGTGGCGCACGGGCTTAGTTGCTCTGCGGCATGTGGGATCTTCCCGGACCAGGGCTCGAACCCATGTTTCCTGCATTGGCAGGCGGATTCTTAACCACTGTGCCACCAGGGAAGCCCAATTAAGTCATTTATACAGGGAAGTTCTTTCAGGTCTTTGTTTACCTTTGGCCAATTATCTGGTTTCTTTTTCCACACCTGACCTGCCCTAGGACCCTTCCCAACATGGGTGTGCCACTTTTTCCAAGATGGATTCCAGCCCAGAGACCTATGGGGGGGCCCTTGGCATCACATATTATGGGATGGTGCCCCTTCCTTTTTGACCCCCAAGGAGCCTTTCTGTGCATGTGCAGTGTCTCCCTTGCCCCAAGGATGGGAAATATATGACCTCTTGATCCTTTACTCAAAACAAGGTTTAGTCCCTATCTGTTCCTGCCATGACTGTTATCTTAAAGTGTCCTCAGAAGACAAACCTGGCTATTTACCCTGTTTCTGTTGTTACTTCTATTTCGAAGTGTAAACAGGAGTCTGGTTGTAAATATCTAACCTGGAGCCCAAGTATCTCCTGTCTCAAGAAATGCAAACAGGAGGCTAGTTGTAAGTGTCCAGCCTGAAGCCCATCTTTTTCTTGCCCCAAGAAATGTAAACAGGAGGCAGTTTTAAATTCCTAGCCAGAGCCTATGTATCTCCTGCTTCAAAGTTAATAGAGAAAAAAAAATGTTGATGACTAGTTATCACATAGAAATAATAAAGCAGCTATCAGAATGTAATTTTAGTTGTGGTTCTTAAAGGAAAAAATCTTTAATGTCCACCCAAAATACTGCACAATGTTCTTTATGAGGGAAAACTCCAAAGTAGGCATCATTCAGCTAAGGCAACAACCCTTAGAAATTCCTTTATTTTTGTTCTGAAGTGCCAAGCCAATAACATCATGTTGATGAAATCTTCAAACTTTGTCCCTCGGTGCCATCATGACAACATGCAAACATTTTAACAGTGTGTACATTAATAACTGTTGTCACCTGCATAATTTCTCTAGGAGTTTGCCTACTAATCTTACCACTCACTTAAGCGGTTGTGAAACTGTTGATGTATGTAGGTTTTTTTTTTTGAATTTATATTTTTTATTGGAGTCATATTCCATTGCGTACATGGACCACTTCTTCTTGGTGCATTCCTCTGTTGATGGACATTTTCGTAGCCTCCAAGTGTTGTCTATGGTAAATATTGCTGGAGTGCAGGATTTTCAGCCTGTATCTTTTTTTATGGTTTTGATTTCTTTTGCGGTACGCGGGCCTCTCACTGCGGTGGCCCCTCCCGTTGCAGAGCAGAGGCTCCGGATGCACAGGCCCAGCAGCCATAGCTCACGGGACCAGCCTCTCCACGGCATGTCGGATCTTCCCGGACCGGGGCACGAACCCGTGTCCCCTGCATCGGCAGGCGGACTCTCAACCTCTGCGCCACCAGGGAAGCCCTGTAGTTATTTTTTAAAAGCCCCAAAAGAGTAATTATTCTATAAGGGTAGGTGGATACATATAATTCAGAATTTTGACTCAGAGATCCCTACCTAGAAACTCCCTGACAATGAAACTTTGTCAGAGAGACAAATGCTCTTATATATACAGAAGAGACCACAGTGCCTGGAGAAGAGAGGGTGTAGTCACCCCAAAAATAAGCGGTGGTACTTTGGTTGCAAAGCCCAGGAGCAAATGTCAAAAGCTGGTGTTTTTCTGCAGCTTTCTTCCCTTTACTTGTAGCCTTCCAAATGCTGCGCACACTCACTCACAGTAAAGTCTGAAATTATGAAAATCCCTGGGAATGAAATTGAGAATTTAACAGTTTCTCATTTTCAAAGAGCAAAGAATCTTTCTTATAGAGAAAAGGCAGTCATTTTTCAGTGGATTAATAAATCCTTTCATTCTTATCTGGAAAAAGGCCTCTTAGAAGTTGTTTGATCTTTCATATTCTTTTAGCTCAACTGGTCAACTGAACACTGATGTGTGATTTAGACATCTTTTTTCCTGCCATTGGAGCTAATGCTGTTGACTCATTTTGTTGCCAAAAGTTCATATGCCTGATGCACAGTGAGGCCAAATAAACCCAAACGTCAGAATATGGAGCAGAGAAAGAACCATGCAAAGGGAACAGGTGGCTGGTGCTCAAAAGACCTGAACTCTCCTATGGGTTTCAGGGAAGAGTTTTTGTAGGCAGAATCTGGGGGGAGGGCTGCAGCGTGTGTGACTTTCTTCTGGTTGGTTGGTGGTGAGGTAACAAGGCAGTGTCCCCACAACCTCAATCAGGAGCCTTCTGCTTCCAATTGGTCTGGAGTCTCAGCATGTACTTACCATTCTCCACCTGGATGGGGTGTCTTAGTTCTAGAAGAACTCAAATGTGTATTGTTATGTGCATTCCTTGAGCGGGGAACTAGGATTCTGCTTTCTTGCTGCACTATTGTTTCTTGACTGCTTTTCCTTTGTTTCTGCATTCTTTCATTTCCCTAATCACAAACTGTTTGAATCTGCACTTCGGAGCTCAGGGAAGTTCTAGGAGGCTGAAGCCTTTTTCCTGCAAACAAGAAATGAGGGGTAGGGAAGGTGGGGACACAACAAGGCTTTTGTACGTGGGAGGGTTCCACAGGGTCCTGCTCGGTTTCAGTTTGAGGAAACCACCATGAAACCCTCAGGTGAGGAACCACTGGTTGTTATTACTAAGTTGAGCAAGTTTTAAAACTAGTAACATGGAGAGAAAATGTCTAAAGTGTGAGTCAATCCTCTTCTTTTTTCTGAATAAAGACTTAAACTGTATAATAATTATAAGTGTGATCTAAAAAGGGGGGGATTATAAACCGAGTTGTAAGCATTAAGCTGGATATAATACAGCTGCTTCAAGTCAGATCTAGCTATTCATTTAAGACCCCAACAAGCATAAATATACTCACCTGGGAGGGAGTCATGCTCTGAATGATGAGTTCATGCTAAAGGATTCATCCAGATTATATGCTCTAAAAACTGACATGTCTGTAAAGTTTCTCAAATATGATATGATACACATATCTCCTCCTTGGTCTGCAAAGTCCAGCTCTTTTGAGATTCTTCTCCAGCCTGAGACTAAATTAGCCTTTTCCTTCTCCTTGCCCCCATAGTACATCATAGATTTGAAACCTAGCAGGACCCTGTGGAGTCATCCTGGGTACAAAAGCCTTTCCTTTTCTAGTTTGTAGGAAAAAGGCTTCAGTCTCCTAGACCTTCCCTGAATTCCAAAGGGCAGATTCAAACAGCTGCAAGTCAGGGAAGTAAGGGAATGCAGAAACAAAGGAAAAGGAGTCAAGAAACAATAGTGCAGCAAGAAAGCAGAATCCTAGTTCCTCCTCAAGGAATATACATAACAATATACCTTTGAGTTCTTCTACTGGAACTAAGGCCCCCACCCAGCTGGAGGATGGTAACTGCATGCTAAGACCCCAGACTGTTTGGAACCAGAAGGCTCAAGATTGAGATTCCTAGAACACTGCCCTTTTACCTCACCACCAACCAACCAGAAGAAAGTCACATACTCTGCAGCCCTCCCCCCAGATTTTGCCTATAAAATCTCTTCCCCGAAAATCATTAGGGAGTTTGGGTTTTTTGAGCATGAGCCACCTGTTCTCTTTTCTTGGCCCTGCAATAAAACTTTCTCTGCTCCAAACTCCAATGTTTCCATTTGTTTGGCCTCCCTGTGCATTGGGCACACAAACTTAGGTTTGGTAACAAATTCTGTTGCCAAAATCTTGGCTTTTTGTGCACCGAACAGAAATATGAGACACAGTTATGGAGGAGAAAGAAAGAGTGGCATTATTTCTTTACCAGAAAATGAGGGAACACAACCAGCAACTCAAGAACTGTGCCCACTTCCCTGAGGAATAGGGAGAGATTATAGAGTCAGGACTTGTGGTCGGAGGTATGTGATAAGGATCAAGGGAGTAACAGTCTTGTGTTCTTCTTTCTTCTACAAAGTTTCAAAAGGGTGGGGTTGCTGGCAAGATTAGGGGGTGTGCAGGGTCTCAAGTGGTTGGGTCTTCTAATCTTTTAATTTTTTTTTGCGGTACGTGGACCTCTCACTGCTGTGGCCTCTCCCGTTGCGGAGCACACGCTCCGGACGCGCAGGCTCAGCGGCCATGGCTCACGGGCCCAGCCGCTCTGCGGCATGTGGTATCTTCCCGGGCCGAACCCATGTCCCCTGCATCGGCAGGCGGACTCTCAACCACTGCGCCACCAGGGAAGGCTGGGTCTTCTAATCTTGATGAGCTTCTCTGGTTCCTTTAATCTTGCCTCAGGTGGTTTCATGCCTGCTGCTCCCTTGATTAGCAACTGTTCGAATCTGCCCTTTGGAACTCAGGAAAAGTCATGGAGGCTGGAGTCTTGCCTATGAGAAATGGGGGACAAAAAGGCCTCTGTGCCCAGGAGTTGCACAGGGCCCTGCTCGGCATCAATTCTTCTGTTATAGTCATAGTTAATACATATAGTGTTTACTATGTGCTAGACATTTTTCTAGGTTCTTTAGATAAAAGAACCTATTAAATCACTTAAACTTCAAAGTAACTCTATGAGGAAGGTTCTATTATTTTCCCCATTGAGCAAATAAATGTTAAGGAATTCTTCAAAGGTCATGCACCCAGTAAATGAAATAACTGATTTGGAACCCAGGCAATTTGGATTAAAAGTCTATGCTCGTGGGGCTTTCCTGGTGGCGTAGTGGTTGAGAATCTGCCTGCCAATTCAGGGGACACGGGTTCGAGCCCTGGTCTGGTAGGATCCCACAAGCCGAGGAGCAACTAGGTCTGTGAGCCACAATTACTGAGCCTGCGCGTCTGGAGCCTGTGCTCCGCAACAAGAGAGGCCGCGACAGTGAGAGGCCCGTGCACCACGATGAAGTGTGGCCCCCGCTTGCCACAACTAGAGAAAGCCCTTGCACAGAAACGAAGACCCAACACAGCCATAAAAAAAAAAAAAGTCTATGCTCTTAACCACTATGCTAACTATTTCACTGGATTATAAGTCTCTTTACATTGTAGGTAATTGTGATATTATGATTTATAATAAGAAATATATAGTTGGTCTTCATCCCCATTTCTTGTACAAAGCTCTTAAAACCCTAGGAATTTCCTAAGTGACTAGAGCCATAAAAGTGTCTTTTGTTATGTTAATGAGTGACTTTTGGGAAGCCCCTAGATCACCTAAGGGTGGGGTCTGGTTGCCAGGGGAACCAACCACATGATTAGAAGTTTGGATCCTTTAATCCCACCTCCTGACTTCCAAGAAGAGGAGAGGGGCTAGAGATAGAGTTCAATCATCCTAGGCCAGTGATTTAATCATTCAAGCCTGTTGTAATGAAAAGGAAAGGGCTCTGAGTGCTTCCATGTTGCTGAACCAAAACACTTCTACATCGTCTGTTCCAGGTCCCAAACTCCATGAGGATAGAAGCTACTTTGTTTAGGACCTTGCCCTATGTATCTCTTCTTCTGACTGTTACTGCATATTTTAAAAAATATCCTTTGTAACAAACTGGCAATCTAGTGAGTATACTCATTTCCTGAGTTCTGTGAGCTGCTCTAGCAAATCAGTCAAACCCAAGGGCGGTGGGCATGGAAATCTCTGATTTATAGCCAGTAGGTCAGAAGAACAGGGGACAACCTGGACTTGCAATTGGCATATGAAGTGGAAGGCAGTCTTGTTGGACTGAACTGTCAATCTGATGCTATCTCTGTATAGATAGTGTCAGAACTGAATTGAATCATGGGACACCCAGCTGGTGACAGAAAATTGCTGGATGGTGTGGGGAAACAACCCACACAATGGAACTGGGTAAAGAATAATAGTCCTCCTTAAGAACTGACTTTCATTCCTTGAGGGTAGGTATTATAACTTTCTCATCCTTATATCCTCACTGCTGAGCTTAATAGATTTTGTTGAAATGAATTGTAAACTCCTTACAGACTAAAATCTTTATTCTTTTTACACTCAGAGTATTCAGTGTACTTTGAATGCTCTGCACACTAGGAATGAGAAATAAACATAGATAAAGAGATGAATTTATCTCCTTATGAATAGGGTAAATTTAAAAGAGAAGGGTAGCAAGTGCTGTAAAATTTAAAATATAAATGGAATTTATTTCAGAATCTGTTAAGGATTAAAAAGTCAGCAAATCTGACTCCTTTTCAAAAATTCGATTCTTCTTTCTCCTTAACAAACTCTCCAATAATTCACTTCTCTTAAAACCATACTTCCATCATCTTATGCACTTATAAAGTTTTTCCTTGGAGTTCTTAACCATTCACGTCTTAGATGAGCAATTCTGAGCCTTTTATCCTCCTGGGCACCGAAGCTGTTCCTTGGGTAAGGCAAACACATAATTCCCATCCATAGGGCTCACTAAAAGTACCTTAACCTCCCCAAAATTTTTTTAAGTCACTTACGCAACTCCCCATCTCCTCCTTTGATCCCATCCCCAGTCCTGGGAATCACTATCTAAGACCACTTCTTATCTTCCCCTTGCTTGTTACTGGCTTTTATTCTGTTTTGAAGAGCTAATAACCTTTTTCCATTTTTCTATTCTGTTAATTGAGAAAAAATATACAACCTTAAATTTGAGAGTTATATTTTATTTGGGGAGATTACTGAGGACTATAGCATGAGAAGGCAGCCACTCAGATAGCTCTGAGGAAACTGCTCCAAAGAGGTAAGAGAAGAGCCAGGATATATAGGAGTTTTTGCTGGAAAAAAAAAATGTAGTCGAACATCAAAAGATTACTGCTAATTACCAAAAAAAACCACCTCAAGTTAATGATTTTAGTGCTTTTCCATATATGCGAAGATGAAAGAGTCTGGGCTTATTGAAATTATTCCTTTGATATGCATCTTAACTATGTAGGGCCAGTATCCTGTTTTTCTCCATCCTGAATTCCCCTCAGTGTGCATAGTCGGGGACAACTGCAGTGGCTTATGGCTTGATGGAGGGCAACATTCACTCGTTACCGGAATGGCAGGCAACATTCTTCGTCCACGTATCTACTTCTTCACTAACGATCCTATCTATGCTTAGAATATACTCTGCTATATTCCAAAGAATCCAAGAATTCCCTGTAATAAGATCCCCTTTCTTTTCTAACATTCCAACAGATAAAATTCAGATTTCTGCTTACATAATTTCTTCTGTATTGTATCTTTGAATGTGACAGTTACTGTATTTGCCATATCAAAATCTTAATGATTTGACAAAGCCACAATCCAAAGTTGGTCTGGCAGCTCTCTTCAGCAGCTATCTTCCAAATGTTAATTCAGGGAAGCTCCACTCTCTCAGAATTCTTCACTTACAGTCTTGGGGCAATGAAGAGAGTGCATAGAAAATTATGAAGGACATTTAAGGAGCCAGGTCTGGAAGTGGCACAAATGGCTTCTGTCCACAGCCTCTTTACCAGTCTGTCAACCTAAATAAAACTAGGAAACAATAATCAAGCAAAAAGTGTTTATTTAGGATCAAAGGATTACAATTCCCGGCACACAGATACACAGACTCAATTCAATCAGTGTCCGCCAGGGAGTAAAATCAGGAGCTTTTAAAGGCAAAGAAGGGAGGTTTGCATTACAAACAATTTTAGTTGGAGTTAGAGACAGAAGCTAGTCTTGGCTAAACATGACTGAGTTCTCAGGCTATCCCTAGGGAGAAGGGAAAGTCTGTTACTGTGACAAGTTGCAAGTATTCTTGCTGAGTCCTTGGAATATTTGTGGTTTGGCCTAGTTCAAAAGTTCATGGCTCCACCCAGTGAGGACCTGTGTAAGGTCCATCTCCTTAATGGCCTACCAGCTCCATTTTAAAACCCCTTGATGTAAGTGAATCCGTTTTGTTTCACATTTCACAAGTCCTATGGCTTCAATCTAGCTGATCTAACTGCAGGAGGCACTTTGAACTATAGCATTCCCATATTCCCAAGAGGAGGAAATAAGATTAGAGAGCATCTAGTCAGTCTCTGCCACAGTCCTCCTTTCTGGCCACTCATTATTCCTTTTATTCATCCTCCCACACAGGAAACACCTTCACCCCCATCACTAACCCAAAACCTTTCATCACTAACTGTATCAACTCAAAATCCAGGCTCTCCAGTTGATATGTAGTCCTTCTCATCTAATTAAGATGTGAGGCCCTAGGCTCTGGAGACCAATGAACCAAAGAGACAAGTAAGTGATCTTCACCCAAAAACATATCTAATTACAATAGTGGAGTAGCGATGAGATAACCACAATAAATACTCCATTTCAAAGGAGAATTAAAAAAAAAGCAGTCACTGGTTTGAACCAATTTTGAAATCCCATTGGGCAGACATGGCCCTTGAGGAAGGGACAATTCTTGATTAGGCTCCGATTATGTTTTCCGGGGAGAACTCCATTATCCAATGTTCTCAACCTCTGGAAGGCTCCTCCTTGTCTGTTATCCTCCTCGACTGCAAATGGACAGATCAGGGCCTGCAGGTGAGAGGGGCAGAAAGGGGTCAGAGGGCTCTGGGGCCTCAGCAAGCAGGGGCAGTGGGGAGCTCCTGGACCCTGATGGGATTGGGGCCCCTAATGTCAAAACCAAGGAGGGTCAGAGGGCCCCAGGGTGGGAGTGCTGATAATCATAGCCCATTTCATGCATGGGGGAATCTGGAGACCCAGAAATGCCAGAATGCCCCAGGAGCCTGTAGTCCCCCTGGGGCGGTGGTGGATGGTGGCAGAGGCTCACTCATTCAGGGCCTCTTCCAGGTCCTAGAGGCACTACCTAAGCCTCCTCTAGATCCTCCTGCACCTGCAGCTCATACTGTCTTTGCAGCTCCTCTGGCAGGGACTATAGCTCTGTGGATGCAGCACCACCTGCGGGCAGGGCACCGAGCTGAGAGGCAGGCAGGTACTGGGTCTCCCAGCCCTTTGCTCTTCAAGCATCCCTGGCTCCAGCTCCACTCCCCCCCACCCCCCCACCCCCACTCACTTGGACAGCCACTCACTTTTGGCAACCAGACACCATATGCCATACCGGTTCTACTTTCACTGGTGCCCTGCCACAGGTTGTTGCTTACATACTGCTACCACTATCAGAGTAGATTCTCCACTAGCTCCCGATGCAAAGTCAAGTGGGTTCAGCAGATTGGTTGAGCCCTGGTCATGTTCCTGCGCCCTAGCTGAAAAGGAAGTTGGGATACAGAGTATATGGCCTCTGGGGCTTCTGTCAAAGATGCCTATGGTGGAGAATTCCCCAAATATACAAAGAGAGTTTGTACTCTGGGCAAAAAGAACAACAAAAGACAAACATTTACTTCAGACGCTTACTGAGCTATGCCTGGTAATTTCTGGGTTCCAGGGAAAGAAGTCAATGAAATAGTTCTTGCCTCTAAAAAGCTATAAAAGAAAGTATTTTACCTGACTCTATTCAAAGATATAGGAGCCTAGATATCTGACCTCATATGCACAGTATAATTTTTAACCAATAGCTTTTGATGAATATCAGCAGATAGCAACTCCAAAGTTACAAAAATACAGTACATGTGGATGAGTTTCTATGATTTCTCTTTAACTACTGAAGCTCTGGTTCCTGATCTAGCAGAAGGATCACCTGTTTTCATATAGAGTCATGTCAAACAATTTTAGAAAAAAGGGTAAATGAAATAAAGACTAATGTTATTCATTTTCCATTAATAAGTAGAGACTGGAATTTCAGATGTTTCATAAAAGAATATATTACCTTTTCTACATTATGATATAAAAGAACCGTGGATCTCTGAAGAATATATCTTCCTACAGAGAATAACAAAGGAAATGTCCCTCTCCAGGGTTAAATTACTAATTAATGTTCAATGAGCTGAATGATTGATCTTCTGAAAGAAAGTGCTATAGGTCATTCTCAGTTACCCTGCTTATTGTGGCAATGAACCAGGAAGTTTGTGACTTAGCCTGTTTTGTAGGGATGGATCAAAATCAGAAGCGGAGGAACCAGGTCTCACAGATCCTACTTCTTTGGGGAGCAAATCATGAGGAATGGTAACAATAATCAACAACCAGAAGACAAATGCTAAGAAAAATAAGCGGGACCTTATAGTTCCAACACAGTCAGATCCCAAAGGATTAGCATGTTCATCTGTCTTTAGATTTCAAAATAGTCATTTTTCCAACTACAAAATCATTTTGAAATGCAATATGTATAAACATTCACATGAAATAACCGGGAAAAAAAAGCATAATTATGATGAAAATAAAGAGGAAAGCTACATCACCACCCATTTACAGAGTGAATATAAATCAATTTACCACAATTATCAGTTTCCTTAGGTAATCTTTCTGAACCTATGCTTTCTCAATTCACCTAGTCAAAGAATTAAGTAACCTAACCTTCACTAGTTAGATGAAAGAAACAGATGACAGCTGAATTGTAATCATCAACTCTGAGTGATATAATAAGCTTTTTCTTTCTCAAATGGTAATGTCTATCATTTCTCACCGCAAAAAACAAACACACATACTCTTCTTTTTAAACTTTTTGAAGCATTTTAATCAGCAAGCAAGGACATTCTTCAGATTCCCTGAGATGTAAAGTTTGCATTTTTCCACATGACAAACCTTCCCTACACCATCAACTAAGGAGCAGTCAGTGATGTTAAAACACACTGAATATAATTAAATGTTCTACGTGGAAGCATAATATCCTCTTAATATTCACATTCAACAGTTAAGAAACTATTATTTCATCTATTTCCTCGAACAGGCTGTGCTGTATACTCCACTGCCTTCTTTTCCTTTTGTGATTTTTCAAAGGAAGCGAGACAATAAATAGAATATAGAGCAGAGAGTAAGTGCAAGACAAATAATTTTTAGAGGCACTGAGTTCCAAAGATATTCCTCATTCAAGGTCATGAATGATAACTAAAGAAAGATAAAATGGTAGCTTCAATTGAAGTAATTTCTAATGATAATGTATTAAAATCTGAGAATGCAATTTAAGCCTCACATTATACCAGTTAATGAGATAATTGCAAAAAAATTCCCACTATGAAAAAAATCACCATATTTTTCACATGGAAAGGTGAAGTTTTTGATGATCATGGTACATCATCTTCTTTTTAAATATATTTTCTACATTTATGTTTGCTAGTATACATAGATGTGTCAATTAGAGCTTTATAGCTTATCTCATTATTATCATTTGCCAAAACAGAATTAAAGTATAACTGCTATGATATTTATTATCTTTCCCTTACCCCAGACAGAATATAAGAGAAGGGAATCATTAGAAGCCTGAGAATTCAACATGCTCACGCTCAGATAGCACTGACTTTCATATGCTCTCAAATTACCCCAGACCCCATACTCCAGGTTCTACTATGTATTATTACTTTTAGATGATCGAGTGCACAAAGTTGAATTAATCACTCTCTCCCATTTCACTGTACATTATCAGCATCTGTCCAATTTCTCTTATTTTTCCTCCTTTCATTTTACTATTTTTTCCATGCATCCACCATCCTCATCTCTCTTCCACCCTTGTGTAAAAATACATATATTAAAATATATGCTCTTCCATGTTTATTTAGATACACGTGTATCCTTAGAAATAAGTGTAAGGTTGTTTTCTGAGTATGTGTGTTTAATCACCTTGAAAGATATTCTTTTATAAATCTCATATTGTTTCTTTTTTTTGTACTTGCCAAAATATTTTAAGATCCACCTAGCTATATATTAATCTGGAACATTAATTCTGATTACTGCATATAACTTTATTATGTGTCTATCTCTCACTGTACTTCTCATTTCTCTCTTGATGGGCATCTAGGCTTCTTCCATTCTTATTACCACACCCAGTGCTGTAAAAAATATTTTTAGGGACATGTGCAGAAGACCTAGGATATAATTGCTACATCCTATAGAGAATATAAGTAGAGTTAACATACCAAGTTGCTCTCTGGAATGGTTGCACTTACTTTCTTTTAAGCTTTATGGGAGACTTCTTTTTTTAAAAAAATTTATTTTATTTATTTATTTATTTATTTTGTGGCTGAATTGCATCTTCGTTGCTGTACGTGGGCTTTCTCTAGTTGCGGCAATCGGGGCTACTCTTCCTTGCAGTGCGCGGGCTTCTTGTTGCGGTGGCTTCTCTTGTTGTGGAGCACAGGCTCTAGGCGCGAGGGCTTCAGTAGTTGTGGCACGTGGGCTCAGTAGTTGTGGTTCATGGGCTCTAGAGTGCAGGCTCAGTAGTTGTGGTGCACGGGCTTAGTTGCTCCGCAGCGTGTGGGATCTTCCCAGACCAGGGCTCAAATGCATGTCCCCTGCATTGGCAGGCAGATTCTTAACCACTGCGCCATCAGGGAAGTCCCTGGGAGATTTCTTATTTCCCAACATTCTCATCTCTACTTGATATAAGACTTTCTAATTGATGCTTTAATTTGTATTTCTCTGATTACTAGTAATGGTAAATAACTCTTCATTTGCTTATCAGCCATTTGGGTTTCCATGTTTAGTTGTGTATTTTCTGTTTCAATAGCAGAATGTAAACTTCATGGGTGCTGTTATTTATTGCATCTTCTTCCCTTTTTCCTCATTAGTTTTATCAGAAACTGGACTAATCAATCTTTTACAAGAAAAACCAGCTTTAGATTTTTACAGCAATACCTAGCACACATGAATTATGAATACATTAATAAGTGACAAAGGAATGTCTTTTGCTATGTAACAAACCACTGAACAATTCAATGAATAAACGACGTTTATTTCTCACTCGTGTGTGCCGACTGGTCTGAAGGAAGTTGTGACTCTGCTCAGATCTTCTGGACTTGGCACTAGTCTGCAGTTTGGTTTAGGTATGCAATGAGAGGAAACTATCCTAAAGGTTTTTTTAAAAGCTTTGCTTAATAGGTTTCATGTCTTAAGTCACCTTTCTTTAAAATATAGGAAAGAAAATGGTACATGATATTTATAACCCAGAAAAACTTAATGAAAACCCAAGCAAGCTGTCTTGCCAGGAAAATATCTTGAGTAAGATTATTTGATTATTCTCTCTTCTTTATTATAACTTAATATCCCCTATTTATTTTTTCTGACTTGCCATGTAAAGAAGATAATGCACTCCAATATGCCAAATCGTTTTACTTCAGGGACTGTCTTCATCTCTCAGGAATATAACATCTACCCAAGATTTGTTTTAAAAAACAAGTAAAATGTGTTTTAGAAAACTGCATGAGATCATCAAACATGAAGGCACATTGCTATTCTGCCAGTATACGTGACCATACCAATTGTTAAATTTTTGAACAATTCTATATCTGTTCGTAAATAGAAGCTATCCTGAGCCCCATCCTTGTGCCTCCCACTGCCCCAGCCTGTCCCAAAGGTACCCCTAATCCCCAGGTGAAGGACCAAGTGGGAGCCTCCTGGAATCTACTCTAGCCATTTGACTGATGTCTGCTCTAATGGGTCAGTGCCCCATGCTGTATTACATGTTATATATTTTAAATATCACCTCTGATTATAGGAAATAGTACATATTCACATGTACAGCTTGTAAATAAACTCATGGGAGGTTTTGTTGGCCTTTGTTCCTCCAGCAAATATACACACATACCAATGACGTATGTCACACATATGTATACTCTATGAAATCTCTGGGGTAAAGGATGCAGTCCAATCTTTTCTCTCCCTGAAGCTATTTGAATTAAAGATGCTCCAGCAGCTTCTGATCCAAGCATAAGTTCTTCTCCCACACTTTCCACATCTCCTAGTTACGTCTTGGATTCATTCCTTTTCTTGCTCAGACACTTCATCCCACAATGTTTTCAAATAGGATCTTTCTGTGTCAGCCTTCTCAGGCCTTGTGCACCTTACAATAACTTATTTGGGCCTTACATATAATTAATTAGATTTTTAAATGCTAGCTTGAAATTTCTCCTATTTCAACACTTTCTCTGCACTCTTTCCATCTAGATACTAATATCATTCTTTAATCTTGCAAAATTCTGTCACTATGTCTTAACTTTTCTCTCAGTTTTTTTTAGTACCACTTTGTCCCTTCCTAATTCCTTCAGAAATGTTCATTAACCTGATCTTTCAGTTTACTAATTTGTTTTTCAAGTATATTCATTCTGATAAACAGTATCCTCAAAACAGTAGTAAGGTGTTTCTGATACAATTCTTACTATGCTATTTCATCTGGTAGAGTTTTCATATTCAATATCTCCAATTGGTCCTTCATTTCATGTTTCCAGTTTCCTCCTTTAGCTTTCTAAGGTTATTTATTATGCTTTTAAAACTTCTTGTTTGGGGCTTCCCTGGTGGCGCAGTGGTTGAGAGTCCGCCTGCCGATGCAGGGGACATGGGTTAGTGCCCCGGCCCGGGAAGATCCCACATGCTGTGGAGCGGCTAGGCCCGTGAGCCACGGCCACTGAGCCTGTGCGTCTGGAGCTTGTGCTCCACAACGGGAGAGGCCACAACAGTGAGAGGCCCGCGTACCACAAAAAAAAAAAAAAAAAAAAAAATTTCTTGTTTGGTCTGGTCCATTACTTGGTTTCCTCTAAAGATTTCTCAATTTGTTTACTTTCTTTCCATACAATTTGCATTACTCCTACTTTGTTATTTTTTCTTGTGTCCCTTAGGATCTGGAGTAATACCCAAATTATTTAATAACCAGATGGCATGAACTAATCCTAATAGAATGTTGAACACATTGGAGCAAGTAGATGCCCACTGCAACCACCCCATATGGGCTCAATATTGAATGTCAGCTTAATGTGACTATCAGCTACCTTTGCTAATTATATGTACTATCATATTCTGATTAACACCTCCAGATTACAAAGTTCTTGCACCAAAAATATCCTGCCAGTGACCCAATTCTGATTCTGATTTGCTCTAAATTGCTTGGCAACATATTTTCTAAATCTTCTCCTTGCAACAATTAAAATATAATTTGGCATTTTTTAAAGAACAATAAGATTTTTAAGATCATAAAATGTTTAAAGTGTTAAGAAGAAATGCTTTCAAGAAAAAGCCTGTGGTTGTTATCATTCAGCAAGGTTTTCATTTCCAAATTAGATGATTTGACACAATACCAAATTACAATCATGGATTATTTTACATAAAGTATTTTAAAACTTTTTTATTTTTGGCTGCGCTGGGTCTTCATTGCTGCTCACGGGCTTTCTTTAATTGTAGCGAACAGGGCTACTTTTCATGGTGGCGTGCAGGCTTCTCATTGTGGTGGCTTCTCTTGTGGCGGAGCACGGGCTCTAGGTCCGTGGGCTTCAGTAGTTGTGGCATGCGGGCTCAGTAGTTGTGGCTTGAGGGCTCTAGAGCGCAGGCTCAGTAGTTGTGGTGTACGGGCTTAGTTGCTCCGCAGCATGTGGGATCTTCCCAGACCAGGGCTCGAACCCATTTCCCCTGCATTGGCAGGCAGATTCTTAACCACTGTACCACTAGGGAAGCCCTTACATAGAGTTTTTATTTATATCAAAATTTAACAGAACAGGGGTGAGGTTTATTCCATGCTATAATACTTACTGTTCTATTTTTAAATATTTGGCTCTAGTACTCGAGTGTCAGAATTTTTCTTGCTTTCAGGTAACCTATCTTGCCACTAGATGGAGAGTATGACAGTTTATGGTCTTGTGGTAAACTCAGCTTCTAAAGATAGCTGTTTAAGTATAATACATATGTATGGGGTCTTAATCTGGTGAAAAATCAATATTCTAGTTTCAAAGGTGAATTTAGAGCAAGTTCTTTCTCCTCTAAATCACTAAATATGAATAAAACAAGCCTTTATTCATTAAGGCCTTCCCTAAATCTCCCTATGCTTATTTTGGGAAGAAAAGAGAGGATCTTTAACCTCAAGAATAGTAAAAAATCAATCAATCGATCAATCAATCTCTTACCATTTCAGTGTAGATGCTTCACATGATACCTACTAGAAGAAAATGATGTGGGAACTGTTATCCTGACAGCCCAGGGGTTCCCTGGGAATTCATGGAGCTGCATTAAATCAGGGAGACCTAGTGATTCTGTCAGTGGATTCAAGCAGATGTAATGACAACTCTATGTTTGGACATTTCAACCTCCCTGAGCTATAGAGCTCTTCCTCACAGAGCAGCTTTCCTTCCATGGCTCTTACTGTGAGTGGCAAGAAATTCAGAGCCTGGACCCGTGCACGTGTAACCCACAAATCTCATAAAATTATACCCATAGATATTCAGATGCTTAGGATTCAAGTGTAGTATTTGCACCTAAATTAAAGTGATGGCATCATAATCAAGTTACATAATCTTACTTCTAAGTTATGGTCTACAGGCTTTAATTAAGTTTAATTCATTTTTTAATTAATTTAATTTTGGAGACAGTAAAAGAAGAAAGTTTCCTTGGTGTTTAGTTGAAAGACCTAAAGAGGATGGTTTACCTACCAACACAGGGCTGTAGTAAGGGGTCACTAGATCTTAAAGTTATTTATTTAACTAATAGTAATTATATATGGATGATTACCATCATTTGAGATAATGTATGAATGCATTGCTGAGAAATACTGGGGAAATGGGTAGTCTAAGGACTTGATGGTACTTCACCTACAGTGAGAATTAAACTGTTCAAATTTACTAGCAAAAGAAATTAGAAGTTTTTAAATGACGTGTCATTTTCCTTTTTAAAAATATGAGCAAATGCATTAATCATGATTGACAATATGGAACAGGATGGCCAGAAAGAATATAAACTGGTGTAAGTTTTCAAGAGGGGAATTTTGCAATAATTATTAAAAACTTGAAAAGTATTCATACTGTTTGACTGAGATTCCACTTTTAGGAATTTCTTTTATTTATGTATCATAGAGAAAAATATGTAACAACCTAAATATCTAAAATCTAACGAATGGTTAAGTAAATTATAACAATGTTCTACTTGCATTCCAGTCGGCTTCTAGTATTCTTTCTGTGCCTTTGAGGTTGGAAAGTAAAAACTACATTTCCCAGATGCCCTAGGTGTTAGGGTTGAGAGTGGGTTCCACCACACAGGGACAAGAGATCCGTGGACACAGGACATCAGCAGAGGCGGCTTTTGATGCTGTGAACCCAGGCGGAACCAATATTGTTCTGTCCGCCGAAACCTCTTGGTATGATGACTTCCTAGTGGCAGTGCTGCTTCGGGAGTGAGGGTTGGCGGTGTGATTTTGGCGAATGGAAGTCGTTCTCGGAAGCTCCTTAGCGCCTGCCATTACAAGGAGTTTAAGCCATCTAATACCGGGTAATAAATTCCTTCCTGCTGGAACTAGATACAATGGTGTGCAACTGAACCGTAGCCAATAGCTCATTTATACGATGGAATACGACACATCAATTTAAAAATCACATGGTCAAAATGAATATTTAATGATATAGGAGTAAATTCTGTAACTTTATTTTTACTGGCTCATTTTTTCACTGATTTATAATTTAATCATTTACGCCAAAAACTGTTCTCTTAAAGAGCCTCTATATCTTTAAGAGCTAACAATTGAACACGTGAGTAGTTCAACCTGGTTGTAGAGAAAATTAAAAATGATGTTTTAACACAGCACTTAAAAAGATTTCCGTTATACACTAATATGTATAAAATAGATAACTAATAAGAGCCTACTGTATAAATAAATAAATAAATAAATAAAATTTAAAAAATTTAGCTTCAGATTTTGAGATTAAAAAAAAAAAAGATTTCCCTTCTGCTCTTCAGGTAAGCCACGATTCTGTTGCTACACTACCCAGTTTCCCTCAAAGGCATTTGTTTTTAAGTGTAATCTGGTTATCAACTAAAGTAGTCTGTTCTGTGTTGTTTAAATTTGGCTCATACCCACATAAATGGTAGAAATCCTGCCCTCCTCCGTGTTTCTATTCCTCAGCAAATTCTTGGTAAAGAGGGGGAAGGTGGGAGGGTAGGTTTTACTTTTTTCTGGACAATTAATCTAGTGGTTTTCTGCTTGTTCCCTTAGTTGTGTTAAATTAATTAAACAAGGAGGCCATTAGACTGAGGTGGCTCTAAATGCCATGTCAGTCTATGTAAGCAAACCAAAACCTAACCCAGTAAATGCCAAGGTTACCAAATCAAAACCTAAGGACAGTCAGTCACAAATAGCCAATTAGACCTTAAGCTATAGCCAATCAGTTATTTCCTTACTTTGCACTCAGCTTTCACTGTCTTTCCCCCAGCTTGTGTGGATGGAGCTCTCCTAACTACTTCTGGATTGGTACTGGCTGATTTGATTTTTGCTGAAATAAACTCTTAAAATGTTTACTATGCCTCAGTTTATCTTTTAACAGAACATAAAAGCAGAAGAGTCAATTTTAATTTTAAATGATTTTTTCTTTTTCCATTCTGCAAGACTTCTAAATCACCATATTTTCACTTGCAAACACTTTTGTAAACCTGAGGACACACCCATATGTTCTGCATATGTACTGTCCTCATAGGGTGATTATGAAGAATCAATAAGATAATGTATGCAATTAAATTTAGCATTTAAGAATATAAGACCTTAGGTGTATGTACGTGGTGTAGAAGTTGACCCAAACCGAACTTATCTTCTTTACAATCCTGATTCTTCTTTTATATTCCTTATCTCTGTTAATGACATCTTTTAGGTGTGTGTCAAGAGCAGATGATATTTCCTTCTCTGGGCTAGGTATAATTTCAGTTCTTTTAAATTAAACAATGAGAAGAAAATTTCAGAGCAGCAATAATGGTAGAAAATACTATCCAGGGATTTAATAAGTAAATACGTGGAAAGTGTAAAATAAAATTCTTGCTAACACAATAATCTCTGCCTTATTTCTAGATAATAGAATCAGTCAGAACCATTTTCTCTTTTGAAGCAATCATCTGTCTAGTCATGCCCCAGGAGCCCAACTAATTATTGGGGCAAAAACTGTATGTCCTACTATTCTTCCCTCTTAAAAAATAAAGCTGTGGTAAAACTACTATCACTAACAACAACGATAATGACTTCCATTTTTTAAGTGCTTACTGCTGTATACCAGGTGGCATACATGCTTTACTTGCTAAATCTGCAAGGTAACTCTTTGAGGCAGCTATTCTGATTCCAACATACCCTCAGATTAGGATGCAGAGCTGAAAAAGGTTAATTTGATCAATAGCTTCTAAGTGGCAGAGTCTGGATTAGAACAGAGAGCCTGATTCCAGAGTTCTTAAAGAGAGACAAAAACCTGCAGAGTCAGGCTTGTCGCAAATGAAATTACTAGATGCATAGAGAACTTGATAGAGTTATCGCATTAAAACGATCCAATCATGTTATTCCTTCCAGTCACTCAAGATGCCTATTAAAATAGCAGGTTTGGGACTTCCCTGTTTGTGCAGTGGTTAAGAATCCACCTGCCAATGCAGGGGACACAGGTTTGAGCCCTGGTCCGGGAAGATCCCACATGCCGCAGAGCAACTAAGCCCATGTGCCACAACTACTGAGCCTGTGTACCACAACTACTGAGCTCGTGTGCCTAGAGCCCGTTCTCTTGCTCTGCAACAAGAGAAGTCTCCGCAATGAGAAGCCCGTGCATCGCTCCGAAGAGTAGCCCCCCCACCACCCCGCTGTAACTAGAGAAAGCCCGGGCGCAGTAACAAAAGACCCAATGCAGCCAAAAATAAATAAATTAATTAATTAAAAAAAAATTAGCAGGTTCCCAGCCTTATAACAAACCCCTGAATCTGATTTCTGGGTTCAAGACCAGGAATCTACATTTTCAATAAATTTTCCTCATGAATCTTATGCACAGTATATTCTGAGAACTCCAGATCAAGAGGGCCAAGTCCAGACTCCTTATTTTGGCACAAAAAAAACAGTGTCTTGGGCAGTATCTACCATGTAATAGATGTACAATAAATACTTGTGGGAAAAAACCCAAGGAGGCAAGAAGGGGAGGAAGGTGAGGAAGTAGGTTCGGCTACTTAAGTTTTGGATAAAATTAAGGCTTAAGATGGAGATAAGGAAGATAGACTAGATTCTTTACAGAAATCCTGCACATATTAATTCCAACATTCAATCTATTTTCTGCCTTGTTTTTCTTTCTCCAAAAGATTGTAGCCCTTGAAAAACAAATGCAATGATTAACTAAGTGTAATTTTAACTATTCAACTTTTAAATGCCTTTCATTCTTTTCCTCTTTTTATTATACCTTTCTCTCCTTGCACTGGCATGTGAACTTGTTGTTCTGGTCAAATGAGTCATTTTAGATGGAAGCACTGATGTATGGGAGCACAGCTTGTGTTGACGTCCTAGTCACACATTCACAAAAGTAGTGGCTGCACATCTGTGTTCCACTTAGCCCACAGAATTTTTAAAATGTTCCTGGAAATTTGATCTGAAAGCTGTTTCAGAAAGTCTGGAACAATTTAAGTCCAAACTTACCCAAGTAAAAAGTGTCCTAATGATATTAAGACTTTATTTATTTTTGTAGAACAGTATTAGTTTCATAGCAAAATTGAGAGGAAGATATAGAGATTTCCCCTATAAACCTTGCCCACACATATGCATAGGCTTTCCCATTATCAGCATTCCCCACTAGAGTGGTACATTTGTTATAATCGATGAACCTATATTGACGCATCATAATTAACCAAAATCCACAGTTTATCTTAGGTAATCCTTTGGTGTTGTACATTCTTTGGGTTTGGACAAATGTATAATGACATGTATCCATCATTACAGTTTCATACAGAGTAGTTTCACTGCCTTAAAAATCCTCTGTGATCCACCTATTCATCCTTTCCCCACTTTCAACCCATGACAACCACTGATCTTTTTACTGTCTCCACAGTTTTCTTTTCCCGAATATATTTGGAGTCACACAGTTTGTAGCCTTTTTGGATTAGCTTCTTTTACTTACTAAGATGCATTTAAGATTCCTCTGCATCTTTTCATACTTAATAGCTCATCTCTTTGTAATGCTGATTAATAGTCCATTGTCTGGATGCACCACAGTTTATTTATTCATTTACTTACTGAGGAATATCTTGGTTGCTTTCGAACTTTGGCAATTATGAATAAAACTACTATAAACATCCATGTGCAGGTTTTTCTGTGGGCATAAATTCTCAACTCCTTTGGGTAAAAACCAAGAAGGATGATTGGCGGATCCTGTAGTAAGAGTATGTCTAATTTGTAAGAAATAACCAAACTGCCTTCTAATGGCTGTACCATTTTGCATTGTCACCAGTGTCAAAAGATAAACTGAGGCATACTAAATTTTTTTAGTTTATTTGAGCAAAAATGGATTCAAACTGGAAGTGGTTAGGAGCACTCTGCTGACAAGAGTCCGGGGAAAGATGTTATATAAGAAAGCACAGAAGCAAAGAAAGGAATATATTTGACTGGCTATAGCTTCAAGCCTAGTTGGCTATTTGTGATGGGTTGTCCTTAGTGGTTTGATTTCATAGCCTTGAGGCATTTACAGGCTTAGGTTTTGGTTTGCTTACATCAGCTGCTGTGGCATTAGAGCCATCTCAGTATAATGGCCTCCTTGATTAATTAATTTCACAGAATGTAAGGTTATCTGTCCAAATCCAGGGATAAAATGCAGCCAAGTCTCAGAAAAAATTGCAGCTGAAAACTATTAACAATAGAATACTGTAAGAAAACCAAGATTGGTGTTTTCCTTTGCTTTCCCTTTGCATTTCTTCTTCTTACTGGAAGATCAGCCTTATCTGCTACTCAGTCCACATTATGGTCAAAAAGTGATTAGCTCAAATATTCACGTGTTAGTTATAGCTTCAGTCACACATAGAAAATGATTCTCAGTCTTAATTCACACTTAAATTCTGCATTACTCTCATTAGCTGTGGCCAGGAAAGACAATGATGTACAGATTTGACCACTGGGAGCAGTGTATCTGAGGGCAGTGGTTTGCTGGAAGTGGCTTATAATGACTTACAAGAGTCAATTGTGAGATTTTTAGAAATTTTACAAACAGGTTGTTAAACACAGGGATTATTAAAAATTGGATTATATGAAACTGTAGTTAAGTAAGCTATATTAAAAACAAAAGTAATAAATTTCAAAACTCAACACTTTCTAATTCTTTCAACTAAAATTTAATATTATCTATGTTATTTTTTAAATGTAATTTAATTTATTTATTTATACAGCAGGTTCTTTTTAAAATAAATTTATTTATTTATTTATTTAATTTATTTTTGACTGTGTTGGGTCATTGTTGCTGTGCTTGGGCTTCCTCTAGCTGTGGTGAGCTGGGGCTACTCTTCATTGCAGAGCACAGGCTCTAAGTGCACGGGTTTCAGTAGTTGTGGCACACAGGCTTAGTTGCTCCATGCCATGTGGGATCTTTCCGGATCAGGGATTGAACCCAAGAACCCTGTTTTGGCAGGTGGATTCTTAACCACTGCGCCACCAGGGAAGTCCCAACAGCAGGTTCTTATTAGTTATCTGTTTTATACATATTAGTGTATATATGTCAATGACAATCTCCCAATTCATCCCACCACCACCACCACCCTCTGCCCCCGGCTTTTCCCCCTTGGTATCAATACGTTTGTTCTCTACTTCTGTGTCTCTATTTCTGCCTTGCAAATCAGTTCATCTGTACCATTTTTCTAGATTCCACATATATGCCTTAGTATATATTTGTTTTTCTGACTTAATTCACTCTGTATGACAGTCTATAAGTCCATCCCCATCTCTACAAATGACCCAATTTTGTTCCTTTATATGGCTGAGTAATATTCCATTTATATATGTACCAAATCTTCTTTATCCATTCGTCTGTCAGTGGGCACTTAGGTTGCTTCCATGACCTGGCTATTATAAATAGTGCTGCAATGAACATTGGGGTGCATTTGTCTTTTTGAATTATGATTTTCTCTGAGTATATGTCCAGTAGTGGGATTGCTGGGTCATATGGTACTTCTATTTTTAGTTTTTTAAGGGACCTCCATACTGTTCTCCATAGTGGCTGTATCAATTTACATTCCCACCAAAAGTGCAAGAGGGTCCCCTTTTCTCCACACCCTCTCCAGCATTTGTTGTTTGTAGATTTTCTCTCTTTTTTTTTTGCGGTACGCAGGCCTCTCACTGCTGTGGCCTCTCCTGTTGCGGAGCACAGGCTCCAGATGCACAGCCTCAGCGGCCATGGCTCACGGGCCCAGCCGCTCCGTGGCATGTGGGATCTTCCCGGACTGGAGCACGAACCCGTGTCCCCTGCATCGGCAGGCAGACTCTCAACCACTGCACCACCAGGGAAGCCCTGTTTGTAGATTTTCTGATGATGCCTATTCAAATTGGTGTGAGGTGATACCTCATTGTAGGTTTGATTTGCATTTCTCTAATAATTAATGATGTTGAGCAGCTTTTCATGTGCTTCTTGGCCATCTGCATGTCTTTTTTGGAGAAATGTCTATTTAGATCTTCTGCCCAGTTTTTGACTGGGGTTTTTTTTTTTTTTTTTGATATTAAGCTGCAAGAGCTGTTTATATATTATGGAGATTAATCCTTTGTCTGTTGATTCATTGGCAAATATTCTCTCCTATTCAGAGGGTTGTCTTTTTGTCTGTTTATAGTTTCCTTTGCTGTGCAAAAGCTTTTAAGTTTCATTCGGTCCCATTTGTTTATTTTTGTTTTTATTTCCATTTCACTACGAGGTGGATCAAAAAAGATCTTGCTGCAATTTATATCAAAGAGTGTTCTTCCTATGTTTTCCTCTAAGAGTTTTATAGTGTCTGGTCTTACATTTAGGTCTTTAATCTGTTTTGAGGTTAGTTTTGTGTATGGTGTTAGGGAGTGTTCTAATTTCATTCTTTTACATGCAGCTTTCCAGTTTTCCCAGCACCACTTATTGAAGAGAATGTCTTTTGTTCATTGTATACCCTTGCCTCCTTTGTCATAGACTAGCTGATCATAGGTGCGTTGGTTTATCTCTGGGCTTTCTATTCTGTTCCATTGATCTATATTTCTGTTTTTGTGCCAGTACCATATTGTCTTGATTACTGTAGCTTTGTAGTATGGTCTGAAGTCAGGGAGTCTACTTCCTCTGGCTCTGTTTTTTTCCCTCAAGATTGCTTTGGCTATTCAGGATCTTTTGTGTCTCCATATAAATTTTAAGATTTTTTTGTTCTAGTTCTGTAGAAACTGCCATTGGAAATTTGATAGGGATTGCATTGAAACTGTAGATTGCTTTGGGTAGAATAGTCATTTTCACAACACTGATTCTTCCAATCCAAGAACATGTTATATCTCTCCATCTGTTTGTGTCATCTTTGATTTCTTTCATCAGTGTCTTATAGTTATCTGCATACAGGTTTTTTACTTCCTTATGTAGGTTTATTCCTAGGTATTTTATTCTTTTTGTTGCAGTGGTGAATGGGAGTGTTTCCTTAATTTCTCTTTCTGATATTTCATTGTTATTGTATAGGAATGCAAGAGATTTCTGTGCAGTAATTTTGTATCCTGCTACTTTACTAAATTCATTGATTAGCTCTAGTAGTTTTCTGGTGGCATCTTTAGGATTCTCTTTGTATAGTATCATGTCATCTGCAAACAGTGACAGTTTTACTTCTTCTTTTCCAATTTATATTCCTTTTATTTCTTTTTCTTCTCTGATTGCCGTGGCTAGGACTTCCAAAACTATGTTGAATAATAGTGGTGAGAGTGGACATCTTTGTCTTGTTCCTGATCTTAGAGGAAATGCTTTCAGTTTTTCACCATTGAGAATGATGTATGCTGTGGGTTTGTCGTATATGGCCCTTATTATGTTGAGGTAGCTTCCCTCTATACCCACTTTCTGGAGAGTTTTTGTCATAGATGGGTGTTGAATGTTGTCAGAAGCTTTTTCTGCATCTATTGAGATGATCATATGTTTTTTATTCTTCAGTTTGTTATTATGGTGTACCACATTGATTGATTTGCATATATTGAAGAAACCTTGCATCCCTGGGATAAATCCCACTTGATCATGGTGTATGATCCTTTTAATGTGTTGTTGAATTCTGTTTGCTAGTATTTTGTTGAGAATTTTTGCATCTATATTCATCAGTGATATTGGTCTATAGTTTTCTTTTTTCGTAGTATCTTTGTCTGGTTTTGGTATCAGGGTGATGGTGGCCTCGTAGAATGAATTTGGGAGGGTTCCTTCTTCTGCAATTTTTTGGAAGAGTTTGAGAAGGATGGGTGTTGGCTTTTCTCTAAATGTTTGATTGACTTCGCCTGTGAAGCCATCTGGTCCTGGACTTTTGTTTGTTGGACAATTTTTGATCACAGTTTCAATTTCATTTCTTGTGATTTGTCTGTTCATATTTTCTATTTCTTCCTGGTTCAACTTTGGAAGTTTATACCTTTCTAAGAATTTGTCCAATTCTTCCAAGTTGTCCCTTTTATTGGCATAGAGTTGCTTGTAGTAGTCTCTTAGGATGCTTTGTGTTTCTGTGGTGTCCATTGTGATTTCTCCTTTTTCATTTCTAATTTTATTTATTTGAGTCCTCTCCCTCTTTTTCTTGATGAGTCTGGCTAATGGTTTATCAATTTTTTTTATCTTCTCAAAGAACCAGCTTTTAGTTTTATTGATCTTTGCTATTGTTTTGTGTGTGTGTGTGTGTGTGTGTGTGTGTGTGTGTGTTTCGCGGGCCTCTCACTGTTGTGGCCTCTCCCATTGTGGAGCACAGGCTACGGACGTATAGGCTCAGCGGCCATGGCTCACGGGCCCAGCCGCTCCGCGGCATGTGGGACCTTCCCGGACCAGGACATGAACCCGTGTCCTGTGCATCGGCAGGCGGACTCTCAACCACTGTGCCACCAGGGAAGCCCGCTATTGTTTTTTTTTGTTTGTTTCTATTTCATTTAGTTATGCTCTGATCTTTATGATTTCTTACTTTCTACTAACTTTGAGTTTTGTTTGTTCTTTTTTATCTAGTTCCTTTACGTGTAAGGTTAGATAATTTATTTGAGATTTTTCTTGTTTCTTGAGGTAGGATTGTATTGCTATAAACTTCCCTCTTAAAACTGCTTTTGCTACATCCCATAGGTTTTGGATCATCGTGTTTTTGTTGTCATTTGTTTCTAGGTATTTTTTGATTTCCTCTTTGATTTCTTCAGTGATCTCTTGGTTATTTAGTAATGTATTTTTAGCCTCTATGTGTTTGTGTTTTTTGCTTTTCTTCCCTGTAATTTTTTTCTAATCTCATAGCGTTATTATCAGAAAAGGTGCTTGATATCATTTCAATTTTCTTAAATTTACCAAAGCTTAATTTGTGACCCAAGATGTGATCTATCCTGAAGAATGTTCCATGTGCACTTGAGAAGAAAGTGTAATCTGCTGTTTTCGGATGGAATGTCCTATAAATATCAATTCAATCTATCTGGTCTCTTTTGTCTTTTAAAGCTTGTGTTTCCTTATTAATTTTCATTTTGGATGATCTGTCCATTGGTGTAAGTGAGGTGTTAAAGTCCCCCACTATTATTGTGTCACTGTCGATTTCTTCTTTTAGAGCTGTTAACAGTTGCCTTATGTATTGTGGTGCTCCTATTTTGGGTGCATATATATTTGTAATTGTTATATCTTCTTGGTATAATCCCTTGATCATTATGTATTGTCCTTCCTTATCTCTTGTAATATCCTTTATTTTAAAGTCTATTTTATCTGATATGAGTATTGCTACTCCACTTTCTTTTGATTTCCATTTGCAGGCAATATCTTTTTCCATCCCCTCACTTTCAGGCTGTATGTGTCTCTACGTCTGATGTGGGTCTCTTATAGACAGCATATATATGGGTCTTGTTTTGTATCCATTCAGCCCGACTGTGTCTTTTGGTTGGAGCCTTTAATCCATTCATGTTTAAGGTAATTATTGATATGTATGTTCCTATTACCATTTTCTCAATTGTTTTGGGTTTGTTTTTGTAGGTCCTTTTCTTCTCTTGTATTTTCCACTTAGAGAAGTTTCTTTAGCATTTGTTGTAGAGCTGGTTTTGGTGGCACTGAATTCTCTTAGCTTTTGCTTGTCTGTGAAACTTTTGATTTCTCTGTTGAAACTGAATGAGATCCTTGCCGGGTATAGTATCCTTGGTTGTAGGTTCTTCCCTTTCATCACTTTAAATATATCGTGCCACTCCCTTCTGGCTTGTAGAGTTTCTGCTGAGAAATCAGCCGTTAACCTTATGGGAGTTCCCTTTTATATTATTTGTTGTTTTTCCTTTGTTGCTTGTAATAATTTTTCTTTGTCTTTAATTTTTGTCAATTTGATTACTACGTGTCTTGGCATGTTTCTCCTTGGGTTTATCCTGCCTGAAACACTCTGCATTTCCTAGATTTGGGTGGCTATTTCCTTTCCCATGTTAGGGAAGTTTTCGACTGTCATCTCTTCAAATATTTTCTCAGGTCCTTTCTCTCTCTCTTCTCCTTCTAGAACCCCTATAATGCGAATGTTGGTGAGTTTAATGTTGTCCCAGAGGTCTCATAGGCTGTCTTCATTTCTTTTCATTCTTTTTTCTTTATACATTTCCGTGGCAGTGAATTCCACCATTCTGTCTTCCTGGTCACTTATCCATTCTTCTGCCTCAGTTATTCTGCTATTGACTCCTTGTAGTGTATTTTTCATTTCTGTTATTGTATTGTTCATCTGTGTTTGTTCGTTAATTCTTCTAGGTCTTTGTTGAACATTTCTTTCATCTTCTCTATCTTTGCCTCCATTCTTTTTCGGAGGTCCTGCGTCATCTTCACTATCATTATTCTGAATTCTTTTTCTGGAAGGTTGCTTATCTCCACTTCATTTAGTTGCTTTTTTGGCATGTTATCTTTTTCCTTCATCTGGTATATAGTCCACTGCCTTTTCATTTTGTTTTTCTTTCTGTGAATGTGGTTTTTGTTCCACAGGCTGCAGGATTGCAGTTCTTCTTGCTTCTGCTGTCTGCCCTCTGGTGGGTGAGGCTATCTAAAAGGCTTAGGCTTCCTGATGGGAGGGACTGGTGGTGGGTAGAGCTGGGTGTTGGTCTGGTTGGCAGAGCTCTGTAAAACTTTAATCCTCTTGTCTCCTGATGGGTGTGGCTGAATTCCCTCCCTGTTGGTTGTTTGGCCTGAGTTGACCCAGCCCTGGAGCCTACAGGGCCTTTGGTGGGGCTAATGGCCGACTCCAGGAGGGCCCACACAAAGGAGTACTTCCCATAATTTCTGCTGCCAGTGTCCTTTTCCCTGTAGTGAGCCACAGCCACCCATCGCCTCTGCAGGAGCCCCTCCAACACTAGCAGGTAGGTCTGGCTTAGTCTCCTTTGGGGTCATTGCTCCTTCCCTGTGGGTCCTCACAAGCACACTTCTTTGTGTGTGCCCTCTAAGAGTGGAATCTCTGTTTCCTCCAGTCCTGTCAAAGTCCCGCAATCAAATCCCACTAGCCTGCAAAGCTTGATTCTCTGGGGTTTCCTCCTCCCGTTGCCGGACCCCCGGGTTGGGAAGCCTGACCTGGGGCTCAGAACCTTCAGTCCAGTGGGTGGACTTGTGTGGTATAATTTTTCTCCAGTTTGTGAGTCACCCACCCAGTGGTTATGGGATTTGATTTTATTGTGATTGTGTCCCTCATACCGTCTCATTGCAGCTTCTCCTTTGTCTTTGGATGTGGGATTTTTTTTTTGGCGAGTTCCAGTGTCTTCCTGTCATTGATTGTTCAGCAGTTAGTAGTGATTCCAGTGTGCTCACAAGAGGGAGTGAGTGCACATACTTCTACTCCGCCATCTTGAGCCAATCCAATATTATTTATGTTCTTGAGGTTATTTACGTTTACATCTATTGCATCTGTGTGGTGAAAATACTATATAATTTTGTGTTACTGGACACTTCTTAACTTTGTTCAGTGATATGGTGTCATATTGGTAGCTTGAAATAGGTCATGATAATATGGAAGTACTTATACCATAGGAATTGTCAAACGCTACAAAGATGGTTTTTCCTTCTGGAGTGCTGGTTGTTAAATATCTATCATCTCACTATCTATTAAAGGAGTCAAAATACCCTTTTGTCTACTATCTATTATTTCTACTGTACTAGAAGATAGGTTCCTTTAAACTAGCTATAACACAATAACAATACAGTTGCTTCTTCTACAATTTTTTAAATTATTTTTAAAATTGAAGTATAGTTGGTTCAAAATATAGGATGACAGTTTTAAGGATAAGTTACTGCTAAGAGATGACTGTGAGTTTGGATAGCTACATAGCAGTTTGGATAGCCATGTTTACAAGTAACCACAGTGAGAACAACAAGTGTCATGGGACTACAGAGCAGGGAATGGTTAACTGAGGCTGGATGATATCTCAAAAAAAAAAGAAATATACAAATAAATACATAGCTTTCCTTTATACAAGGTGTACACACTTATAGAGCATTGATTAAAATTAAATTCTATTAAAGGAAAGTAGAAAGAAAATGTTACATTTGGGAAGTATGTTGGACCCCTTGTAGGGAGTAGCCATTTTCCCAATTCACAGCCTTTTAGGCAAGTGCCACCAAAAATAAACAACTGGAAGATAATTTATGATACAAAAATAGCTCTAATTGTTTCACAAGTTATACTGATCTAATAACAATACTAATAAATACATCTCAGAAGTGGGAATTTCTTATTTCCTTCTCCTGCAATCAGTCCATCATTACAGTGAGTTAGCTTTGATTCATTTTTGCCCTTTATGCCACTAACAGCATACTGTAGTCTTCTGCTCTTGACCCTATGGATTTTAAAAATTCATGGCTTCTGGCTTCTCTTCCTGTTTCTCTCCACTTCTGCCTACCTTGCTATTGTTGTTGTTGTTGTTTTTTTAATTGAGACATAATTGACATATAACATTGTATCAGTATTAGGTGTACAACATTATGATTTGATGTATGTATGTATTGTGAAACAATTGTCACATTAAGTTTAGTTAACATCTATTACCACATATAGTTACAAATTTCTTTTCTTGTGATGAAAACTTTTAAACTTAGCTTTCTTAGCAACTTTCAAATATACAGTACAGTATTATTAACAATAGTCACTATGCTGTACATTACATCCCCATGACTTACTCTTTTTACAACTGGAAGTTTGTACTTTTTGACCCCCTTCACCCATTTTGCCCACTCCATCCATACCCCCCTCCCTACCTCATATCCGTGACCTCAGTTTCTTTGGTTTTGGTTCTGGGTTTTGAGTTTTTTTTGTTTGTTTGTTTTTTAGATTCCACATATAAGTGAGATCTTATTGTATTTGTCTTTCTCTGTCTGACTTATTTCACTTAGCATAATGCTCTCAAGGTCCCTACATATTTTTGCCAATGGCAAAATTTCCTTCTTTTTTGTTTTTTTTTGCCATATGCAGGCCTCTCACTGTTGTGGCCTCTCCTGTTGTGGAGCACAGGCTCCGGACGCGCAGGCTCTATGGCCACGGCTCACGGGCCTAGCCGTTTCATGGCATGTGGGATCTTCCTGGACTGGGGCATGAACCCGTGTCCCCTGCAACGGCAGGAGGACTCTCAACCACTGTGCCACCAGGGAAGCCCTTCCTTCTTTTTTTTATACCACATTTTCTTTATCCATTCACCCATTGATGGACGCTCCAGTTGTTTCCGTGTTTTGGCTATTGTAAATAATGCTGCAATGAACATGGGGGTGCAGATATCTTTTCAAGATAGTGTTTTTTGTTTCCTTTGGATAAATACCCAGAAGTGGAATTGCTGGATTATATGGTAGTTCTGTTTTTATTTTTTTGAGGCCCCTCTCTACTCTTCTCTTTTCCATAATGATTGCACCAATTTACATTTCCACCAACAGTGCACCAGGGTTCCCTTTTCACCGCATCCTCTCTAACACATGCTGTTTCTTGTCTTTCTGATAATAGTTACTCTAACAGATTTGAGGTATCTCATTGTGGTTTTGACTTGTTTTCCCTTGATGATTAGTGATGTTGAGTATTTTTCATATACCTATTGGCCTTTTGTACATCCTCTTTTGGAAAAATGTCTATTCATTTCCTTTATTTTTAATTGAATCGTTTGAGTTTTTTTGCTATTGACTTTTGTGAGTTTGTAAAATATATTTTGAATATTAACCCCTTATCAGATATATGATTCTCTCATTCCATAGGTTACCTTTTCATTTGTTGATGGTTTCCTTTGCTGTTTTTTTTAAATTAATTTATTTTATTTTTTTATTTTTGGCTGCATTGGGTCTTCGTTGCTGGGCATGGGCAGAGAGCGGGGGCTACTCTTCGTTGTGGTGCACGGGCTTCTCATTGCAGTGGCCTCTCTTGTTGTGGAGCACGTGCTCTAGGCACACAGGCTCAGTAGTTGTGGCACACAGGCTCAGTAGTCGTGGTTCATGGGCTTAGTTGCTCTGTGGCATGTGGGATCTTCCCGGACCAGGGCTCGAACCCGTGTCCCCTGCATTAGCAGGTGGATTCTTAGCCACTGCGCCACCAGGGAAGCCCTCTTTTGTTGTTTGATGTAGTCCCATTTGTTTATTTTTGCTTTAGTTGCCAAATCCAAAAAATCATTGCCAGGACCAATGTCAAGAAGCTTAGCCCCTATGTTTTCTGCTAGGAGTTTTATGGTTCAGGTCTTATGTTCAAGACTTCAATCTATTTTGAGTTGATTTTTGTGTATTATGTGAGATAGGGATCCAGTTTCATTCTTTTGTATGTGGATATCCAGTTTTCCCAACACCGTATATCCTTTTCACCCTTTTTTTAGGAGTAACAAATATTTATTCAGAAGTGGATAAGTAACACATAGTCTCCTCCATCCGTTAATGCTGCTTCCTCTCCTTTTGAACAGAAGAGACACAGATGGGGAATGTATTATTGAAGAGAGGGAGTGGAGAGAGAAATAAGGGTAGGCTCACCACCTTCTCTTCCCTGATTTCCACAACATCCTGTAGAGGGGAGGCGAACAGGCTCCAATCTCCAGTGTATCTTATGGCTATGCAGCAGACAGCATCCAGATGGCCAGGCAGCTGCAGCTGGGTTCAATAAAACTATGTGATAACCAGAGCAGTTCACCATGGGAACAGGAGGGGAGAAGGAAGGGGAAAGCCACTCAGGCAGGATATTTACCACCCCTAGTCAAAGCAGAGTCCAAGCAGTGATCTGACTGTCCTCAGCACCAGAGAAACCAGGTGGTATTGTCTTGTGGGTACTTTCTTGGGCCAAGAAGGGAAAAGCGTAGGAGGAATGTCTTCCAGCTGCTGAAGAGAACTAAGTTTGTACCCATTCAAACAGGGAGAAGGGAACAAAAACAGCATTCTTTAAAGAACCAGAAAGTAGAGCACTGTCAGGCGCATTGGACTTCTCAGACCTGAAGGACTGAGCTGGTTTCAAACCCTGGGTTCTTCCTGCTTGACAGATTTAACTCTGTAAACATGAGTTTCTAAGTTTCTAAGTTTTTCTTCTTCACTGGGCTAGCCCTAAGCAGGTCAGAGAGGAACTCAGTGCCTCAGGTTCCCTTTACCTTTTTGGCTTGTGCCTTTCACAGCACTTGTTACTGATTTTGTAGAGCTCCCAGAATCCTCCTCAACTTGCTCCAAGTCTGTCAGCCTGGATTCCCATTACAGTCCCCACCAAAAGAGCAGAAGACTAAGAGTGACACTGGAACAAATCTGTCTTGGTATTCAGGGGCTGTCCCTGGGTTCTACAGGATCTATCTCCAAATACAGTCACATTGGGAGTTTGGGCTTCAACATAAGGGTCCTGGGGAGACACAATTCAGTCCAGAGTACTACCCTAAGCCAGGATGAGCAAATGAAGGTTGGATTTACTAGAGCCCAGTTAGGATAACTGTACAGATAGTGTTGACTGCTAGGAACTGGGTCCATGGATAAAAGGACAGAGCCAACCTCTGGTAACCCTGCATGGAGGTAGTCATGAAAATAAATGTTTCAACTCTACTCTCAGGTCTTCTGTTTGTGCCTTCCATTGACTGCAATCAAACAAAACCAAGGAAGGGAGCCAATTGGCCAGTCTCTATGGATCAGCTTTCTAAGGTACAGAGCAGGATAGAGTGTATGAAAAATGGATCAGGGCAGCCACAGAGATCCAGCACACCCCTGTGCCAAGGTGCTACCAAGGAAAGAGAAGAAGAAAAGAAGGAAAACCCTGAAAGCTTAAGTGTTTACTCAAAAGAAATTTACGTCCGCAGTAAAATAAATATAACAATAAGGTCTCATGGGGGTGTTAGATGGATTAAGGGAAGTAAAACAGAGGCAGAGTTCAGAACAGACTCCATAATAGTCAGTGCTCAGTAAATGTCAGCTATCAACGTTGTTAAAAAGGAAGCAGAACAACTTTGAAATTCCAGAATTCTTTAAATATCCCAGAATTAGATACTTTTTGAAAAAGCTGAGCAAAATTCTATTCTTTTTTGGGAGTACTTATATTTTGAACATTTATTTCCTATTAAAAGGCTTAAACCAATAGAATTTCTGTTAAAGAATGCAAGGCTGCCTACTGTGGTACATGTAAAAACTAAATGAAAACTTGACATTAACATCTTAGTGTAGAAGAACAGTTTCAGGTACCTGGTTTCAAATCAAAAGATTAATACATTTCCAAATTTTAAAATACCCTGTAATATTTAAACAGGCCTATTTTTATTGATTTTTTAAATTAAAAATATAATTGCTGTTAAGATAAATGTTTATTGAATCTAACTCAGAAGCTGGTTGTGAAGTTTAAATGGGATAAGATATGTGAAAAAGAAGTTCTCGGTAAATATGCTAGTCAAATGTTACTTATTTTAAGACTACATAATATACTAAATTGTGCAGGCAGCAGTTCAGTGCTATATCAAGGACTCTGCTGCATTATACTCAATAGTTCAGCAATGTTTACTGTGGTATATTTAATGTAACCTTTCCTCATGTTTGGGAAGTTCTGGAAGAGCTTCAGGCAAGTCCAATACCAGAAAGGACCAAGTCCTTACTAGGAGCCAAACATGAATTCAGTCAGATTCCAGAAGGTGGTACAGAATACATATTTAAATATTTTAAATGATTCCTATCGGGGTATCTTTAAGTCTCTATAAACCTATTTCAAGTGGGTTCAGGAAGTTCCCTTCTTTAAGGCTTTCCTTCAGACTCTCTTTTCTAGCCTTCTGCTCTCCTCCTCAGGATTTTGAGCGCTTTGGCCTCTTTTTCTCCTGTCAGCCCAGAGAGACCCACTTGCCCTTAAAAGGCCTAGGTCCTTCACGAATGTTTTTTTTCAAAGTGGAGCAGCTACAGTACAAACAACTCCTCTCCTTTTTTTTTTTTTCTACTTTATTTTTTTCCCAGCTCTATTGAGGTATCATGGACAAGTAAAAATTGTATATGTTTAAGATCTAAAATGTACTTTAGAAATACAAAGTATTTGTAATTGTACATGTACAAAGTACATGTAATTTGTGAAATGATTCCCACAATCAAGTTAATATACACATCCGTCACTTCACATAGTTATAATTACCTTTTTTTTTTTCCTTTGGTGTGGTGAGAACCCTTAAGATCTACTCTCTAAGCAATGGCAAGCATGTATACAATACAGTACTGTTAACTATAGTCACCATGCTGTACGTTAGATCCTAGAATTTAGTCATCTTAAAGCTGAAAGTTTGTAGCTCTCTTAATAATGTATTCCATTATTATGTTAAACTTCTTGATGTGCTATTTTATAAAAACACCTCATCCTTACAAGGCATGGGTGAAGATGGGAAAATATAGTGTCAGGAGCAGCAAATCAGGCCCTAGCACATTAGCTCACATAGCAGCTTACAGAGGCACTCAGGCAGGCAGTAAATAGAAGAGGGGCTGGGCTGTGAAGGCAAGCTAGACTTTATGCATCTGGAGATCCAGATAACCATTTCAGTAAAGGATACGAGTCCTATCTTGTGCTCTCCTCTCACCTACATATACTTGGTTAGGAATAGGAAATGTTGTCAAGTCTGCATCAAGCTAGAATGAGCAGAAACAAGGACTCTAGTGGAGAAGGCCAAGAGACAAAGGAGGCTCAGTTTCTCTACAGCTTTGAGCAACTATTTTAAACACAATTGCATAATGCAACAAGTTCCATTTAAAAATTTGCCTGAAATTCTCGTGTAATTTTTTTAAATGAAATATTTCAGACACTGACGACAGTAATGTAATCCTCATGTGCTCACTAGTGTTATTGCTTTACCAGGTATTTCAGGTCTTTCTTGTCTTTAAATAAATAAAGCATATCTGATGAGCATTTAATCCTCTTTGTACCCCTTCTGAGTTCTATTCCTTCCTCCCTTCCTAGAAATAAACACTGTTTTGAAGATTACTTCTGGTCTATAATTTTGTATTTTTCATACATATATATCTATTTCTATAAAAGAATACATAGTATTTTTTTGTGTGTGTGTTTAACATTTAAACAATATTACCATAGAAATCTGAAAGTTCCTTTTTCACTTAACATTATGTGTTTGAAATCTAACCATGTTGGTACATGTAGCTCTTGTTCATTTTTAATGCTATATTATGTAACTGTATTTGAATATAACAAATTATCTCTACATTTAATTCTGTATTCCATGCCTAGCTATGATTATATCATACTTTATTGATTTATTGATCTATCTGTCTTAGTTTAATAAGTACCACACTGTCTTGATTACTATGGCTTTATGATAAGTCTTGAAATCAGGTAATGCTGATGCTCCAAAATTGTTGTTTTCCAAAATTGTTTTGACTATTCTAGGTCCTTTTCATTTCCCTACAAACTTAAATTCACCTTGCCAATTTCTTTTGAGAAAATCCATTGGGATTTTGAATGAGATTGCTTTGTATCTATAGATCAATTTAGGGAGAAGTGACATCAATATTGAGTCCTTCAATGCATGATGAGTATTTTTTCATTTATTTAGGTCTTCTTTAATTCCTGTCAACACTGTTTTATAGTTTTCAGTATTGCTAAGTATTTTATGTTTTTAATGCTATTGTAAATGTTTTTAAATTTCATTTTCCAATTGTTTGTTGCTATATTTAGAAATATAATTGATTTTTACATATGACATTGTGTATTACTTATCTAGTGCCATGAAACAGCACACTCCCAAGTTTAGTGGCTTAAAAATAACCTTTATTACCTTTTGTCATTTCTGTGGGTCAGGTATTTCAGAACCACTCAGCTGGGCAGTTCTGGCTCATGAAGTTGAGGTCAGATTAAGGCTGCAGTCATATGAAGGCTAATCACCTTGAACTTGTGTATATTGTATGTTTATGCTTTATAGGAACAATCCAAGTTTTTAAATCCTTTCTAATATGCAAGATGCAACTTCCACATTTTGTTTCCCCTGTGGGTCTCCCTGGGCCTTGGTTTTAGTCTTTGTCTGAGTAGGTCATGATTAGACTTTACTTTAGGCTAAAGTCCTTATTCTTATGGTGTGGCCTTTCTGGTACCTCAGGTGGATACCTGGGGTATTAGGAGGTATGAATGAGATTTCTACCCCAGAAGGGCTAGATCTCCAAAGGTCCCTGCCACTGCTCCTCTAGCTTTGCTTGTCCCCTAGTATCTCTGCTCTGATATTAACCCAATAGTAACTGAAATCTGGTAATCAATCCTATCATGGTTCTTCTCTCCATATGTATAGCTCTGGGCACTTTATTGCTATCTAAATTCTGTTAATTTCAATTCACAATTCATTACCATCAGTTTAAAAGGAACTTCCCCCTTTAGAAGCTGTATTGTATTTTTTAAATAATATTTTGATGATCCCTGAGATCTAAAGAGAAGTTTTGGCTGTATGTTTTTAATTTACTGATCTTTACTCAGGAAATCATATGTATACATAGACAGCTAAGCCAAAAATCTATTTAGAGTCATTTGGTGCTACATTTTCTGATTAAGTTCACCAACAACAATTGATAAAATAATCCATCATCCCTGAACTACAGAAATGATAAAAATAACAGTAGTTCCAGCTTATTGAACATTCAACTGCCCTTTTCTAACCATTTTAAACCTTATAGCAACTCTGAAAATGATTTCTAAGTTTTCATTCATAAAGACACTAAAGATTAGAGGTTAATTTCTCCTAGATCGCATGATAGTGAATGGCAGAGCCAGAATTTGTATCAGCTTATTATGACTGCAAAATCTGTGCTTTTAATAAGTACACAATAGTTTACTTGAATGTTCAACAAATCTAGAGTTCAGTCCTTTATAACCCCTATAACTTTTCCTTTTTTTTAACATGACTGAAATGAAAACTGCATTTTTTAAACAGTTGTACCCTTGTTCTCACATAAACTTATTTAAAAATTTTTTTTTTATTTAAAAAATTTTTATTTTGTATTGTGTAGTTGATTAACAATGTTGTGTTAGTTTCAGGTGTAAAGCAAAATGACTCAGCTATACACATACATGTATCTATTCTTTTTAAAATTCTTTTCCCATTTAGGTTATTACAGAGTATTGAGCAGAGCTCCCTGTGCCATACAGTAGGTCCTTGTTGTCATTGATCACATAACCTTATTTTAACAGCAAATATTTAAATATAGAATTCTAATTACATTAAAGATTACTTTCAATTACTTCTCAGTTCTGATAGGATAAATATGGATTAGGGAAAATGGCATTTTGATATCACCTTAACTTTCTTGGTTGGTTTCTCTTGCTCTGCCTTTCTTTAAAATTATTAAAGAAAATCTAAAATATTAAAAAAAAAGGTAGAGAGGAGAGTATGTTTTTCTACGAATATATACATCTGCAGCTCATGAGCTGACTTGTATGATGCTACCCAAATCCCCTTGCCCTATACAAGTTTATTTTGAAATAAATCTCAGATAAATGTCATTTCATCTACAGATATTTTAGTATATATCATGAAATTATGAGAACTATTTTTTATTTTTATTTATTTATTTTTTTAAAGAAGATGTTGGGGGTAGGAGTTTATTAATTAATTTATTTACTTTTGCTGTGTTGGGTCTTCGTTTCTGTGCGAGGGCTTTCTCTAGTTGTGGCAAGCAGCAGCCACTCTTCATCGTGGTGCGCGGGCCTCTCAATATCGCGGCCTCTCTTGTTGCGGAGCACAGACTCCAGACGCGCAGGCTCAGTAGTTGTGGCTCACGGGCTTAGCTATTCTGTGGCATGTGGCATCCTCCCAGACCAGGGCTCGAACCCGTGTCCCCTGCATTAGCAGGCAGATTCTCAACCACTATGCCACCAGGGAAGCCCCGAGAACTATTTTTTAAACATAACTTATTAAACTAAAAATATTAATAGCAATTCTTTCAAAATCATCATTCACTCAATATTAAGTTTGCTGATATGTATATGTGTATGACTCTGTGTCTGTGTGTGTGTGTGTGTGTGTGTGTGTGTGTGTGTGTGTATGCAAGTGTATTCACGTATTCAAATCAGTATCTAAATAAGATCCATGGCATTAGTTTCCTGGGCTGCTGTAACAAAGTACCAGAAACTGGGTGGCTTAAAACAACAGAAATTTATTGTCTCACAGTTCTGGAGGCTAGAAGTCTGAAATCAAGATGTCACTAGGGCCATACTCCCTCAGAAATATGCAGGGGAGAGTATTTGCTTCTCTTAGTTTTTGGTTTTTGCCTGTAGCCCTTGGGATTCTTTAGCTGCGTCACTCCAACCTCTGCCTCCATTTGTCACATGGCCAAATTTTCCATGTGTACTTCTGTCTCTGTGTCTCTTTTCCTCTCTTATAAGGACACCAGTCATTGGATTAAGGGCCCACCCTACTCCAGTATACCCGTATCTTAATTAGTTACATAGGAAACAAGCCTATATCCAAATAAGGTTGCAGTCTGAGGTACTGCAGGTTATGTCTCCAACATATTATTTGGGGGAACACAATTCAACCCATAACGTCCATGTACTACAACTGGTTTACATTTTTTATATTTCTTGTAAGTTTATTTTAGTGTATAGATTACTTACTCCTCTCTATTTCTTTCCTTTTTCATTGCAATTTATTTTTGAAGACATCTGCTTGTTTGTCCTGTAGAGTTTCCTACTGTCTGGATTTTGCTAATAGTATTTGTGGGGGATAGCTTAACACAATCACCTGTGCTTTGTCTGTGTCCCAGAGCACGATTTCTCAGCACAAGCACTGTTGGCATTTGGGTCAGATAGTTCTTTGTTAAAGTGGGAGGCTTTCCTGTGCCTTACAGGATGCTTAAAACCATCCCTGGCCTCCATTGATTATATTCTAGCAGCACGCTCTCTGTTGGGGCAACCACATAGTTCTCCAAATACTGCCAAATGTCCCCTGGGGGCAGAATCACCCCCCCCCCCCGCTAGAGAACCACTGACAGAACCACTGACAGAAGTCTTGATGAGATCCAGGTTTAGTTTTTTGGCAAGATTGCTTCATAGACAGAATTAGGTACTTCCATCAGGGGGCACATAACATCTGATTGTCTTTCTGTTATACAAGTTAGCAGCCATTAATAACCATTGTCTTGATCTGTTTATTTCATTAATGGTTATAAAATGGTGATGTCCTACTTCTATCATTGCTTTGCCCTGGCCACATAGTAGCTGGAATACTTCCCTAAAGAGAAACTTCCCTTCATCAACTATTTGTTTGGTAACCCTGAGATACAGTTCTAATTGGAAAGACAGGTTAAATGATGATTTCTCTTTACCAGTTTTCAAAATAATGAACTGGTTCCCTAACATCACCCAAAGGGGAATGATGAATTTTTCTGAACTATTATGAATTCAAGGATTTAAACATATTTGATATGTTTCAGTCCAATGCAATTTTATCTTTACAGCTGCTCAAAATGCTCCATAGTTTGATAGGTCTCTGGCATTCTCTGATTACTACTTTCTAATATGAGAAGATGTTCTAGGTTCATATTGCATATTCTCTTCATTGACATTCTCTGAGTCTGGACTGAGTCTCCTTTACTGTTCACTCTACATAACCTTCCCGGGGCGACAGAACACAGCTATCAATTTTTTTTTTTCTGAATCCACACACTTCATTGATACATACTTCAATCAGTAATACTGGTCAAAGGTAGGGCAATTGAGAGGGATGGTGGAGGAAATCTTATTGGAAAGTGCATGCCCTGATTAAAGGCATTAAGCTTCAATAAAAGCACATAAACACTGATGGTTCAAGGAAAGTCTTAGGTCAGCAGGCACCAGTTTGCAACCTGTGCTATATAACCTGGCCCTAGCCTGATGTGATATTAAATATTGTGAAAAATATGTTTCAGAGATTTTAGATTTTGTTGTCTTCCTCTGAGGAGTGCTGATCATCTTGAACTTGTGTTGGCTTATTTTCACATTTTACAGGTGTGGATCTGTAGAAAGCCAAAGGTGTTTTGCTTCCTCACACTCCAGTGGGCTCACCTTTGAAATTCTGTTTCTCTGTAGACCTTATACTGCTTTTGTTTAGGGTTGGGTCCTGATTAGGCCCTTACTCTCCTAAGGTGTGGCCAGTCCCTCAAGCATTATCTCAGCCACTTGCTCTCTCACTCATTATCTGGGTGGCAGCTCATTGGTGTTCTCCTTAGACCCTTGACCACACCAAGGCCTCTTTGTCCCTCAGAGCCTTTGCGTGTGCTGTCCTCTGCCTGGAAGACCCTTATCTCCACCTTTTCCTGGGTATCAGTCTCAACTTCACCTCCTCAGAGAGGACTTTACTAGTTTTTCTATATAAAAAGCCTCCACCCATTCCCCCCACCCTTTGCCATATTAGCCTCTTGTTTCTTCCATAGAATTCGTCATGACTTTTTATTTGTTTACTTTTCTTTGTCTCCCTCACTAGAACATAAACTTGAACTCTTTGAAAAGAGAAACCAGATTCTATACCATGTATATTTTTTAACTCTGGAGCCTATTACAACATTGGGGGCAGGATAGGAATTTAATAAATACTAGTTGACTGAAATAATAAGTGAGTAGAACATATATAATGCTTTTCTTGATTCAGCTTCTTACATAACCATTGAATATCAACCTGAATTGAACCATGGGCAATTTTGCCACCTAGGACCTTTTTTTTTTTTTTTTTTTTTAACATGAAAACCATTTTTCTGCCCACCACCCTTGTCTTTTCTCCCCTTTACCTAGGCTAGCAGGCTTTTAGATCTCAACTAGGCTTTATTTTCCCTTCTCCAGAAAGCTTTCCTTTACTCTACTCTGTACCCTCCAGCAGTCTGAGTGAAATACCCCTAGAAGTTCCAATAACATTCTGAGCTTACTCCATATAAGGCAGTGTTAGGTGGTGGCTGGATCCAAATTGCCTGAAGTTGAGCCATGTTACTTACTACTACTCATAACTTTGGGCACTTTAATTTCATATTACTTCACTTTCTTTTTATGTAAAATAGAGCTAGTAATATACTAATCTAATTGTGTTCTTGGAAGATGAAATCAGATCGTGTAGGTCAAGTGCTCAGAACAGTTCCTGCCACACAGTAAGAACACACAATTTTTAGCTATTATTTTTACACAGTAACTTCCTGTTAACTTGTCTCTTCCTTATACATACTGAAAATTCCTGAAAGGCAGAAATACTGTCCTATTCACTCTTGATTCCTAAGCATCTGATACAAAGCTGGGTTTTATATTTACTGAATTGATTTCCTTCTCTCTTCTCCCTTCAAGCCCTCCTGATGGCTCCAAACGAATCTCTATTCGTGTTTTCCCACTACTTAAAATCTTCCCACTGCCTTCAGTTTGGTCTCTATGTTAAAAGGGCAATCAAAGACCAAGACACCATAGATCTGCCCTTCTCTAAACTTGCCATAAGTTTGTAGTTTGTTTTTATGTCTATAACACTGTTACTTTTTTTTTGTTTTTTTTGTTCTTCAAATTTTTTCCCCCTTATAAACTCAGTTATGGAGCAGTGAAGCAAAATTACATTTTCATTCGTTGGACAATGAACTTTAAGCAAGTTTCCTCTTAGATATCTCTTACCATATCATGTAAAATAATTTTTCGTCACTTCTGTAGTTTTAATTTCTCAATAGTCTGTTTAAATCAACTGTGTACCCCAGGACCTCGATAAATGTTTCAATAAAATTTACGTGAATTACAAATCCATCTTAAAATACAATATAATTCCCTTCCCCAGTTAAAAACGAAACTAGTAGGCTTTTGTGACAAGTGAGCTGGTTGTGTCCTGTGCTGCCTTTGGGTAAGCCTGTAGTACCAAATAAGAAAGTACATCCGGTACCTAGAGTAGAAAGTGGTGGCTGCAAAGGGACTGGCCCAGACTTGTCCTAAATAAGTCTCCAATTTCCAGAACTGAATCAGGTGTTCCGCGGAGCGACAGAAAGCATCTTTGCCTTGAGGCTGGAAGCTCCGTTAATAGGCGCTTCAGGTGAAAAACCTGAGCCACCTGGGAATACCCAGCGCGGCAGGATCCCTGCAAACTTGGGAGACCTTTATCACTAGAAATAAAACTCATTCCAGGGACTTCCGGGCTGCGGGGGGCGGGGCGACGTGCTGACGTTACGTCACGTTCTTGCCTGACTTGCGACCCCGCCCTCTCCGCACTGGGACGTTCTCAGGGAGGAACGAAGCGTAAACAGCGCAGGGCATTTTGGGAGCGGGATTGTTTCACGCAGGAAGCAGGCTCCATCTTAGCGCCGCCCGCTGTCGCCATCTGTTTCCCTTCCCTCCCCGTTACCGCCTCCCGTCCCTAAGCCCCAGCGGGAAGGCTGGGCCTAGGGTGGGGGAGGCTGGAGTGAAAGGAGGAAAGGGGAAAAGGGAGAAAGGGAAGAAGTGGGGAGAAAGGGTGAGTCGGGAAGGGTGAGTGGTAGAGGCTAACGTGCGAAGCGCGCAAGCCCAGCGGACGGACTGACGGACGCCCCTGTGCTTCTGCTGCCGCGGCTGCGGCGCCCGCGCGAGTCGCGTCGAAGCGGCGGTGGCGGCTGCGGCGGCAGCAGCGGAAACAAGAGGGGAGCAATGGCGGCCGACAGCCGAGAGGAGAAAGGTTAGTGCGGAGAAAGGTGATGGGCGGAGGCGGGGCTCGGGAGTGGGTCGACGGAGCCGTGGTCGTCGTTGTGGGTAGGGGAGGTTAGCTTGCTCCGCGCGGAGCCGGTCTCCCCATCGAGACACTTGGACTCATTGGAAAAGACCAGGCCTGCCCTTTCGTCCTCGGTCTTCATATAACCTAACACTTCATCTAGCCTTGGATTTTCCTTTGATCCTAATTCCCTTCTTCACTTAACGTTTATCTGTCCTGGGCGCGGCTGAGAGAAGGCCTGTTCTGAGTTGCAGGCCCTTAGGTTTATTTCCTGGTAGTGGTATGCTGATGTAATGCGTATCTTCAGAACAGGCTTTTCTGTTAGGCTGAATTTCGAAAACCCTTAATACCCTTAAAGCTGGTAATCTACTAAGTAAGCATATTTAAGAAGTGGTATAGGTAGATAATCTCGCGAAATGTCTACGAGTAAACTTCTGGCTGTTCTGTTAAATAGGCAAAGTGGCAAGAATGGCCTGTTTGGTTCTTCAGATACTTATTTTGGAAAACTTGATGTTTGAAAAGATGATTATGTGATTTAGGCCAGGCAGGAAAAATCCTGGCCACTATTGTGATAGTCACACGTTGTGCGTAGTTCCTAGACGGTACAACCAGGAACAAATGGATATAATTTGTAGAGAGTCGGAGGGCTACGGTTACTTTGAAATATGGGAAGAACTGATGTTGCCAGAATGAAATGTCATGTCTTTTTAAATACCGACCTTCCAAACCCTGGAAATGTTAATGTAGATCCTGAATCAGTACAAGTCTGGAGAGTGGTCTAGATTGGATGGTACGTTAAGGTTTTTTACAACCCTAAGATTACCATGATAGATTTGGAAAGGTTATAGTTGATAAAAATCTGGCCAGCTGCTGTCCTGTATTTTACGGATCTACTCTTTTGTGTGGCTAATTGATTTGGGGGAGGGGGGATTTGTTAAGTGGGCTGTAGAGTCAAGTTCCATTAGACTTGTGACCTCTAATTTTTCTCCTTAAAAGTAGAGTCTTCATGAATCAGCGAACTGCTCAATAATAGGGACAAGTTTGGGAAACGGAGTGGGTGGGAATATGTTTAGGACATGGCTCCTATCTCAAAGCAGCTCGGTGATTAGGTTTTAGTAGTTTAATTTTCCTTCCTTAAACGAACCCTAAAAATCCTCTCCCTTCCTTTTGAGAAGTCCAGAAGGAATGTGCTCATAGGATTGCATGGTGTTAGTGAATAAAAGAAACTGCTTTTAATTAGTAGTAAAGTAGTATTAAGTAGATGATTTTAATCAGGAAGAATTAATTCAGTCAACATTTGATTGTTTCAGAGTGTAATCTATGATCTGTGTGTATGGGAGTGGGTGGTGGTTGTGGTGGGTGAGATGAACTAGATAAAAAATGAGTAAAAGCTCAGTACTTCTCAAGAGTTCAGTGTCTGTTAAGGTGAACATATTTGTAAGTCAGTTATGGAGTAGACACAATACTGTACACGGAGGAAAAAAAGTAGGTGATGTTGTAAAAATTTTGTTTTAGAAATGGATTTAGTGATGAAAACGTCTAAATGCATAAACTTTGTAACTATTATTGGGAAGTAGTAATGCCACCTACTAGCAGTACTTAGGATAAATTGTCCAGCTAAATTGTCCAGCTTCTGAAAGGCCTCACATTTGTGTAGTTTTTTAAAAATTAATTTTCATAATTCAGCTTCATTTCAGAATTTATGATGTAAGTACTTATAGTTTAAGATTGTCTCTCGTTTACTGGGAAAGCTAGCAGATACATACCTACTGGAATTGCTTATTTAATTTTGGAATGAGCAGATTTCTAGAATAACCCACTTTGCATGTATGGAAACTGAGGCCTAGGGTGTCTCGCTTTCTTGATCTTTGTCAAACAGCTAGAATAATAGCCAGAATTAGAATTAATGCTTGACTCTTTCTTATCATGTTGAACAAGGAAAAATGGGAAGCTAAGTACTTATTGTCATCAGTTATGTTATATGAAACACTAGGAAATTATAAAGGTAAGCCCTGTCACAAATTTTAGACATGTCACAAACCTTAAGTCCTTTCTTGAAAGATTCCGTAAGTTGTGTAAGATCTTGATAAGAAATGAGTTTAAGTTGCAGAAATTTGCTATAAATCACAGAGCAGTTACAAAACTTTCAGTCATAAAGTCCTTGGATTATCGGGCTTTGCACATTAGCTGTGTAATAAGCAGACATTACCTTCTATAAATGCTTCTGTAATACCCATACCTAGAAAGTGAAGCCTATAACTGGAGAATTTGCCAGCTTCCTGATTCCTGTGGTGATTGTCCAAAAAGTGGATGTGGAAGATGTTGGAATGTTGGTGGTATTAACTAGTGTTAATTGCCATTTTTCTATGTTTTCTATTATAAACACCTGGTTTATATTTTATTTCTTAAGCTCTTAAAAAGTTCTCTCTGAAGAACAATTATACAAGTTTAATGTATCTAAAATGTGGATAATGAGGTACCACTTTCGAAAGTAACATGTTTTCTGCATTACCAGACTGAAAGCTCCATGAAGGCCAGGAGTATGTCTGTCTTGTTTACCAGGTTCCTGGTGTACAGTAATTATGTCTCAGTGCCTCGAATAAATGATTTAGAAGATTGTAAATCATTAGCTCAAGGTTGGACTTCATTAATGACTGACTAGTTATGACTAGTTATGTGATATTTGCTATTGATGTCCAAAGTTAAGAGTTTCCCAGTTTAAATTATATACGTACACACACTCATGCAGGCAAATACATATAAGTATGTATGCATGGTTAAATATACACACATATATGTATATACACACTGTAGCCCTCACTATAATAAGTCCTTAGGGTTAGATTGACTTGATCCACTTTAGTTAGGGCTTTGTAAAGCATAGAGTATGTATTTGATATTCCGATATATTTGTTTTACCCATAATAGAAGTAGGACAAAAAATTACAAATGCCCTCCTTAGACTTCAATTGTATGCATTTTGGAAGACAGGAAATTTGGATGGGATAGGAAATCCAAGTCTCTACACTTCTTGAAGAATGACGGTTTTGAATGACAAAAAAGTAACTGAGACTGGTCTAATGTAAAACACAACAGAAGGGGAGCCTCCAGGAAATCTTGCTACATTGCCAAACCTGACTAAAACTATATTAAGTGAATTAAAATAAAAACTGTAATGTGTTATGGTGCCCTGTATTGGAAAACAAAATAAGTAGTATATTTAAGTACCCAGTTTTTTTTTTTTTTTTTTTTCTTTAAATATTTCAGGACTTAGTCTGATGCTGGATCCTGAAATAAATAGTACTTTGTATCTCCTGACCCAGAAGCTTCCAGGGTCAAAAAAATGAACTGCATCTCAGATAAAGGTTAATTTTCTACACTGATAGCCCTGGAGTTAAGGTTTGTGGCCTTCCTGGGCCAGGAATTTCAAGGTTGAGGTGTAATTCTGGTAGAGTGAGTGGAAAGAGCATTAAATTTGGATTCAGAACTGTGAGATTTAAGTCACAGTACTTTAATTCTTTGGGCTTCATTTGGGATATTTTTTATTTCCTTGTTTTGCTTCCTATACCCATGGATCTGTACCTCTTTCCCAAAACTCAGTTTGTTAATAATATTGATAGTTTGTGATGATAACTAAGATTATGCTTGCTTAACGATAATGAAGTCCATATAAAAACATCATATGTTGTGAATGCAAAACATTCACAGATTATTGCATTTCCATAGACGAATCAAGCAGCAGCCTGCTTTGTTTTGTTTTTAATTGAGGCAGCATTTAAAAGTCAGATAATTTCAAATAAAAATCTGAATTTGGGAATCCTCTTGAAAATTTGTAAGATCTGACATGGCACTTGCATTCTGTCAAGGCAGTTAATCCACTGGAGTTGAGTAGGCTTTTTCACTTTAGCATTCCTACTCTTCCACAAAGTATCATATATACTAAAACTGAAGTTTGGTGTCCCTGTGCCTCAGTGTCTTGAACCTTAAATTTTTTTGCAGTTATTTAACATCAGTGTTGTTCAGGAGTTGTGGGTTTATATGCATTCTAGGGTCAGGCAGATAAAGTACTTACTTAGTACAGTAGGTAATGCTGAGTGTTAGGTTATAGAGAATAAAGGAGTAAGCATGGTATATGTTCAGGCAATATTAGTAAATACACTGATGTATGGGGCATAAACCCAGATTGTCTCATGCAAAACTTTGACATAAGTTACCTTCTCTGTGTCTTAACAGAAGACTATCAGGACTGCTCCATCTGGTTTTTTTCAGATGGGAGTCTGGGCCCCTAGTGATCAAATAGTCTTTTTTTACAAATGTAGGGTCTGGATTTTTATATTAAATCCTTGGCTCTTTCAAAAACAAAGCATCCAAGAGCTAGATTCATCCTATAGGCTGTTAGTGTATAACTTTGAATGGATTTGAACTTTAGCTGTAAATGGAAATACTGTTTATTTGTGTTTCATTTGAGTTAATTTGTTGCACTGACATATTGTGGAAAAATTCATTTTGTTGTGGCATCTAAAACACAATTTTCAGGGTTTTAAAAGGATTTTTTTAAAAAGACTGTATAGTTCTTTATCTAGACTTCTCAAAAAAAATGAAGTGCTTTAACTGTGGAAATAATGCATTTGAATTATTTTTTATATAGAATTCTTAACCTGGCATTTGCTAACCTTTGTTCATTTTATTGCTAATATTCTTAAGGTGCTGCTGTCAAACTACTGTGAAGAAATTGTATATGTACATATCACTATACAGAATAATAATGCTAAATTTCAGGATCAAGTGAGTGATTTAAAACATTAAAGTAGTTTAAAGAGAGTCACCCTAGAGAACCGGTGGATGTTACTTTATCTCTTAAGGACATAGTTATTTCTTTCTGAAAAGGATATGCCAGTGATAGATTAGTCTTTAATAGTAGTAGCTTCTGAGACTACTAAAATAATCTTTCTTTATAACTAATTTATTTTAAATTGAAAACATGAATTAAAAAATATACAAACTCCTTTCTCTAGCCAATGAAGGAAGTGGTCAGAGGAAGCAGCTTGTTAGCTCTATAACCCAATACTATGAACTCTCTCACCTTTTTTTTATTTTTATTTTTTTATTTTTTGCTTTATAACAAATTTAATCAGTTATACATATACATATGTTCCCATATCCCCTCCCTTTTGCGTCTCCCTCCCACCCTCCCTATCCCACCCCTCCAGGCGGTCACAAAGCACCGAGCTGATCTCCCTGTGCTATGCGGCTGCTTCCCACTAGCTACCTACCTTACGTTTGGTAGTGTATATATGTCCATGCTGCTCTTTCACTTTGTCACAGCTTACCCTTCCCCCTCCCCATATCCTCAAGTCCATTCTCTAGTAGGTCTGTGTCTTTATTCCTGTCTTACCCCTATGTTCTTCATGACATTTTTTTTCATGTACCAAAATGTTCATAGCAGCCCTATTTACAATAGCCCGGAGATGGAAACAACCTAAGTGTCCATCATCAGATGAATGGGTAAAGAAGATGTGGCACATATATACAATGGAATATTACTCAGCCATAAAAAGAAATGAAATTGAGCTATTTGTAATGAGGTGGATGGACCTAGAGTCTGTCATACAGAGTGAAGTAAGTCAGAAAGAGAAAGACAAATACTGTATGCTGACACATATATATAGAATTTAAGAAAAAAATCTCTCACCTTTTTAAACCAGATTTTGGTTTTTAAGAGTACTCCTTACATTTATAATTAAAATCCTTAAGTTTAAGCAAAACTAAGCAGGTGGTGGTAGTTTTGAAAACATCTATCAAGTATTTAACATTTCAACCAACAATAGGTGGAGTCCATGGCTCCTCTCTTTGAACCTGAGTAGACTTCTGTGATTGTCTCTGAATAAAATACTGTGGCAGTGTTGCTGAGCTTCTGCCTAAACCACCATGGAAGCTCTAAACCACCATGAAAGAGGTTGGCCTATGCTGAAGCTGTCATGGGGGAGAGTGACCATAGAAAGGAGTGCCGTAGGAACCCCAGCTATTTTGAGTCTTCCCAGCCAAGGCATGTGAATAAGCAAGCCTTCAGATGATTCTAGCTAACCCTTAACTGCAGCCACGTGAGAGACCCTAAGTTGAGCCTCAGAACCATAAGCAATAATAGTAAATTACTGTATTGTTTTAAGTCACCAAGTTTTGGGGGTAGCATGTTAAACTTAGGGCAGTAGATAGTAGGAACATTTATGCATTTGTCTTATTGAGAAAAGAGGATTTTATTTTATGTGCTGGGCCAGATTTTGTGTATCATGTACCCTAGTCATTAACAAAAGGTTCAAGAGCATCAAATAACTGCCCCGTCCACCCCCTTCCCTTCCCCAAACACTGATCTTTTTATTCTAAATGCCTCTTTTCAGAGGTGAAGAAACTGGAGCTCAGACTGGGACTTTCCTAAAGATACCTAGCTCTTAAATGATGACCTGGATTTTCTTGCTTCCAAATACAAATCTCTTGCTCCTATGTATCATATTTCAGCAAATATATAAGCGATTTCAGTGGTGGAGGGAAGTAAATTAAAATGTGATCTTTTATGTCAGGGGGTCAGATAGAAAATAATATTTTAGGCTTTGTGGGCCACATAAGGTCTTCGTCATATATTCTTTCCTTTTTTTTTTTAAAACACAACCTTGAAAATGCAGAAACCATTCATATCTTGCCAGTCAAAAATAGGCCATGGGCTGAATTTGTCCTGCAGGTCTTATTAGTTGGCTAATATTGTGATAAAATCACAGTTAGGTTTTTGATGTCATAGACTATAATATGGATAAAAATTTGTAGACCATCAAGTGAGGATGTTATGGTTGATCTTAAAGTAAATTTAAGGTGCTATAATGTTGGTAATATGGAGCTCTCTGGTGCACTAATTTGGAATTAATCTACTAGTGCACATGACCTTTCAGTGATACTTTGTAGTTTTGTTTTCTTATATTTTGTTTAAAGATGCTTATTTTATAATAGCCAGGACATGGAAGCAACCTAAGTGTCCATCGACAGATAAATGGGTAAAGATGTGGCATGTATATACAATGGAATATTACTCAGCCATAAAAAGAAATGAAATTGAGTTATTTGTAGTGAGGTGGATGGACCTAAAGTCTGTCATACAGAGTGAAGTCAGTCAGAAAGAGAAAAACAAATACTGTATGCTAACACATATATATATGGAATCTAAAGAAAAAAAAGGGTTCTGATGAACCTAGGGGCAAGACAGGAATAAAGACGCAGACATAGAGAATGGACTTGAGGATACGGGGAGGGGAAAAGGGTAAGCTGAGACAAAGTGAGAGAGTGGCATGGACATATATACACTACCAAACGTAAAATAGATAGCTAGTGGGAAGCAGCCCCATAGCACAGGGAGATCAGCTTCTGCTTTGTGACCACCTAGAAGGGTGGGATAGGGAGAGTGGGAGGGAGACCCAAGAGGGAGGGGATATGGGGATATATGTATATGTATAGCTTATTCACTTTGTTATACAGTAGCAACTAACACAAAATGTAAAGCAATTATACCTCATTAAAGATGTTTAAAAAAAAAAAGGTGCTTTTAATGTCCCCCATCTAATTTAACCGTAAATTTAGAAAGCCTGAACTCTAGACGAGTGAATTTGCTCAACTTGAATTTCTGAGCTTCTGTTTCTTTATCTGCAGAGTATTGGATCTAAAACATACCTTGTGTGTGTCATGTATGATATGTGTGAAAGTGATAAAATGTTAGAAAAGCAAGTATTGATTATTTTAAAATTCTGTAGATGCTTTCTAAAACTGCAACCAATCTTTGAATTTGACTAATAAAATTATTTGTTAAAGCTTTTTAAAAGGCAGTAATACCCTTTTTATAGGGAAACCATGATTTAGGCATGTCTGAAATTTAAATTGATAATTAACCTGCACAGTTATTTCATTCTGTGTTTAGCATGTCTAGATTTAGCATGTATAAAAGTTCATGTGAATGTTCAGGCTTTTGAAGTGGATATTTCTAATCAGGAACTAGTGATTTCATGAAAAGATTTGTGTAACGCTGTATTTACTTAATTGCCTATTTTGCTGTCCTAGTTCTATTTTTTTTCTTTTGCTTCTACAGATCTCTTATTCTTCAAGATCTGTTGGACCCACTTTTTTACTGACTAGAGAGCTTTGACCTAAGAATCATTGAATATCTCATAAAGCTTGGGTTTTTAAAAAATCAAATTGTATGTTTTTATTTTTTATTTACAATATAGCATCCAGAAATTGTGTTTGCCACCATTCAGGTCTTGAGGGAATTTCTTCAGTGAAAACATGAACCCAGAGGATGAGAGAAGCCTTTCTGGTTGGCGTATCTTGATTTTCAGTACCATTTAAAAAAATAAGTAAGCAAAAATGATAACAGTCTGTATAGTATATATTCATTTTAGAAAAATGGTAAAGTACAGAAAAGCATTCTTACCACTCAAAGAAATCAGTTACGATGCTATTCCAAGCACAGGTAATTTTCAGTGTTTTTTTTTTTTTTAATTTTTATTGGGGTATAATTGATTTACAATGTTTTCTTAGTTTCAGGTGTACAGCAAAGTGAATCTGTTATACAAATACATATATCCACTCTTTTTTAGATTCTTTTCCCATATAGGCCATTACAGAGTGTTGAGTAGAGTTCCCTGTGCTATATAGTAGGTCCTTATTAGTTATCTATTTTATACATAGTAGTGTGTATGTGTCAGTGTTATTAAGTAGCAGCAATGACTCCAAGCACAGAGGAAGATGCATTGTTACCTTTTCCATATCCTGTGTAACCTTGCTTTCCTTCTTATTATGCCTATATTATCAGTTTTAGTTCTCTTGAGTCACTGATTTCTGTCCCTCTTGGGGGATATTTGAACTCCATCTAATCTATTCATAGACCTCAGGTTAATAATCCTTGCTATACTTTAGTGGGCTTTGCTTTTTGGCTGGAGCCGTGATACAATTGTCCTATCTCATCAGTTTTTATGATTTTATACCTCTCTTTACGGAACCTTAGATTTGGAAAGATATTTTTTGATGCCAGGATATTTAGTGTTCAAAACATTTACCATTAGCTTTAGTGCCTTATTTGAAAAAAAATCAGTTTAAAGTAGTAAATACATAGTTGCATGTATTTCTAAGACTTATTTTGTCCAGTTGGACAGGGTTGGGTGTAGGGAAGGTGATGGGGTGATAAAACTGAGTTCTAAATTTTCACGATCATTGACTGTATCAATTACAGTCAATAGTTTCCTTGTCTGAACAAGTTATACTTTTATAGTCCATGCCAGCAGCCTCAAGTGTTTTTGATTGTGTACCCCGTCAGTAATTTTCTTCTTTTAACTTAACTTGGACATTGTTTCAGACAAACAGGATAGCTGTAAGGATAGTACAAAGAATTCTTTTGCTTTTCAGCCACGTTCCACAAATGTCAACATTTTTACCACATTTGTCTTTCTAATTCATTCTTTCTCCCTCTTTTGTCAGTTATAGACATGATGCTTCTTTGCCCCTAAATAGTTAAGTATGTATTTCCTAAAAAGTAGAATTCTCTTTTACTTAACTGTAGTACTATCAAAATCAGGAAATTGACATTGATACTTGTAATCTACAGACCTTGTTTAGATTTCACTAGTTTTTCAGTTGTCTCAGATCATGTGCTGTGTCAGTTATTGTATCTTTTAGTCTCCTTTAATCTGAAGTATTTCCTTAGTGTTTGTATTTCATGAATGAACTGTGACATTTTTGGATGCCTCTAAGTTTGGATTGGTTTGATGTTTGTTTACTCATGTATAGGTTTAGGTTTTGCATAGGAATATCACAGAATTTTTCTATTCATAGTGCATCATTCCAGGGGGTCCATGTTGTTGATTTGACCCACTGCTAGTGATGTTAACCTTGATTACTTGGTTAAGCTGGAGTCTGCCAGATTTCTCGACTGTAAAATGGTAATAAGTATTCTGCCCGGAGTACACAATATTTGATAAATGTATGTTTATTTAAAAATTATACACATGTATTTTTATTGTTGTGCACATTTTAAAGCAGTTACAAAAATTAGACATTAAAGGATGAGCTACAAATACAGAAGGTCTCACTTTTTCTTTTTGTACCCCAGTATATCCTTTCATACCCTATGGGATATATACTCCTGGCTTTGTAGACCAGAGCTGTGCATCGTATCCTTTACTTTATATCGTTTTATAGGAATTATTCTTGTGTCTTGATCCTGAAATAAAAGCTCCTTGAAGGTTATGTTCTCATACTTCCGTAACCTCAACACAGTAAGTACTCAAAAATAAATGCTTAATGTTAATGATTTTTCCCTGTTACTTTTTAATCTTTTGCTTCCAGATGGAGAACTTAATGTTCTAGATGATATTTTGACTGAAGTACCAGAACAAGATGATGAACTCTATAATCCAGAGAGTGAACAAGATAAAAATGAGAAAAAGGGTATGTAAGATTTCTATTTTTGTTAAAATAGCAAAGTAGAGATCAATTTCTTAAGAAAGAGTCTTTGCTTTTGTACTTGTTCCTTGAGGCACTTACCACCAAAAGCACAATCATAGGAAGCAGTGGTACCCAATTCCATATGAATGAGAGTAATATATTTTTTTCCAAACGTGTGAAATGTCTCATGTATTTATTCCAGTGTTTGAAAGCTGTGTTTTCTTTATGATTAACTTTGGAGTAAAGGTATTTCAGAAGACATTTTAAAGAAATGAGGCTTTTATTCTCTGATATATTTACCTGTTAAACTTTGGTGAAATAAGTCTAATACCCAAATTCTTATATATATTTTTTTCATTGTATTTTTAAGGTTCAAAAAGAAAAAGTGACCGAATGGAATCTACTGACACAAAGCGACAAAAGCCTTCTGTTCATTCAAGACAATTGATTTCTAAGCCACTGAGCTCATCAGTTAGCAATAACAAAAGAATGGTTAGTGCAAAAGGAAAGTCAGTCACAGAGTATAAAAATGAGGAATATCAAAGATCTGAAAGAAACAAACGTCTAGAAGCTGATCGGAAGATTCGTTTGTCAAGTAGTGCCTCCAGAGAAGCTTATAAGAGTCAACCTGAGAAAACATGTCTGCGGAAAAGGGATCCTGAAAGGAGGGTCAAATCCCCTACACCAGATGGTTCTGAGGTAGTAAATATTATTGCAGATATAATACAGAAGGCAGTTCTTTTTGAGGCTAGAACTGTTTATTCACTCTGACCTTGTCTGTTATATGACTGCTGATTCCCTTTTTCTTTAAACATCAGAGAATTGGGCTTGAAGTGGATAGACGTGCAAGCAGATCCAGCCAGTCTTCTAAGGAGGAAGTGAACTCTGAAGAATATGGCTCTGACCATGAGACTGGCAGCAGTGGTTCTTCTGATGAGCAAGGCAACAATACTGAGAATGAGGAGGAAGGGGTGGAAGATGTGGAGGAAGATGAAGAAGTAGAAGAAGATGCAGAGGAAGATGAAGAGGTGGATGACGAAGGAGAGGAAGAGGAGGAAGAAGAGGAAGAGGAGGAGGAGGAGGAAGAGGAGGAGGAAGAAGAAGAAGAATATGAGCAGGATGAGAGAGACCAGAAGGAAGAGGGAAATGATTATGACACCAGAAGTGAGGCTAGCGACTCTGATTCTGAATCTGTTTCCTTCACGGATGGGTCTGTCAGATCTGGTTCAGGAACAGATGGATCAGGTACTAATTTTTATGTGTAAAGGTTTGTCTTTTTTTTTTTTTAATTGACCTGATTTTTTTTTTTCTTGAACATGTTTAAATTGAATTATAAAATTTTTGAGGCAATGGGGGGGATGTTAGTACGACTGTCCTGTGATTTTTTTTTATAGTGTGCTTTTGAGTATTATAAGTGCACTTGAATAAGATTTACATGTCTTAGTAAAGGCATTTCCCAGCTACAAATTGAGTGTATTATAAATACACTAGTCTGATTGTTTCTCTATAAGGAAATGTATTTGAGGTTTTAATGTTATAAATTTTTAGATTTCCATACTAGTCAACAACAGCTTATTTAAACACTGATGTACTTGAAGTATATTCATATGGAACCTGTCTGCTAGGTATTACAATATTTTCATGTTAAATGCCTCTAGATTTCCATCATGTGGCAACAGAAACCAAAATAACTTTCTTTTTCTCTTGGGAGCACAAACTTTTCTTTCATTTTTGTACCTGTGGGTTGACTGATGGGCAGGGTCTCCAGAGGGCTGGGTGTAAAGGTACCAGATGGAAAATCAGAGTATAAAATTATTGTGGAGAGACTGGGTAAGAGGCATCTTGGGTCATTCCTTCAGTACTACATGCCCTGCCACTTTATCTGACCCATGAGACTTGAATTTGAGAATGGTAGATAGTTGCAGTCATTAGGCTGAGGGAGCCCTCTTTTGGGGGGAAATTCAGAGGGTAGAGCAACGAGAGGCCAGGGTACTTAGAGACTGCTGGCCACTCTGATGATTATACTCTCATGGCTGTCTTATGTAAAGATGCAGCCAGATCTCCTACATAGGCCAAATGTACTAAATATTGGAATACAAGAAAAATTCTATTCTTTTGATGTATATGATAGTTAAATGTCATTATTATAGAATTTTATCATTTAATGTAGTACATTGTTAGTAAATCATATTTTTGATATAGTGTAAATGATAAGAGCAAATGACCAGGTATTTTCTAATTGTCAGCTGAAGTGCTTTTAGCCTTTTGCTCACTAGAGTTCTAGGTTTGGGAGTTTAGACAGGTTTTGACAGGGGGCTAAAGAGTTAAACTGAATAGATGAGTAGTTGGGTTTGATATAAAAAAAAAACTTGTGGAATCTTTAATTCTACTATCCCATCATACTTTTTGCAAACTGATGGGATATACATTTTATAATTTATGATAATGGATAGAGAACAAAAATTGCATTGGCAATATGAATGAATGTTCATTTATTGTGGAGAATGTGTGAAACCTGTAAAAGTAGGGAACATTTTATTATAGGAATCTTCTTTTTGGTGTCCATGTTAAGAACGATATTTCTTAGACTTGAACGTTTATCCTGTTTAAGTCAAACGAGGGAGACTTATATAAATACGTAGGGCCTGTAATAATGTATATTTTTAGTAAGTTCCTAGATGCTGATACTTAGCAAGATACTTATTCATACTTTATGTTTTTTGTGGATTAGACATTTCAGATTGAATGGTAGCCAATAGTTTTATAAAACTTGGATATTAAAACTGTTAAGAGACTTACTGTTATAAAAGAGATACCTGCCTGAAACTCTTACTTTCCATATTAAAGGAAAATTTGTGGCTTTTCTTTGGAAGAGCTCTTATGTGGAACATTTTTTAAAGACTGTATTTAGTATGCAGGACATTATTATTTTTATTTTGGAGTGGTTTCTCTTTATAATAATGTGTGAGAGAAAAATGGGGTGGATCTGGAACTCCACCAGAGGTAAAAAATGTTTTTCAAGAGTTTTAAATACAAGGGATCACAGTTTAGTTTCTGTGTCATGAACTTTCTAGATTCCAGTTTATTTTACCTTATTTTTTCTCAAAATTTCAGTAATTTCCTTAGAAAAGTGACACACTTGGTGGTTGTTAAAGGTTTATTTGTTAGATAACTTTCAATTGTTTTTTTGACCTGAGAATAATAGTCAGGAGAGGAGATCATAAACTTAACAGCAGTGAAAGTTATTTATACAAAAAAGATAAAAAATCCTTGGAGATTTTTCATGGTAATGCTATATTTAACATTACATAAAAATTGTTGGGCGAGATCTTACTTCTGCTTCTATTATATTTCCTGCATCATCCTTTTTTTTTTTTTGAAATAAATTTATTTATTTATTTTTGGCTGTGTTGGGTCTTCATTGCTGCGTGCGGGCTTTCTCTAGTTGCTGTGAGCAGGGACTACTCTTCATTGTGGTGCATGCGCTTCTCGTTGTGGTGGCTTCTCCTTTTGTGGGGCACAGGCTCTAGGCGAGTGAGCTCGGTAGTTGTGGCGCATGGGCTCTAGAGCGCAGCCTCAGTGGTTGTGGCACATGGGCTTAGTTGCTCCGCGGCATGTGGGATCTTCCCGGACCAGGGCTCGAACCTGTGTCCCCTACACTGGCAGGTGGATTATTAACCACTCCATCACTAGGGAAGTCCCTGCATCATCTTGTTGAGAGATTCTTTTAGTACTTAGAACCATAAAGTATTATTTTTAAACAGCAGCAAGAGATGTATTACCTTTGTGATCAATTTATAATGCTTAGATCCCTAACTTTTCAAAGAGGAAAATAATAAAAGAAACATGCTAGAATTTTTGAAAGAAATAATGTAAAAAAAATTTTTTAACAGTTTTATTTTTCTAATCTCTTTCATGTACATGCCATACTCATTGATTCAATGAATTCAGTTCCTTCTGTGTGCCAAACACTATATAAGAATGTGTAGTCAGTGAACAAAACAGACATGGATGAGAAAGAGATTTGGGATATGACAAAAAATCCTGTTATCTGTTTGGGAGAGATTCTCACTCATTTTACACTAAAAGGCTTCAGTCTATTCTCTTGAAGTCTTATAGTTTACTCTGAGGGAGAGGATTTTAAAACTTAAAGGTCAGGTATCATTCAAAGCCAACAAACCTGTAAATAAATGCTTTTCTCTATAGCTAGTTATATAAATTTCATTATGTTCCCAAGCTGCTAGCTTTAAATGGGCCTGGCTTTGTAGTTGTGCCAATATGTACTGCTTTGCCCTTCCTTTTTGCCTTAAGTTAGGAAAATTAGCATCATTTACAAGCTTCTTGTTAACATCTATTTGGAGAAGGAATTAGTAGTAAATTACAAAGGGAAAAATGCTTAAACTAAAAGAAAAGGAACTTTTGTCCTTGGAGTTTTCCATCTTTAAGCTAGTTTAAACCTAGAATCCCCTTTCAAGAATAGAAGTAAAATATCTTTTCTATTCTCTTGCTCATGGCTTGTACTTTCAAGTTAGAAACTAGGTTCTGCCACTCAGGAACTGTGGGACCCTAGCCAAGTTGCCTAACCACACCACTAAGCTGAGGTTTCCTGTTCTGTAAATGAGAATAATGGGTATTATGTATCTCATGAGTTTGTTATGAGGATTAAGGGAAATAATTTATTTAAAGCTTTTAAAATAGGAGTTTGTATGAAAGATCATTGATTATTATTTTTCAACATTCTGTTAACTTTTATAAAAATAAGTATATGCATTTTCTCCCATCATATTCCTTTTTCTAACTGAAAAGTAAAGGTGCTTATATTGGTGTAATTAAAATACCAATAGAAATAGGAGAGTCTAATTCCATTTTAGGCCCTCACTTATATGCTTCCAAATTAAGCCTGAAATGGTTCTTATAGGTAATGCAAACCTCTTCTGTCTACTGAAGATTCCCAGCTTTTTAATAGAATACATAGACTGTCGCTGAGATTTTAGAGATAAATTTTAAATTGAATTTGAAAATAAGCAGTAATTCAGGAAGGAAGTGGTCAGTAAGAATGGAATTGAAGATATAAAAGCAAGCAGTGGCAACCAGAAGGGAGTTGCTAATTTACTATAGTGTAATTAAAAAAAAAAAAAATTGAAAGGCTTTGGGTTCTGCGGTTCATCAGACATCTAAGATAGAGCTGGAATTGTGATGAAGAATGATAGTATACTTTTTAAAAAGAGGACTTAAAACAGTGGTACTTGGTTCGTAGAAGGGAACACCGTAAATTTAATTGAAAGAAAAGTTGTGTTTGCTTTGCAAAATTTTTTTCCCTTTTAAAACTTTAAGACCTTTTATATATAGGATAAGTAGTTCTTAATTATAGCTGTGTATTTTTATTTGATTAAAATTGGTGGGAGAACTAACAAAATGTCCTTAGTTTTTGAACACTGTCTGAATTGGAACATGTTAGGAAATTGAGGGGGTCAGGAAGGATTAATAATGAATAATACTTAGGAATTATGCAAAATCCAGATGCATGATGATACATTCTTATTTGATTAACTGTACCTATATTATTGTAATGTTTTTAAAAATCTTGTCTGAATTCTTTTTTAGATGAGAAAAAGAAGGAAAGGAAGAGAGCTAGAGGAATATCTCCTATTGTTTTTGATAGAAGTGGAAGCTCTGCATCAGAGTCATATGCAGGTATTCTCATTTTACTTTTATTTGTGATAATATCTGACTGATTCTAATGTAATCTGCTGTAAAAAGTGTGTGAAGGCTGTAGTTTAGCGTGAACTTGTTAATATTCATTAGTATTGATTTCTGGCATGTTCAGTGTAATAAATCTAGAGGAAACTAAGCTTTTTCTTATTATTTTAATCCTGTTCTGTTACTGCTTAAGTGGAATTTCACTTTTTTTTTTCTTGGAAGATGATGATTCAGTGACTAGTTTTCTGAGTGAGAAACTGTTCAAATATTTTTAAAAACATCCAAACAACCCAAAAAGCAAAACACTCGTACACATTGAGAAGTATTTTTTTTTGTGTGTGTGGGTGCGCCAGGAAGAATAATTTGTCTTGAATGAGAACTTTATGTGACAAGACTGTAGAAATTTTGTCTTATCTCTATTAAAGCTCAATCTGAACAAATGTACTTTGGCTAAATACAGGTTCAGAAAAGAAGCATGAGAAATTATCATCTTCCGTTCGTGCTGTCCGAAAAGGTATCATTTAAATTTGAAATTGTTTTCATTGCATGCTTCCTTAAAAGTCATTATTTTGCCTTATTGGTTCTCCATTAATAGTTGGTTTTAATGTAGTAATGTTCTGATATATTACATTAAGGGAAAAAAGTAATTTAGTCTTACACAGAGCTCCATGTTCACTTCTTACTGGGTATCTTTTAGAACAGTAGCAGACATTTTAGGACATCTTAACAGTTTTTGGACAGAGTGGATGTTATATTTATTTTAGTAGCATAATGGTCTATTAGCAAATTTTAAATGGTTAATGTGATAAAGATCTATAAAATTTATAGCCATTTTTACACTTAAAAAATATGGATCTGATATATTAGAACATTACTATATTAGGTTTGCCTTCTTGCAAAATGCTGGTGTCTTTCTTAGCTTTGCTTTATTATGTGTTGTGGCTTAGCTTTCTAGGTTGAATGGGTGATTATGAATTTTAAAAGTTTAGCTGGGTTTTGGAGGGCTAATTTCAGTTAGTACAACTTATTTCCCTCTGTGTGATAATGGCTTCTGTTTAATCAATTTGGATTTCTTTTTTTCAGATCAAACCAGTAAACTCAAATATGTCCTACAGGATGCGAGATTTTTTCTCATAAAGAGTAACAACCATGAGAATGTGTCCCTTGCCAAAGCTAAGGTATTAGCATCAGTTCTGTTGAAATATCCTAATCTTGAAAATTTAAATGTGAAGGTAGACTTGAGTATCACTTGAGTACATGACATACTGTAATTTTCATTAAAGCTTTAGAGATCCATAGTCCAGTTGACATGTAGGGTCTGCTTTTTTGACTGGTTAGGCAACCTAGTAGTAATTTGAGTTTTCTTTTAAATCTTTTGAAGATGAGTTTAGAAATAAAAATGTTCAATATTTGAAGAATATATAATTATACGTTGTACAACAAAAGCCGTGTTTCTTTGGATTTTTGTGTTTCTATACTCAATTGCTAGTTTATTATACTAATACATTTTATAAAGTTTTTTTAGTTAACCAGTTTTGTTTTATATTGCTGCTTGTTTTACACCTTGAGATTTTCTTGAAAAGAAATCATTCTTTTACGGAGAGTTTCTTTTACTTTTAGAAGTAAGATCACTTGGATTTAGAAGAAAAGGGAAGAGTTCATTTTAGTTTAAAGCCCCACCCTGGGCTTTACAAAAGGGATATGCCCAGTTGCTATAGGATGTTGTAAGGTTAATTTTTTAAAAAATGTTTTTGTTACAAAAATGCATCTACTTTTTATACCAACTATTCTAACATTTTTGTATTTTTGTTTTAAGAGAGTTTCTACTGACGTTGAGAAAGTTAAAACTAAAGTTAAGCATTTTTTAAACTGTATTTCTGTCAATATTAATAATCCTATATTTCTAACTTAAGTTGAGGGTTACCCACTAAATTTTACAGCTGGAAGGAATAATACACTAAATAGTGGAAGTTTATTCTGTTCTTTAGCTGGAGTGGATTTAGGCAGAAGTAGTTAAGCACCTAGTGAGAATGAGGTCTAGTATGTATCAGCAGATTAAACTGAATTAGAGGTTCTGGTTTACATTAGCATTCCTGCCTCTGAATCTTTCATGACGAAAGAATTGTTTAAAATGCTTTGGAAATAATAACTATGTTCCAGCTCTACATAAAACACAGGTCTCTTCAGTCAAACTATTGATACATGAAAATTTGAACTTAAATAGAAAGAAGAGAGAAATGCTAGAAACTTGACAGAAATTCTTCACTTACGGATTTACTAACATGATCATTTTTAATTATTTGGTTAGTCACAGTTTTTAAAGAAAAAAAATGTACACATTGTGATTCACCTTCAAACAGAATGTTTTTACCACAGTAAATGGTTCTGATTTTAAATTGTAGGTGATTGTTTTTATTATCTAAAATTCTAGCCCATATGATTTGATTGCCCCCTGCCCCCATGTGTTTGTTTACTAATTGTTTTAATGATTTTGTTAAGGTTGGTAATTTTCTCCATATTTTTCCCAAGTTTTTAATAGATTATTCCATTATTTTGACATACGACATTATTCATAAATGTCCTACGAATAAATAGGACATTTATTCATTATAGCTTATTGGTAACCTTGGTTTCCTGCAAATGTAATTGGAAACATAAAATATTTACATTAATTTCAATCTTTGATCTTTACATCATTTATATAGGGTGTATGGTCTACACTGCCAGTAAATGAGAAGAAATTAAATGCTGCATTCAGATCGGCAAGGAGTGTTATCTTAATATTTTCTGTGAGAGAGAGTGGAAAATTTCAAGGTAAGAGTAAAAATAATTTGGATATGTAAAAACACTAATTATATTTGCATCTATATATTATGTTGTGATTTATTCCCCTAGGATTTGCAAGACTTTCTTCAGAATCACACCATGGAGGATCTCCTATACATTGGGTACTTCCAGCAGGAATGAATGCTAAAATGCTCGGAGGTGTCTTTAAAATTGACTGGATTTGCAGGTAAATTACACACTTCAGTGTAGATAATTAAAGTTGCTCTTGTTTTGAATGGGCTACCAGTTGAGAATAATGTTAAAGCTCCACAGTTATTTAGTTTTAATTTATTCTAATTATTGTCCCCCTTTTTTTGGTGTCATTCCTAGGCTGATTGGGACCTATAGAGTTTATTTAACAATGTTAAAAAAAAGTAAAAGTAACATTAATATGCTTAGATTGTATTGTTCACCACCTTTATAATTAATATAGAATGCATGGGGCAAAGATTTATTTAGTCAGGAGTTTTATGTATTTCATTTGTTCTCTGCATTAGTATTATGGCAGTAAATTTACAAATCAGACAGTTGCTTATGTTATTTAGCACACGTTTACGTTTAGTGATTTAACATGCCATTTTATTACTGTGGAGTGGGAAAATAGTCACCCTTTGACTTGGCTAATATAACATTTTGGAGGTGACTAATTTAGTTGTGAACAACTAGTGTTTTTTAAGGAAGTTAGCAAATCATGTTAGTTGGCATTGTGACCTTTTGAAACTGCAGTAGTTAAGATTTAAATGTTTGTTAGAAACGTAGACTTACTTTGAATCCGAGTTATTTACCACTTTTTTTGTCCTTACTGAACGATTGTATATTGTTTAAAAAAATGATTAAAGAAGTCAATTTAGATGATACAGAGAGACTTAACACTTCAGCAAGTGGATAATCTCTTGTCGAGAACTGCAAAATGGGGCAGAAGGCAGAAAACTTTCATAGGATAAAGAAACAGACAAATAAGAAAATAGCTGATTGGATGGGGCCACACAGTCAACCTTGTTTGGGATGAGGAAGCCCAGAGTTGGCTTGGCGTTTGGGGATTGACTGACTGGATATATTGCATTTCTGGTCAAGTGGAGCATTTACAGGGATGTGAAAGTTATCTAAGTTTCAGTTTGCTGGCTTAGCACCTTGGGCAGGAGTGGCTCCATCTTGGACTTAGAAAGCTATTTCAACAATATGAAAAGCTAATTATTTAAGTGAACTTTATATGGCATGCACAAATCTACTACCTGTAAAATTAACTTTAGCTAAATAAGAATCACCTGAAAGGGACCATATGGATTTTTTTGTATCATTAAGTCGGCTTAGGTGGATTTTTGATGAGGATAGAGGAGCTGGATAAGAAAGAAAAATGCTGTTCATATTCAGGAGGCAAAGTAGCACAAAGAAGAAACATGAAATCAGAAACCATGGGGTGGGGGGTTTGAGTGGGGTCTGTGGATGGGATAGGGAACCACCTTTTTAATAAAGCAGATAGTCAGTAAAGAGAAGAACAAAAGGCAAAGATGGGTAGTAATGCGGGCCAGTCTAAGGAGTTAATAAACCTTTGCTGTGGGACAGTGAGGAACTATGAAAATGGGCAGTGATACAGCAGAGATAGTGTATTAGGTTGATGTTTAATAGAGTAGCAAAAAGCTATATGTGCATATAAATATATCACCATTATTCATCCCGTCATTACTTTTTTTTAAATAAATTTATTTTATTTATTTTTATTTTTGGCTGTGTTGGGTCTTCGTTGCTGCATGCTGGCTTTCTCTTGTTGCGGCTAGCAGGGGCTACTCTTTGTTGTGCGCGGGCTCCTCATTGCGGTGGTTTCTCTTGTCGCGGAGCACGAGTTCTAGGCGCGCAGACTTCAATAGATTTGGCATGTGGGCTCAGTAGTTGTGGCTTGCAGGCTGTAGAGCACAAGCTTAGTAGTTGTGGCGCATGGGCTCAGTTTCTGTGCGGCATGTGGGATCTTCCCAGACCAGGGTTCGAACCCATGTCCCCTGCATTGGCAGGGGGACTCTCAACCACTGCGCCACTAGGGAAGCCCCCCGTCATTACTTTCTATAGGGAAAAATTAGAAGCAATCTAAATTCTCTCATAGGAAATTGGTTAAGTAAATTATGATTTGTCACTTAAATGTAATACACAAAAATAATTGTCCATGTAGTAACATGGAAAGATACAACAAATGAAAGGATACATAATTATAATGTTGGAATGCATTGTCAGGGTGGTGAGACTATCGATGATATTCCCATACTCCCCTGTACCCAGGGTTTTTAAATATAGATTTATAGTTCTTAATTTCTAAAGTTAAATCATAATCAAAATTATAAAATTTAAAAATCTGGTGGCAGTTTATAGTGAAGACAAGGTGCCAATTATTTCTTAGCAGAGATAGACATTTTTACTTATTTTTTTGGATGGATAACTGTAAAGGCCAAAGGAGAGATTTGTTAAGTCTATGGTTTTATGACTAGAAACATTACTGGTGTTACTGGAAAATATTTGGAGGTGATGCTTTCTTAGGAGGAAAATAATTACCCAGTTTTAGATTGGTGGTAGCAAATTTTAGAATGTTACTTGTTTTATGAACCTTCATTTCAGATTATTGATAAGGAAATGTGTTTCTTAATTTTAGAAGATGAGTTTATTCACAGATTATCATCTTCATTTTCTTCTTCATTGACTTACTGGCTCTTTTACTAACGCATTTGAAATATATATAGCTAGCATCAGAAGAGGTACAAACCCAAATAGTCCATTCTGCTAAGATTTTGTGTAAAATTTTGGGTAGTAATGTTTTTTATTACTGTTAAGTAAGTTTTAGGTTTACCTGGAAAGAATATTCTTAATTTAAAAAAAAAAGTCACTTTTTTTTAAATACTCATAAGTGCGTTAAAGAGTAATATTAAAATACTTCAGAGTTCTGAGGGGGCACGTGTTCTTATTACATTGACATTTCTTTGAGTAAGTCACTTGAACTCTAAGTTTTCTGTGTGAAATGAGAATTACATTTGACCTTCAGTGTTAAAAGGATTAAACTTTAATATAAACCCTGAAGGCTTTGCTATCAGTAATAGTAACTGCTATTAATATATTTTCTTTTCAGATATGATAGTTATTAGAGTTTTATTTAAGTACCTTTTGGATTTAATAATAACTAGCCTTAAGTTTTTTGAGGTGTGGCCCCTGGATCACCTGCATCAGTAGTATCTGATTATTAAAATGCAGAATCCTTACATGCACCTCAAACCTGTAGGCACACTGGAGTTTAAAACTAGATGGTGCATGGTAGCAGATATGAAAGGAAGCATTAAAAAGTGACTTAAGTTGCTGCTGGGAGTTAGATCAAAATAAGGCTAAAATCTATAGAATGTCATTCAACCAGAATTAAATCTACTGACTATATTGTATTTTAATCTCACCCCTTTCTTGTCCATTCCAGATAACCCATTTCTCTTTTCTTTCATAGTTTCTCGATATTATTCCTTTTAGTTTTAATAACCAAAACAGCTGTCAGTACATAAGAGCCTCTGAAGAGTTTCATGTTCTTTTGTTAATAAATATGCCCCATTTTCTAAGCTCCTTAAGTCAGAGAATCACTGCCATGTTACCTAGGGTACTCACAGTAAAGATAATCATCTGTAGGCTTTTTCATTACATGTCTGCTCAAAAGCTCATTTTTAGGATCCCTGCTCTATAATTGTGATGACCACAGATGTGCAGTTTCTCTTAGTCTTAATCTAAGCCCTGTTTTTCCTAAGGCCTTACAGTTCTCTGTGCTTTTCAGTCTGGGATTAACTAGTTTGTCAAAACAGTGGGCAGAGGTCTCTAGAATCTAGTTAGAATCAGTGCCACCAAAGAATTTTAACCCTAAGTGACTCAAACAGCTCAACATATGCCTTTTTTTGGACCTAGGGTATTCCATTGCTAATGTTTAAATAACAGTGGTAACTCTGTGCAATAATAACTTGTAACCGTCCTGCACTTTCGTAGTTGTAGGTTATTGATTCCTTTCCATAACCTTTTTTTAACTGGCAACTGAGGAAAAATCTGAGAAGCCATTAAAGTACAGTTTTAACTATAGATCTGCATCTGGATATTCTAGGCCTTTGGTATGGACTTACTCTAGCTTAATGATAGTCTCTTTCCCCCTGCCTTCCCTGTAAAGGGTGTGTGTGTGTGTGTGTGTGTGTGTGTGTGTGTGTGTGTGTGTGTGTGTAGATATATATACATACACACATATTTTTATGTATGTACATACACTCTTGAACCACTCTCAATGTGTGAGGTAAGATGTCTTTTAGATGAGGAATCAAGTAGTAGTACCTAGTAGGCATTTCTGTCACACTCTGCCCACTTCTCCCATACATTCACATCACCACCACCACAGATCATGCCACCTTGATACTTTAATTTTAGATATATACTTCTCTTTTCCTGTAAATGTTGAAATATTTTCTGAGGTTTAAAAATAGTTGTGTAAAATTTGGGCGTTTAATATTCATCTTTAAGAAAATTCACGTAAGGTTAGAATAAATGGTTATATAGCTTGTCCACTGGACCAGGTTATTTGCTTGTATTTTTTCTTCTCCATTATATCTTTGCTCAGGTCCTTTTCATTGCTTCAAATGTAACCCTGCCTTACCTCTCTACATATGGCTTTTCCTGAGTCACTTTTCTTTCAGGCTTATCCCATATGCCACCTTTTCCAGGAAGCATTTTCTGATTGTTTTTTCTTTCTTTCCAAAATAGATATGACCATGCACATTAAAAACAAAACTTTTATACTCTATTTATGGTACCCATTCTTTTACAAAATAATTGTGTGTGCTTGTTTACTCTCGGATAAAAGCTGTGGAAGAAAGGTTAGGAATTCAAGCTCTTTATTTTATTCATCTTTGTATGTCCTTTGAGCAGTTTCATTTGTATTGTATATATATATATATATATAATCTTTAATTAAAGCATTTATTTAATTTGGTATTACCTTATGCACAAATAGATGAAACTTTATTGAATGATATTAATTTTCGATTTTTTTTGACAAATACTTATTGTGTGTCATGTTTGTGTTCAGTGTTGTGCTGGGTTGATAAAGAACTATAAAAATACAGGGTATCTTTTTTTAACTTGGTGAGACCATTTTGCCCTATGGCTCAACTTAGAGCCAGAGTTTGTTTAAATTATTTAGGTATAGCACTGTAGTGTAAGTGGAGGGCATAATTAATACATACAAATATAGGAATTTATGAATAAAAACGTGTTGTCAAGAGCCATTCCATATGTGGTGGGGAATATTGCCTTATCAAAAGGAGGGAGGACATTTGAATCTGGGAAAGCAGCCCTGAACCAAGGATAGGGGGCGTGTATTTTCATTTGGTATTAACTGCCTGGTTAAGCTTCATCTCTTTGTTGATCAGTTATTTAAAAATACAAGATTTTTAGGGGCTTCCCTGGTTGCGCAGTGGTTGAGAATCCACCTGCCGATGCAGGGGACACGGGTTCGAGCCCTGGACCAGGAAGATCCCACATGCCGCGGAGCAACTAAGCGTGTGCGCTACAACTACTGAAGCCAGCATGCCTAGAGCCTGTGCTCCACAACAAGAGAGGCCACCGCAATGAGAAGCCCGTTCACGGCAACAAACAGTAGCCCCCACTCACCACAACTAGAGAAAAACCCGTGCGCAGCAACAAAGACCCAGCGCAGCCAAAAATAAATAATTTATTTTTTAAAAAAATACAAGATTTTCAGTACACAGAAGCAAGAAATATGCTAAACATTTGATATGTTATTTCATATGCAAACTGCTTAAAACAAGTATGAAGAAGGTGGTGATATCCTTGTTTATAAGATGAAGAAACTCAGGCTCAGAGAAGCTGAGAGAGAGCTGGGATTAAACTCCAAACTGTCTTGGTTTCAAGCTCATTATCTTAAGCGTATTATTTAGGTTTTTTAAATTTTGAGAACACGTGAGAATGTAGAAAGAGTGTGTCTCTGAAGGGGGCTCCCTTTCTGGGGAATAAGCTCTATCAATCTTAAATTTTAGTCATATTTAAATCATGATTAACAGGAATTCACTACTAAAGTAGTATAAGGATTCTGCAAAGTAATATAATTAATATTACTTTGTATTTAGGCGTGAATTACCTTTCACTAAGTCGGCTCATCTCACCAATCCTTGGAATGAACATAAGCCAGTAAAGATCGGACGTGATGGACAGGTTTGTTGTTTTAATTGATTCTTTAAAAAACATACATTTAATCAACCCTTTTAGAGATCTTTATTGAAGGATATTTTAAAACCATTTTGATTGAATTTGTGGGAAAGATTAAGGGAAAATATTCTTATTTGGAGTTTGTGATTACTGTGATTTTGATTGATTAATCTGACCTCCGTTAATGTTGAAAGATAGGTAGCTTTATATGGTACTTCATTAATACAATTGAAGGAAAAGTTTTCAAAGAGAGTTGACATGATTTTTACATGCTTTTTCATTATGTTACTACTGTTTAACAGATTCTGAACTTTGTATATTTTACAAATGCCATTTAATGTCTGCTGAAGTTTTCTGAGGAGAAGGAAGCTTTATGAAAAGGAGATAAGTATGTGTAGTCAGGTTTTCAAGTCTGCAAGTGAAATTAAAAGTGTGCTGTGACTTAAACCCAAACCTGTGAACCTTACGGTTTCTACATGTAATTTTGAACCAGGTTTTCATTGCTCATAAGTGAAAATATTGGTAATTGAAAATAAAACTTAATTTTAAAAAGTCTGTAGATTAGTCTGTTTTTCTAGTTAATATAATGTATTTAAGTGCATTTAGCAATTTATGATTATGAAAATTGTTGACACACTAACATATGTTTTTCCTCCACTGTATTGAGATGGATGACTTTGTCCTGATACTTCTGTGTTTTGCACAAAGAAATATTCCTTTGTTGCAGAGGGTGATTGTCACAGAGTTTTTTGTGTAGTTAACTTTGGAGATTCTACACTTTTAATTTTTCCCCTTATATAAATACGTGAAACACTTTTAAAAGGTTTTTTTAAAACCTTTCAAGGAAATTTATCGGAATCTCATACGATCATCAGCCTTGGGAAGGAAGCCTCCAAGTCAATCTGTTTTTGTTCTTGTACATCAGGAAAATACAAGTCTATTGAAAGTTTCTCCTTTTTTTTCATCTTGTAAATTACTACTTTCCTATTCTAGGAAATTGAACTTGAATGTGGAACCCAGCTTTGTCTTCTATTTCCCCCTGATGAAAGTATTGACTTGTATCAGGTCATTCATAAAATGCGTCACAAGAGAAGAATGCATTCTCAGCCCCGGTCAAGAGGACGTCCATCCCGTCGAGAACCAGTCCGGGATGTGGGAAGGTTAGAAACGTTCTTTGGACTGATAATAGGCACATGTATCAGAATAACATGATGGAGGAATGTGATTCGTCAAAAGTTTGTCCTGCGGTAAAGAAGAAAGAGAAAATCCTCAAATCAAGCTGCATGGACTAGTTTGTGGCTTCATTGAGGATTTCACATGGTCACCTTGGTCTCAGTCATTTTTCAAGAGGAAAATGGGGATCTTTCCTTATGCAGAAAAAATTATCTGCTAAAGAGTGATAACCAGTTTAGATTAGATAATAATCTGATAATACAATGTATACCATTGAAATGAGGTAGGCCTTTGTTGCTAAGAACAGGCTAGAAAGGAGGAAGAGGAGGAAGTCTTTATTTGCAAAAATTGTTAATATTTTGTAAAAAGCCTTTTCTTTCAGGTGTGTCTCTGGATAAGCCTTATCAGATATGGGACTTCTTTAAAGGATCACTAATATTTTTTCAGAAGATGACGCCTCATTTAGAGGATAAAATATTTTAAGTTATTTTGATATTCAAGAGGAGCATTATTGGGACTGTTTCAGATTTTACCATCGTGATGTGTTAACCCCATTGTCAAATATTGTCTAACTTGTACCCAGTGAATTCACACATCTTGCTGAGCTTCTGAACACAATAGGTTCTTTCCAAAGGGGATCAAGTGGCCCTGGGAGACCCGGCAACAAACCAAAAAGAAGGGCTGTTGCTGTGTCTGTTTACAGCTTTTCCAGATGCTGGCAGTACCTGTGGACTTAAAGTGTTTTTTAGAGGATCGCCATGGTTATTGATCACTACTTATGAACTAAACAGCATTTTCCAGGAAAAGGGGGTTTAACTTGTTACAGAATTGGAGAAGTCTTTGCAAAGGACTGATTTATGCCCTTCTACCCAACACCTTCCCCTGTATAGATTTGCATACAGCTAAATCTAAAATATTCTGCTAAAGACTGTTGGATGTGTGGTTGATGGGATGAAACCTTTGGTTAAGTTTCCTTTTGGTGGAAACATCCTGTGGTAGGTACAGATAATCCAACAAGAGTCCCCATTTCTTTGAGCTTAAGAAGGACACTGTCAAGTAGGTAGGAGGAAACCTGGCAGAGCCCCCTTATTTTTGGCCTAAAAGGACTGAGCACCAAGATGTCTTTTGAAGTTTTAAGCTAAGAGGTTTCCAGTGCAATGCAGTACATACAAGTGAAGTTTTTACCTCAGTTTTGCAATGGACTGTAAACTATACTTACACTACACCTTCTCTCAAGCCTGCCAGGGCCTCCATATTTGTATGTGGCTTACAGCTTAAAGTCAGTAGTTGGACTACTTTATGAACTGTTACTATCATGTTTTATACCGGTCGTAAATGCACTCCCCAAACTACAAGAAAGCGGTATGTTTATTTTTTTAAACCAGCTTTTAATTTTCTTAGTCTTATTTATTGTAGATGCAACTGTTTTTATTCTGTTGGGGGGGCTTGGGTTTATTGCAGCTTCGTAGTTTGAGTGAACTTGTGTTGCAAAAGTTAATGATAGCAATTGATATGCAGAGAAATAGCTGGAAAACTAGTGATACCAGGTTATTATGGAGTTTTTTACATTAAGGGTAAAAAGGTGTATTTATTATTACCTTAAAAACTTGGATTTTTGTTTTTCTTTTATGTAGCTCTTTATTAAATACTAAGTAAAATGAAGTGTAATGATGTATTTACATTAACCATTGAGATTTATGGAAGATAGTGAAGAGCAGCCCTCTTCAGATAGTAAAGTTGTCACCTTCTAAAGAATACACTTTGAACTCGTTTTATGAACTCTGTTAAAACTCTGCCCCATTACGTGCCAGTTTTATTTTAAGGCATTGTCTCTGGAAAACATTCCCATAATTCCTAAATGTTATTAACTTTAGAAATTGGTTTTTCAAAGTATTAAGATTTTCAAAACTTTTCTGTAAAGTCACGTTTAATAAGTATCAAATTTTCTGTATGATCATGTGAAAAGTGTAATTTTGTGCAAAGCAGAAGAAAAATATTTAAGAAATTCTTAATTTTCTTTAGACTTAGCCTAAAATGACATTAATACGTATAAATATATAGATTTTAGAGTTACCTGTTATGTAATGATGATAGTTTTTTCCCCCCTTTCTTTTACCTGAATGGAGACTTTATTTGGGAAAGTGTTTTAATTGTTAAACTGGATATTTATATTAGTTTGAGGGCAGCTCACTTACTTTTGTTTAGATTACTAAAATGTGATTTACGTATTTTGAGCAGATTACTCTTTGCAAGTGCCTCGTCATAGCATGAGGATTACACAGAATATCTATTCCAGCGCTTCATCTAAGGATTGGTGTATAGTAATTACTTTGAGAAATTAGAATTTAGAAATTTTAAGATATTTGCTCACCAAAAATGAGGGTGTTCTTTTAAAGGAAATAATGAGCTTTTTTGTATGCTTATTTCTGTCAGAAACACTTGCTTTGCTGTTTGTTCTCCCAGCAGTTTTTGGTTTAATTTCTAATGTGTCTAATTTGTGTAGGCGTCGACCAGAAGATTATGATATTCATAACAGCAGAAAGAAACCAAGGATTGACTATGCCCCTGAGTTTCATCAGAGACCAGGTTAATATTTTATAATCCTGCAGATATTTGACTTGAAATTATTAAAAACAACAACAACAACACAAACTTCTATCATGACCCTATAGTTTTAAAAGTGAGAAAATTTTAGGATGTGACTACTTAAACCTTAGGAAATTATTAATCACGTAGTAATTCCTCTACTTTGTTAAGGTTGTTTATTCTAGTGTGACTCATTATCATAATGTTAATTATCTGAAATTACTAATTATCATTGCACAAATGGAAACTGCACTTGTGCTTTTAAGATTAAATGTAGTTAGGGAAAGCAGTGATCTTACACTCTATTAAGCTTTTGATTCCCTTTGATACTTAATATTTCATGTGTATACAGCTTTAAATGGAAACGGAAATTACGCTATATTTTCTAAATAAAAATACCTTTGACATCATTTTTTTAGAGAGGAATGGGGAATGCTTGGTTTAATCTAAAAGCAGCTTTTCAGTTAGTCTTTCCCTTACTGGAATTGAAAAAGGCAAAGTGTATTTAAGAGAAGATATTTAAAACAGTCAGTGATACACGTATAAAAATTAGGCAATTTGGAAGTTGGTGTTAGCATTAAAGCACTGTATGTGACAGGTGGCTTGATAAGCCTCATTCTTCTCCAAAATGGGATATTCCAGAGAATATAATTAAATTTTTCCCCGGTAACTTGGCCACTCAGATTTTTTTACATTTTTAATTTACTGAGTACTTATGAAAAGAAGGAGGTAGAATATTTCTCTTATTACCATGGTTCTTTCACTTATTGATAAAATGTATATATCTTCATTTTTGCAACTTTTGTTAATTTTGCTTTTCTCCCTGTACGTTTGCATTTTTTAAAACTATGGTTGACTTAGCAAGGCTTGTGTATACTCAAGGTAGAGGTAAACATTTGTTTTAAGACCTATTACGGTGTCCTCAAGATAATTCCTCTGCCGTTACCTTCCTTACGGTGCAGCATGAAGAAGTTTCTGTCTAGCAAGAATTGGGGTGTGAATTTAGAAGATCCATATGAAAATCTCTCTAGCAGTTTATAATTCTGTGATATCAGTAAGTTATTTAGTTACTTCTATCATGTAATCTGAGAAGAAAATCTGAAAGTGGAATAATACAATAATAGCATCATTATTATTTCATGGGAAGAATTGAATTGAGTGGTAAGGAAGGTTTAATTATAATGCCATAATAAAAAACATATATTTGATATACTAAAATGCTTGATGTTTAAACAGGGTATTTAAAGGATCCACGATACCAGGAAGTAGATAGGTAAGTTGGGTTCACTCTTGCTTAGTTTTGAATTACATTCTTGGAACTAGTTTATGAATTACCTGAATTTAGTTTCACAAATCTTATTCCCAACAGACGGTTTTCAGGAGTTCGCCGAGATGTGTTTTTAAATGGGGTAAGCATCTCACTTTTTAAATTTAATGTACATAAAATCTGTATCTGATTTATTTTGTAACTTCTGGGCTTTTTATTTATTTATTAACATTATCATCTTTCATTTTAGTCCTACAATGATTATGTGAGGGAATTTCATAACATGGGACCACCACCACCTTGGCAAGGAATGGTTTGTATTATTCTGTTTTTGCAAGTTATTTAACTTCATTTGCAGTTCCATACATTTTGAGTGCTTACTTGGAATATGATTGTTACAGTTACCCATTAGGAGACTTAAAATACATATCTTTGGTGATATATACTTGCATGCTGTTTTTAAAACTAAAGGCTAATGAATGATTTGATTTATATTAATAGTACCCGCTTAATTGATGAGTATTATGATTTATTATTGTAGTGGCTAGTAGTGCAAACTCTTCGGGGTTCAAATACCTTCCCTTCTCAACTCTGACCTTGGACACGTTTCATAATGTATTTTTTTTCTTATAGTTTTCTTTATCTGTAAAACTCGATAAGCATCCATTCATTCTTTGGCTCATCAAACTAATATTTAGTACCTACTCGTTGCAGGCACTGTGCTTGCCCTGGGTGTATGTTGGTGAATAAATTGAACATTATGTCTATCCTTTAAAGGCTTAAAATTTAATGGAGTAGTCATTAATGTCATTTAATGTCAACCTCAGGATTGTCAAGAAGCTAAATAAACAAAATACAAGTTAAGTTTAGCATAGTGCCTGACCCTAATATTCAGTAAATTCTCTATATTAAATAAGGTTAATTAAACCCTGTTCCTAAACTTTAATGTTTTTTCCTTTCTTTAAAAAAACTGGATATTCTTCTTAGAATATATCTTAAGGTATTGAGGATAACTGAAGCATTAATCCCTAAAAAATAAAAAACTTGGAAGTTTAAGTAGTTCTGATTGTTTCTTACCTTTTTTATCTTAAATGCTGCCTGTAATGTGGCATTTCCATCTGACTTTTGTTTCACTTAGTTACTCTGTACAGATAGATGAATTATGAGGTTTCTTTCCTTTAGATTCTATGAAATTAAAATATTTAATAATATTATCTTGGCACTGATTAGGGGGAGAAGTACCTTTTATTTTCCATTATTTTATAATGGCATATAAAAGTTCATTAGCCCCTGAGTTTTTATTTTTTTTTTAAGAATACAGTTGTGCATAGTGGTTAAGATGATTGATTCTAGAGCCAGAATGCCTGATATTGTGTCTAACTTCCACCCCTTTACCAGCAGTGTGATCTTAAGCAGGTTACTTAACCATTTGGTGCCTCAGTTTCCCTTTTGTAAACTAGGATTACGAAATAGTACCTATCTGAAGGGTTGCTGTGAGAATTAAATGAGCCATGTAAAGTGCTTAGGACAGTGCCTGGTCCATAGTAATCACTGTAGTGAGGGCTCGCTGTTTTTATTAGTATGTAAATTGTATGTATAAAAGTATAAATGTTAAATTTTGGAAGATATGTAATTAGAGAGTTTATTACACACATTTTCAACAAGCAAATAAAGAGGGTATTTTGAAGAATCCTAATGCCATCAAAGTAAATGGCTTGTACAGAGTAAATTATTTGTTTGGGATGGGTGGTTTGGATAGGGGAATTCTAAGAATGGTTTGTTTACAAGATTGTTTGGTAGATGCTTATGGAAGTGGTTTTCTTTTTTTAGACTCCTTATCCTGGAATGGAACAACCTCCACACCATCCTTACTATCAGCACCATGCTCCACCTCCTCAAGCTCATCCCCCGTACTCAGGACATCACCCAGTACCACATGAAGCAAGATACAGAGATAAACGAGTAGTAAGTGAATGAGAAGGCAGAAGTATGAGGGAACTGCTTAGAATTCTGTAGATAATTTGAATGTGAGGGATACCAGATTATGTTGAGTGGTAGACGGTTTCATATTCTTATTGAAGGCTGTTTTTGAAGTAATTCACAACTTGTTTTTATTAAAAATGGCTAGCCCCTTTGATTATTTAAGCAGACTATATTTGACTTTGAGATTTCTGGGTCTTCAGTGTAGTAGTTGGGCTGAGTTTATTAAATGTCACACACACACACAGACACACACACACACTCTCTCTCTCTCTCTCTCTCTCTCTCTCTCTCTCTCTCTCTCTCTCTGTGCTGGGCCACATAAACATCCTTTTATCTTCCCACATGATAAAGAGCATGCATATCTGAGAGGACCAGTCAGAGCAGTGGTTTCCTAGCCTATCTTTGAGATACTTTCATCTGTCATTTATTTCCTTATCCTCAAAGATACTAATCCTTCAAATCTTTAATGTTCGGTTAAACAATTTGAGAATACTAATTGACTAATAGACTTTAATTTAGTAGTGGTTTTTTTTGTTTGGTTTGGTTTTTCAGTCACAGAAGAAGAAATATACAGCCTATGTATGATGAAATCTTAGTTGACTAGCTGGGTTGTGTTTTTAAAAATGCCTTTTGTAAATGATCACATTTTCAAAAAAGGAAGTTTTTCTGAGATTCTTTTATCAAAATGTACTTTTAAACAAGTTATATTTCTATTGTAGCTTTTTTGTTAGTATTTATGTATATATTTCATAATTAGGTAATATTCACATATTTATTATATGTGAAAGGTAGTGTGGAATTGTTTTTGAACCTTATATTCTATATATTTAAGCTGACTCTTGAAGAGACCAAGTTCAGTAAGTAAAGAAGAATTGAGAACTAAGAGTAGAAATCTAGAGCAGGGGTCAAGTTTAGAAATATCCACGGTAACAACCTTGCACCTCAGTTGCATATCTTACCCTTCGCGTCCTCCTCAACCTTTTGTGTATTATTAGCTCTGTGTGGAATAGACTACAATCTTACTGCAGTACATATTTTCTTAAAATTCTGTCAAATTCCATAAATTGTCATTAACAGTGATTTAGTTTGAAAAAAAATCAGGAATGGAAGAATTCTTAATTTCACCTTTAGAGGGCAGAGTTGGTTTGGTTTAGTTTGTGGACTCAAAGGAGGAAAAATAAGTAGAGCTCACCAGTTGCAGAAAAACATTGATGACATTTAGCGTAGTTGACAGCATGTATTGATGTATTGATCATGTATTGATCATGTGGTTGATGGTCATCATTAGGTGATTATTTTGGCATAAATCTTTTTTTTTTTTTTTTGTGGTATGCGGGCCTCTCACTGTTGTGGCCTCTCCCGGAGAGGTCATGCGGAGCACAGGTTCCGGTTGCGCAGGCCCAGCGGCCCTGGCTCACGGGCCCAGCCGCTCCGCGGCATGTGGGATCTTCCCGGACTGGGGCACGAACCCGTGTCCCCTGCATCGGCAGGCAGACTCTCAACCACCGCGCCACCAGGGAAGCCCTGGCATAAATCTTACTAAAGGGATTGGATGGAGAAATCATTAAAGTTAAATAGAAAACTGCATGAAGTGATTTTTTAATGAGATTTGTATAGTCCTCTGTTGTAGGTGTCTAATTAGTAAGACATCAAAATCCTTTTTCTAAACAATGTCAGGATTACATTCTGTGAATTAATGAATAGGGCATTTATTTAGATTCTTTCTCTACAATGAAGGGACACATAAATTCCGTTTGATTTTTGACATACCGTACCCATTTCTTACCTTTTCTAGCATGATTATGATATGAGGGTGGATGATTTCCTTCGTCGAACACAAGCTGTTGTCAGTGGTCGGAGAAGTAGACCTCGTGAAAGAGATCGGGAGCGAGAGCGAGACCGCCCTAGAGATAACAGAAGAGACAGAGAACGAGATAGAGGACGTGATAGAGAAAGAGAAAGAGAGCGATTATGTGATCGGGACAGAGACCGAGGGGAGAGAGGTCGATACAGAAGATAATGTGCTTTTGGAAGCACTGATTGTTTAAAAATAAAAAGAATCTTGTATTTTTCTTTTTGTGTGTGTTTACAAGTAGTAAATTTATTTTCAACTGTCTACTTAAAGTTCATTGTGTAGAAGGATTTATTATGACCCTCTTTGTTCCAAGCATGCAGTATAATAAGAACTGGAAAAACTCAAATCCTCCAAAAAATGCACCGTTGACAATTTGAGTTGAGACTTTTATTTGGGGCAGAATGGAACAGTCCAAGAATGTAGATATTGATTCAGTCTCCATACATGTTCATCTACATATAGTATGTTCATCCTAGAGTTATTTTTTGTTTGTTTTCTTTCTTTTGGATCTTGATGGATGACTGCCACAATATTTTGCTTTGATGTATTTCTAAATGTAGGTGCACACGGTTCAGTAAAAATAATGCTGCTATCAATTATGCAAATATTGAAATAAGATGGTTTGACTGTATGGCAGTGTTGTAGCAGCCTCTTGGTTTTTCCTTTTTTTTAATCTTAAAAAAAAGTCACTTTTTATGTTTCTTCCATCTTCAATGATGAGAGCAATATTAAGAAGGCATTGCTATCTAATTTTTAGTCTTTTTAGATAAAAAATTCCTATGTTCAGTAGCATGGTTGATGCTATTGTTTAGCCTTCCCCTCCAAACTGTATACATTGGCTTGGAATGTTCACAACTTTGCGTGTGTGGCAGCAGAAGATAATTCCCATATTCTACATTGCTACTGTTTTGTATAAAATAAATTGGTAAAGATTGACACTTATGTCTTGTATTTCTTTCTTGTCTGGATGCAGGTTTGTTTCCTTACATATTAGTGGACATAAAAGAATGCTTTGTGTTCAGGAATTGTGGGAACCCCATTTGTCTTTTTTTGCATGTTTTATCAGAAATGATTAACTTAGGTCAATTATATTAAAAGCTTACTTCTATTTCTAATATAAGAACTAATGGTACACAATGGAGTTTCCTTAGTATTTTGGTTAAGTGTTCATCTGCTGACATTTTTGGATCTACTCTGGTTATAGGATTGTTTTCTTTTTTCAGGTTTTGTGTTGGTTTGTGTGTAACTTTGATAAGTTAGCTACTTTAGGTATTTTCTATTTTACTTTTAGAATACACTTTTAAATTTTAACCCTCTTATAGTTACTTATTTTAAGTTAATCAAGTTAATCATCAATCCCTCTCAGTAGTAACAAGCTGTATAAAATACAGTTTATGAGAGAGTTTTTTTATACTTTATTTTGAGTTATACCTATAGTTTTGGCCTTTGAATATTAAATATTTGGGATATTTGAATATTTGACCACATTTTTTTTGTTTTCATACATTGTCATAATTGTGTTCTGTACCAGATTATGATTACAGTTTTATATTTACTTTATATTAGTCTTAAGAACACAGGAACTTCACTGTTGAAGGATATTTAAAACTGTTTACTGCTTTCATATGCTCACTGATGTTTAGAATATTTTTCCATTCACTTAAAATTAGTAGGTATATTTACCTATTTCAAAAATAAAGCATAAGGATTTATTTTAAATCTGTGCAGTGTGGTAGAGAAGAAAAGAACATTTAACTGTATTAGGAAACCTGGGTTCTAGTTTCAGCATTGCCTTTGATTAAACCAGTTGGTAATATATGGTAAGTCATTTCACTGACATTTTGTTTGTATTCATCAGTATGTTTTACAAGTTGATATCTAAGGTTTTCTTTTCAAGTTCTTAAACTCTGAAGAATTTCTAAAATATAGAGGAATCACCAAAAATGTTACTTTATGAGATAAGTAGGTAATATTAAAGTCATCTTTCTGAAATAATCATAGTAATAAATATACATCATGTTGAGCACTTTGTATTTAAAGTCACTTTGTGCTTTCATGTACTGACTTCATCTTCATATAGCATCTCTATTTTTATACATGGAGAGACAGGCCCAAAGAGGTTAATAATTTGCTCAAGATTTTAAAGGTGGTAATTGATGGAGCCAAGATTCCACCCATATGTTTCATCCAGTTTGGTGTTTTTGAAGAAGCCATCTCATCATTTGGAAAAAGTAGAAAAATAATAAATATTTTAAATGATGGTGCTGGGTTCTACTAAGGATGTTAAACATATTTCAAGCTTCCTTATTAAAAGAAATATCCAATCACATGTTAACGTGTGCTTTGTATTTTAGGTGTTAAGATGCTTAGTATCCAGTTAATCTAAAAAGCTAACATTTATTGATTTCTTACTATGTTATCACGTATTATTCTGTATACTTAATGTTAGCTGATTTACTCCTCACAATAACTGTTTTTTCTCCTGAGTTTTTTGAATGAAAAAACTGACAGAGGAACGTGGTGTGAAAGATTGATAATTTTTTTCCTGTGCAAAGAAATCAAAATAATAGAAGTGTAAAATGGAAATTTTGATTAGCTATTTGAAGACATTTATGACAGCCTTCCTTATTGTGAGAAGCATAGTTTCTTCCATGTATTCTACAATATTGACTGTAAAAATCTATACATCAGCAACATGTTCAAGTCAAACAAAATTCAGTTATTCAGAGTGGTTTTCTTTTTGTTTTCTTGTTTGTTTGTTTTGGCAGCATGGGATCTTAGCTCTCTGACCAGGGATTGAACCTGGCCACCGCAGTGAAAGCACCAAATCTTAACCACTGGACACCAGGGAATTCCCTATTCAGAGTTTAGAAATACAGGGTTTTTATTAGGTGGAGTAAGAATTCAAGGGAGGGGAATGTAATTCAGGTATATGTCACTTCTCTTTTGGCTTTGCTTTCCTCTATAATGACTTTATTCTCCGGCATAGTCTTAAGTATTCCAAAAATGGCCATTACCATCTCCAGGCTTCTGTTATCCATATAGTTCTCAGTGTCAGAAGGAGAGAGACCATTTTTCCAACAAGTTTCCATATCAATTCCACAAAAGAACTCTGAATAGCCATGCTGGTTTCATGGAGCCAGCTCTGATCCAATGTGTGTGTCCAGGGAAATGGTGTTCTTTGACTAGCCAGCATTGGAGGCAAGAGAAGCTGGGCATATGTCAGTGCCACTAGAATTACATCAGGAGGGACAGTTGCCAAATGACATGGACAAGTAGATAGCTGTTAAATGCGTGTTCTCTCATAGAACTAACATCGCTATGTCTGATTTTTCACTCAGAGTATTTTGTCATCGTAGGCATAGCTTCCTTCTGTTCCTGGATGTCTCTTTTCATCCTGCTGTAGAATGCCTCGGTCACTCACCTGAAGGACATAGATCCTGCTTTGTCATATCACTAAAATTATGATCTTAAGGCATCGATGTATGTAATAATAAGGAAATACGAGTTGTTGCCAGCATTTCACTGACTATGCTAGAGTTCCCTGACCGCAAGGTAAGGGTGACTGTTCACACGTGGGTCATTTTATCTCAACTTTTAAGATTTTGTTTGATTTGGATAGAAAACATTCCAAACGTAATTTGATGTACATATTAAAAATTGAGGCACGTGACACTATTCATCCAAGCCTTTAGACTTCAAGTTCCTTGTAGTAGGAATAGGTATCTTAGAACTTAAACAATTCATAGTATTCTATCCTCTGTATTATGGGTCATCTAAGTTTTTTCTCCTTTTCATGCTTTTAAGTCTTTGTGTTTCCCTTTCAGTTTCTTTATGTCCTAAACTTGTCTGTGACATCTGAAAGACTATTCAATCCTACAAATGATATTCAGGGTATAACAGGTCAGAAAACTGTTCCAGGTCTTGGCGTCCACTGAACTCACGCAAAGGAACTTTGTTTTTAAATTACGTGGCAAAAGACAGGAGGCTGCAGTTAGCCTCAAATAGTTTTCAAAGGACTCAATGATTTTGGAATGTGAGCTCAGTACTTTTGGTTGGAAATAATCAATGGGCAAACAACTGACTTATAAGAATGCAAATATTCCGACTACCCACTTCATCTGTAGTGGTTTTCAGAAGTGGATGAGAATTTTGATACAAAATTAGGAAATGTAAGTGGTTTTTATGGGAACATACTATTTAGATTAAAGGTGTTTCTTTTACCATGGGGGTAATCGTATTTTTCCTCTAACTTCTGAGAGTTTTTTTTTTTTTTTTTCTTCCGGTCGCGGGCCTCTCATTGTTGTGGCCTCTCCCGTTGTGGAGCACAGGCTCTGGACGTGCAGGCTTAGTGGCCATGGCTCACGGGCCCAGCCGCTCCACGGCATGTGGGATCTTCCCGGACCGGAGCATGAACCCGCGTCCCCTGCATTGGCAGGCGGACTCTCAACCACTGCGCCACCAGGGAAGCCCCTTCTGAGAGTTTTTAACTGACGTCTATGGAGATAGAATACTATTGGGATTAATTTTAAGCTCAAAATACTCAATTTTTAAATTATTGTTTTCAAAACTAAATGCACATAAAATAGTTACTATATATAAACTTTTAGGATTTTGGATAAGGTTAAATCTCCAATTGTGTCATTTCTTGTTTCAAAATCATTCTGTTGTAGAAAAACTTGTACAAGAACTGCTTTGTAAGCAGACCTCTTTAGAAACGTACATTATCTGTACTATAGCAGCTGCTTTTCATCACTGCAGTGAGGTCATACAGCTTGAGAGAGAATTTGAGAACAGATCCATTGACTCTAATAAATTCTAAATAATAGTTATAGTGAATGTTACTGATTTCTTTTATAGCCTTCATTCATTGTTTTGTCCATCCTAACAGTTCTTCAATTATCACTCAAGTATCCCACCCTGCTAGAACCCATGTGATTCAGGATTAGTTGGACCCATCCTTAGAGAGTGGACTTGATTGGCCAGGGTTATCCCATTCCTTTAGGAACTCATGAATCAGGGCATGGCATTCCTTTTGCCAGGACTTGGCTTAAAATTAGGCAGTTTACCATACTTAGACCAATTAAATGCCATGGGAGGTTTTCTGAGAATTTCTGGGAAAGGTTTGCCTGCTCTTCGGAGAGTCACTGAAATAGATACTATTTCACCTCCTGGGACTAAATTATGTGAATGTGAAGTGTGGAAATGTTTTAACTATTTTACCAGCTTCAGGGAACTGGTTTAAGGATAAATCCAACAAACAATAGGACAACCCATTCTGTCTTGCATCATAGAATAGGGTAGAAATTTCTGTAATTTTTGAGGAACTTTTCTACTTCACTAGGCCTTGAACCAAAGATGCTGTAAGTACAGTCAAGGATTTACAGAAATAAGGAAAAATCATTGGGAAGAGGTCATAGATCTGAGTAAAGCAGAGGGTGAGTGAGGGTGCAGGATCAATATGGACAAACATCTTGGTAAAACAAAGTACATTTCAGCTCATGAAAAAGTGAGACGGGGCTTCCCTGGTGGTGCAGTGGTTGGGAATCCGCCTGCCGATGCAGGGGACATGGGTTCGTGCCCCGGTCTGGGAGGATCCTGCATGCCGCGGAGCGGCTGGGCCCGTGAGCCATGGCCACTAAGCCTGCGCGTCCGGAGCCTGTGCTCCGCAGTGGGAGAGGTCACAACAGTGAGAGGCCCACGTACCGCAAAAAAAAAAAAAAGTGACACAGGGTTATGCTTTGCACTTCAACTCATCTGACCCAAGTGCTGATGTGGGGAAGAGGTGCTCAAAGCACATTGGAGTTTATAGTAAAAATCTGGTAAAGGGAGAAAAGGGAAGGGAGAAATTTAATGATGTTACATTTAATTTTTACATCATCTCTCTCTGGTAGGCACTTCAGAATTTATTGCTAGTATGCAATAAAGTCAGGCTTTGAGCCACATTGTTTTAACTCAGTAGCCCACAATCTTCTGAGAGGAGGAAGGAAGAGATTATTTCTCCTCTGTTTGGGAATGTGTTTCCTGGTGCAATCTGGCAAAAGAGTCGAGATATGATGTTGATTTGGAATGAAGAAAAAAAATATCAAAATATTTTTTTAAACATTTAAAAATTTTAAATTCATTTTAATTTGTGCTTTAATTGAAGCATAATTGAAATGTAACATTATATTAGTTTGAGGTGTACAACATGATTTGGTATTTATATATTGTGAAATTGTCACCACAGTAAATTTAGTTAACATCCATCACCACGTGTAATTTTTTTTCTTGTGATGAGGACTTTTAATATTTACTCTCATCAGTTTTTGCATATGCAATATGATGTTAGCTATAGTCACCATGCTGTTAAAATTACCTCTCCATGACTTGCTTATTTTATAACGGGATGTTTGTACCTTTTTACCCCTTTCAGCCATTTTGCCCACCTCCATCACCCGCCACCTTTGGTAACCACCAACCTATTTTCTGTATAAAATTTTTGAGCTTTATAAAATTTTTATTTTAAAGATTTTTCTTTTAGATTCCATCCACATTTAAGTGAGATTGTACAGTATTTATCTTTGACTTGTTTCACTTGGCATAATGCCCTCAAGGTCCATCTGTGTTGTTAGAAATAGCAAGATTTCATTCTTTTTTAATGGCTGAATAATATTCCATAGTATGTATGCTACACTTTCTTTATTCAGACATCAATGGACACTCAGGTTATGTCTGCATCTTGGCTATTGTAAATTTGCAATGAACATGGATGTGCATATATCTTCTTGAATTAGTGCTTTCGTCTTCTTTGGGTAAGTACCCAGAAGTGAAATTGCTGGATTGTATGGTAGTTCTATTTTTTAGTTTTTTGAGGAACCTACATACTGTTCATAGTGGTTGCACCAGTTTACAATCTCACCAACGGTACAGGAGGGTTCCCTTTTCTTCATATCCTCACCAACACTTGTTATTTCTTGTCTTTTTGATAATAGCCAATCTAACAGGTGTGTGGTGATATTTTGATTTGCATTTTCCTGATGCTTTAGTGATCGTGAGCACTTTTTCATGAACCTGTTGGCCATCTGTTTCTCTTCTTTGGAAAATAGCTATTCAGATCTACCATTTTTTAATTGGATTTTTTTGGGGTTTTGTGTTTTTTGCTATTGAGTTGTATGAGTTTTTAAATATATTTTGGATATTAACACCTTATCAAATATATGATTTGCAAATATTTTCTCCCATTCTGTAGGCTGCCTTTTCATTTTGTTGATGATTTCCTTTGCTGTGCAGAGGCTTTTTAGTTTGATGTACAGGCATACTATGGAGATAATTGCAGGTTCAATTCCAGACCACTGTAATAAAGCAAATATCTCAGTAAAACTAGTCACATGAATATTTTGGTTTTCCGGTGCATTTAAGTTATGTTTACACTATATTATAGTCTATTAAGTGTGCAATAGCAATACATCTAAAAAAATGTATGTACCTTAGGTAAAAAACACTTTATTGCTAAAAAATGGTAACCATCATCTAGCAATGCAAGGTTGCCACAAACCTTCAATTTGTAAAAAAAACATGCAGTATCAGTAAAGCACATTAAAGGGCAGTGCAATAAAACAACGTTGCTTGTAGTCTCACTTTTTTTTTTTTTTTTTTTTTTGCGGTACGCAGGCCTCTCACTGTTGTGGCCTCTCCCGTTGCAGAGCACAGGCTCCGGACACGCAGGCTCAGCGGCCATGGCTCACGGGCCCAGCCACTCCGTGGCATGTGGGATCCTCCCAAACCGGGGCACGAACCCGTGTCCCCTGCATCAGCAGGTGGACTCTCAACCACTGCACCACCAGGGAAGCCTGTTCTTATTTTTTTCAGGTATATACCCAGGAGAGGAATTGCTGGATCATATTTTTGTTTTTTTGAGGAACCTCCATACTGTTTTCCATAGTGGCTGCACCAATTTACATTCCCACCAACAATGTACAAGTGTTCCCTTTTCTCCACATCCTCACCAATATTTGTTATTCATAGACTTTTTGATGCTAGCCATTCTGGCAGATGTGACGTGATACCTCACTGTAGTTTTGATTTGCATTTATCTAATAGGTAGCAATGTTGAGTATATTTTTGAATGCCTGTTAGCCATCTGTACATCTTCTTTAGAAAAAATGTCTATTTGAGACTTGTGCCCATTCTTTGATTGTGTTATTTGTTTTCTTTGATAATGAATTGTATGAGCTGTTTGTGTGTTTTGGATATTAACCACTTGTTAGTCAGATAATTTACAAATATTTTCTCCCATTCTGTAGATTGTATTTTTGTTCTGCCGATGGTTTCCTTTCCTGTGCAAAAGGTTTTACGTTAATTAGGTGTCATTTGTTTATTGCTGCTTTTATTTCTTTTGCCTTAGGAGACTGATCCAAGAAAATATTGCTGTGATTTATGTCAAAGAGTGTTCTGCCTATGTTCCCTTCTAGGAGTTTTATAGTTTCAGGTCTTATATTTAAATCTTTAAACCATTTGAGTTCATTTTTGTATAATGTCATACAAGAATGGTCTAATCTCGTTGTGTTTAATGTGGCTGTCCAGTTTTCCCAGCACCACCTGTTGAAGAGACTCTTTTCTCTGTTACATATTCTTGCTGACTTTCTCAGAGATTGATTGACCATAGGTGTGTGGGATTATTTCCAGGCTCTCTATTCTGTTCCATTGATCTATGTGTTTGTTTTTGTGCCAATACCACACTGTTTTCATTACTGTAGCTTTGTCGTATATGTAGTCTGAAGTCTGGAAGAACTATACCTCCAGCTTTGTTCTTTATCCTCAGTACTGCTATGGCAATTTAGGGTCTTTTGGGGTTCCATATAAATTTTAGTATTATTTGTTCTAGTTCTGTGAAAAATGTCCTGGGTATTTTGATCAGAACTGCACTAAATCTGTAGATAGCTTTGGGTCCTAAGGGAGTTTTAATAATACTAATTCTTCCAACCCAAGAGCACAGGATATCTTTCCATTTCTTTGAATCATCTTCAATTACTTTCATCAGTGTTTTAGAGTTTTCAGCCTGTGGGTCTTTCCCCTCCTTGATTAAGTCTATTCCTAGGTATTTTTTTAATTTTTTATGTGATTTTAAACAGGATTTTTATCTTACTTTCTTGTTCTGACATTTCATTATTAGTTTATAGAAATGCAACAGGTTTCTTTGTATTGATCTTGTATCCTGCATCCTTGCTGAAATTATTTATTAATTCTAATAGTTTTTGTGTGGAGACTTTAGTGTTCTCTATATAGACTATCATGTCATCTGCAAATAGTGACAGTTTTACCTCTTCCCTTCCAATTTGGATACTTTTTGTTTCCTTTTTGTATCTGATTGCTGTGGTTAGGACTTCAAATACTATGTTAAATAGAGGCAGTGAGAGTGACATCCTTGTCTTGTTCCTGAATTTAGAGATAAGGTTTTCAGCTGATCACTGTTGAGTAATATATTTGTTGTGAGTTTGTCATAAATGGCCTTTATTATGTTGAAATATGTTCCCTCTATACCCACTTTGATGAAAGTTTTTATCATGAATGGGTGAATTTTATCAGTTGGTTTTTGTGCATCTATTGAGATATTCATGTGATTTTTATCTTTCCTTTTGTTAATGTGGTATATCACATTGATTGATTTGCATATGTTGAATCATCCTTGTGACCCTGGAATGAATCCAATTTGATCATGGTGTGCGATTCTTTTTATGTATTGTTGGATTCAGTTTGCTAATATTTTTCATTAGCTAATATTTTTTAAGGATTTTTGCATCTATACTCATTAATGATATCCACCTATAATTTTCTTTTTTTGTCTTTGACTGGTTTTGGTATCAGGGCAATTGTGGTCTTGTAGAATGAATTTGGGAGTGTTCCCTTCTCTTCACTTTTTTGAAATAGTTTGAGAGGGATAAGTATAAATTCTTTTTTATATGTTTGGTAGAATTCCCCAGTGAAGCCATCTGGTCCTGGACTTTTGTTTCCTGGGAATCTTTTTAAATTTCAAATTCAATTTCACTTCTAGTGATCAGTCTGTTCAAATTGTCTGTTTCTTTTTGACTCAGTCTTGGCAAGCTATATGCTCCTAGAAACTTGTCCATTTCTTCTAGGTTGTCCAATTTGTTGGCATATAATTGTTCATAGTATTCTCTTATGATTTTTTGAATTTCTGTGGAATTGGTTGTTATTTCTCCTCTTTTATTTCTTCTTTTGTTTTTTCGGGTCCTCTCTTTCTTCTTAGTGGGCTTGGCTAAAGATTAATCAATTTTGTTTATCTTTTCAAAAAAACAGTTCTTGGTTTGATTTTTCTATTGTTTTTTGATGTCTATTTCATTTGTTTCTGATCATTACTACTTCCTTCCTTCTTCCAACTTTCAGCTTTCTTTTTTCTTCTTCTAATTCCTTTAGTTGATAGATTAGGTTGCTTGAGATTTTTCTTATTTCTTGAGGAAGGCCTGCATCACTATGAACTTCCCTCTTAGAACTGCTTTTTGTTGCAACCCCTAGATTTTGGAAAGCTGTGTTTCCATTTTTATTTGTCTTGAGGTGTTTTCCTTTTTCCTCTTTGATTTCATTGTTGACCCACATTTTTGGTAGTAACATGCGGTTTAATCTCCATATGTTTGTTCTTTTCCAGATTTTCTTTCTTTAGCTGATTTCTAGTTTCATGCTACTGTGGTCAGAAAACTGCTTGGTATAGTTTCTATCCTCATAAGTTTGTTGCTGCTTGTTTTGCGACCTGGTATGTGATCTATATTGGAGAGCATTCCATGTGCACTGGAAAAGAATATGTATTTCTTATTTTTTTTGGAAGTAATGTCCTGTAGATACCAAGTAAATTCGACTGGTCTATTGTGCCATTTAAGGCCACTGTTGCTTTATTGATATTTGTCTGGATGATTGGCCCATTGATGTCAGAGGGGGTTTAAAATCTCCTGCTATTATAGTACTATTGTCAAGTCCTCATTTTGTGTCTGTTAGTATTTGCTATATATATATTTAGGTGCTTCTGTATTGGGTGTGTATATGTTAACAAGTGTAATATCCTCTTTTTGTTTTCCCTTTATTATTCTATAATGCCCTTCTTTGTCTTTCATTATGGCCTTTCAAAGTTTATTTTGTCTGTTATTAGTATTGCTACCTCTGCTTTCTTGTTGTTTTCAGTTACATAAAATATCTTTTCCTATCTCCTCAATTTCAGTCTGTGTATGTGTTTTGCCCTGAAGTGAGTCTCTTGTAAGGCACCATACTGAAGGCTCTTGTTCTTTTTTTTTTTTTTTTTTTTTTTGGTGGTACACGGACCTCTCACTGTTGTGGCCTCTCCTGTTGTGGAGCACAGGCTCCGGATTCACAGGCTCAGCGGCCATGGCTCATGGGCCCAGCCGCTCCACGGCATGTGGGATCTTCCCAGACCGGGGCACAAACCCATGTCCCTTGCATCGGCAGGTGAACTCTCAACCACTGCACCACCGGGGAAGCCCTCTTGTTCTTTGTTATCCATTCAGCTGCCCTATGTCTTTTGGTTGGAGCATTTAGTCCATTGACATGTAAAGGAATTTTTGATAGTTATTAATGACATTGCCATTCTAAAACTGTTTTCCAGTTGTTTTGTAGTTTCTGTTCATTTCTTCTTTTAATTTTTCTGTTATGGTTTGACGATCTTATTTCATAGTATGCTTGGGATCCATCTTTTTGATTTTTGTGTATCTATTGTACATTTTTGATTTGTGGTTATCGTGGGGTTCATATATGTTAACCCATAATTATATCTACTTTCTTTAAACTAATAGTCATTTAAGTTTAAACACATTCTAAGAGATTAATTTTTTATTCCTCTCCCTCATATTTTGTATTTTTGATATTATATTTTACATCTTCATGTTTATCCCTTTACTGTTTATGGTAGTTATAGTTGCTTTTGCAATATTTTTTTGTCTTTTAATCTATGTACTGGCTTATTTAAGTGCTCTTCAGGAAAAAAAGTGATCTTCAATCCTTACTTTATATTTGCCATTTCTACTGTGATTATCCCTTTCCTATAGATTCTTACTTCTTTTTCATTTACAGAAGACCCATCAACATTTCTTTTTGGGTAGGTTTATTATTGCCAAATTTTTTTAGTTATTGCTTGTTTGAGAAGTTCTTTATCTCTCCTATTTTAAATGACAGTCTTGCTGGGTAGAGTATCCTAGGTTGCAAATTTTTCCCTTTCAGGAATTTGAATAGATCATGCTGCCCCCCTTCTGGCCTGAAAGTTTCTGCAGAGAAATCAGATAATAACCTTATAGTGATTCTTTTGTATATGACTCTTTGTCTTTCTCTTGCTGCCTTTAGAATTCTCTCTTTATTTTTAACTCTTGTCATTAATTATGATATGTCTTATTCTGGGTCTGTCTGAGTTCATGTTGTTTCAGATCCTCTGTGCTTTCTATACCTGGATGTCTGTTTCCTTCTCTAGATTTGGGAATTTTTCAGCCATAATTTCTTCAAATACATCTCGATAACTTTTCTCTCTCTTTCGTCTTCTGGAACCCCTAAAATGCAAATGTTGGCATGTTTTATGTTATCCCAAAGACCTCATATGTTACTTTATTTTTATTTATTTGTCTTTTGTTCTGATGTTCTGATTGGGTGATTTTCATTCTATTTTCTAAATTACTTATGCATTCTTCTGTATCATTTAGTATTTTATTCATTGCTTCTAAAGTGCTTTTTATCTCAGATATTGAATCATCTATTTTTGTTTGTGTCTTCTTTATATTTTCTAGTTCCCTGTTAAAATGATCTGTGCTTAGATGAATTCTCTTTCCTAATTCAGTTAGCATTTTTATTATCAACAGTTTGAATTCATTGTCTAGTAGACTGATTATCTCTGTTCATTATTTTTTTTTCAGGGCTTTTGTCTTGCTCTTTCAATTGAGAGTAGTTCTCTGCCTTTTCATTTTACTTGCCCTGTCTCTGTGAATATAGGTGAAACAGTTACCTCTTGTGGTCCTGAAGTGGTGTTCTTATGTGGAAGCATCCTTATGTAGACCTTGTGTGCCTTTGGTGGGAGGGCTGTGTTTGATGTGGATTCCAGTCACACATTTCCTTAGGGTGTGCTGGTATGGTAGCTATCACCTTGGTGTAGGGGTTGTGGCTGGTGATGGAGAAGCCTGAGCCTGTGCAGGGTGTGAGGTGGAACTTCCACTCTGTTCAGTGGCCATCTCTACCCTTTCACAGGTGGAGTCTGCTCCCAAGGTGCTGGAGCAGAATGTTGAGAATCTGGCTCGAGCTGGTTGTGTGTTCCATTTAAGTGTGTGTTTTTCCTCCTCCCTGCACTGGGGTCTTTTCCCCAAAGCAGGGGAGTACTGAAGCAAGTGGGGCTCCTGTTCTTACAGTGGTCTGATGCACTGCTTATGTAGGCATCTGTGGCTACCACAGACACAGCTCACATTCACATCTCTTCCCCTGTTGTGGTCACTCCAGATCTAGTGCTAGGTTGTGGCATCAAGTGGGCAAGGCTGGAACATTTGCTCATCTGGGATTGTGTACTTGTGGTCACAGGAGTTCAGGCAGCTGTGCTGCCATCAGAAGTCTGGGCTGCTTATGGGGTGCTGTCTTAGTAAGCACCAACAACGGCCTCCGCCATCCCACCTGCAAACACCCCAGGCCCCAGGTCACCTCTGCATCCCAAGATTGAATCTTTTCCCAGTTGGTGGGGAATCTCCCTAGATCCAGGGCCAAGCTGTGGTGTGGAGTGGGTGGTGTAGGAGTGTTTGCTTGGCTTGGACTGGGTAGCCCAGTGAGGCAGCAGCCACTAGGGCTGACCTCTCTCCACCCTGTCTGTTGGCAAGCCAGCACCCTTGCATTCCACACAAGTGGAGTCTAGGCTTCTCCAGACTTTCTATCTGTCCCAGCAGCTCTCCAAGCAGCCAAGGGAACTTGTCTCCTTCCTGAAGGACCCTAGAACTGGGATGCCCAGTCTGTGACTTGACCCACTCACTTCCCAGGGTGAGTGTCCATCTGTGCAATCTCTCTTTTCCTCTTAGTACCCTCCCAGGGGTATTGGTCCCAAACCGGTTCTTTTTTTCCTGTCCTACTCAATTATGTGTGTATCTTACTTACAGCCTTGGTTTGTAGGAGTTCTGCCACTTTCCAGTTAGTTTTCCATGAGAATTGTTCCACATGCAGATGTATTTTTGATGTGTTTGTGGGGGGAGGTGAGCTCCAAATCATCTTGCTCCACCACCATTTGATCTTCCTCTGATCAGTGATCTTTGATGTTACTATTGCAAAGAGATTATGATTCACTGAAGGCTCAAGATGATTAGTATTTATTGCCAATAAGGCGTTTTTAAATTGAGATATGTACATTTTGAAGATGAAATATATTTGACATAAAACATTATGTAATTTAAGTTGTATAATGTATTGATTTGATACATTTATATTCAGTATATTGTAATAGGATTGTCATTTTTCATGGTAGTTCGCACCTCTCATGTCACATAATTATCATTTCTTTTTGTGGTTGGAATAATTAAGATGTTGTCTCTTAGCAAGTTTGATGATTATAATATAATATGGTTGTCCATATTCACTGTACTGTACCTCAGATCTCTAGGACTTATTTTTCTATGAGATGCCGATCTGTACCCTTAAAAGATATCTCTCCTATTCTCCTACCCCTCAGCTCCTGGTAATCACCATATTACTCTCTGTTTTTACAAGTTTGACTTTTTTATATTCCACATAAAATGGATATTATCTAGTATTTGTCTTTCTCTGTCTTTTAAAAAAATAACAAAATGACCATCTTTAGCTAGATTAACTAAGGAAAGAAGAAGACATAAATAAAATTAGAAATGAAAGTGGAGACATTATAACTGATGCTACAGAAATACATAGGCTCGTAAGAGACTACTGTGTAGAATTATATGCCAAAAATTACATTACCAAGAAGAATGAATAAATTCCTAGAAACACGCAATCTATCAAGACTGAATCAGGAAGAATTAGAAAATCTGGACAGTTATAATAAGTAAAGGTATTGAATGAGTTTCAAAAACCTCTCAACAGAAAACCCCAGGACCAGATGGCTTCACTGACATATACTATGAAATATTTAAAGAATAATTAATGCCAGTTCTTCAAAAACTCTTCCAAAAAAATTAAAGAGGAGAGAGGGAACACTTCCAAACTCATTCTACAAGGCCAGTATTACCTTGAATATAAGCCATTATCCAGGATGAATATAGATGCAAAAATTCTCATCCAAATATCAGCAAGTCAAATTCAAGAACATATTAAAAGGATTATATACCATGACCAAATGGGATTTATCCCTGGGATGCAAGGATGGTTCAAAGTACCCAAATCAGTAAGTGTAATACATTGCATTAATAGAATGAAATTTAAAATAACTTGATCATCTCAATAAATGTAGAATAACATTTGGCAAGATAGAACATCCTTTCCTGATAAAAACCCTCAACATATTGGGTGTAGATGGAACATACTTCAACATAATAAAGATGTGATATATATAATACACACACACACATGCACCCACACACAGAACTGAATGTTATTCATCTATGAGAAAGAAGGACATCTTGCCATTGTTTGACAACGTGAATGGACTTTGATGGCATTATGCTAAAATTAGTGCTTTCATTCTAATCTTATTTACTCCTATAACTAAATATACATTGTGACATATATTTTGAAAATTGTAATTCTAATTTATATTTTTTTATCCTACAAGAAAATTGTGATCTTATTATAGCTATTATTTTCCAACTAAACCTCATACTATAGTTGATTTAGTGTAACAAAAAAATTATTTGAGAAAACAATTGTAATGGTGTGATGTGCACACGATAATTTATTTAATTATTGCTTAATTTTGAATATTTACATTACTTCCAGTGTTGTCTTTTATGAATTACTGCCCAAAATATTGTTTTTGCACATCTTGATTAATTTTCTCTGCATGGTTTCTTAGGAGTATATTATGAAGTCAAAGGCTATAGCATTTTTAAGATTCTTGAAGCATTTTGACAAATGTCTTAATTCTTTAAAAATTACAGAAATTTTCTGAGAACCTAATAATGAATGGAAAATTTAGTAGCTTGAAGGAATAGTTTCTTTATATAATGAAATCTTCACAATCATTGACGTATTTAAATCTTGTTTTGCAACTTAATAGCAACAGCTACTGTTACTAATTATTATCATTATCCTACTATTCATCTTTTCTTTGTCCTTATTTCTCTCCTCTTAACCTCCCTTCTTACTAACACTATCACTTTCCTGCAATGAGAACGGTGAAATCTTTCAAAAACTAGGGTTAGATAGCATAGAACTTTCACTTATCTTAGCCTTTGTTGGTGCAAATGGCATTATTTTGTTCTTTTTTTATGGCTGAGTAATATTCCATTGTATATATGTACCACATCTTCTTTTATTTATTTTTGGCTGCATTGGTTCTTCCTTGCTGTGCATGGGCTTTCTCTAGTTGTGGTGAGCAGGGGCTACTCTTTGCAGCATGCGCACTTCTCATTGCAGTGGCTTCTCTTGTTGTGGAGCATGGGCTCTGGGCATGCGGGCTTCAGTACTTGTGGCTCACAGGCTCTAGAGCACAAACTCAGTAGTTGTGGCACATGGGCTTAGCTGCTCCGTGGCATGTGGGATCTTCCCAGACCGGGGCTTGAACCCATGTCCCCTGCATTGGCATTGATAATGAAATTCTGATACTTGCGTTGGTATAGAAATAAATATATGAGTTTCTAATTGGCAAGTCACTTTATCTAGCATCCCACATCTCTCTCACTGTAATTAAATATTCTAAATAAAGAACACAGGATTATTCCTATTGAAAATGCAAAGTAAGCAAAACAAAATAAATAGGAATAGGTAACCTTAGGCAGGGGGTTGGCTGGTTTGCAGTGGAGGCCTCCAACAAATTCAAAATTTGGTAGCAGTGGGAGAGGAAATTCAAAATCCCAGTATGTTCGAATGAGCCACATTTCAGCTTTCCCCATTGTCTTTAATAATGTAGTCGGTCTTCCTGGAAGGATAAACCAAAACAAAAAGAGTTAGATCAAATGATAGTATTGCCATGTGGATATAGTAGGTAGTTTTTGGAAAGGAGCTTGGAATGATATAGCCAAAGATGTGTGAAAGTGTTCTCTAATAACGCAAATATATATGTATGTGTATAGTGTACATCATATTGTATCATATTATATCATATCATATCATATAATACAGAAACCGAGCTACACAAGTAGAAACAATTTCTAAATGCTGCCTAGATACTTGTGCTACAAATATGTGTGTAACTCTTCAATCTACCTGTCTTCATTTATCAAGGCATCTTATGAGGTTTCTAGAGATTGTTTTTAAGTTAAAAAAAGAAGTTAGTAATATGGATATATAATTGCTTGGAGAAGACCTAAGGGCTTCAGTTTGTGTTTTATGACTTCCTGGAGGAGAATCTGTATGAGTAATGGGAAACAGGGTTATACCTTACCCTATAATTTAATATTTTGATAATATTTATGAAATCATTTTATATTTTCATTTCATTGTTTCACTTATAAGAGACAAAATTCTGTTACTTTATACAAACTCACCTTCCAAGGCACTAGGAAAGTTAGGACTTCATTCTACCAACTAAAAATATGATTTACCTAGTACTTGGCTGTAAAACTGATTCCATTTCTTCTCATTAAATGTCTGGAACCAAAAGTCAAAATAAATTGCATATATCATATTTTTGACCCTCTCCGTGAATGTCATGTGATCACTTAATTCTGAAAACGTAGCAGGTACGTAGGATGCTGGGAATGGAAGTCTTCCACTATACTTTTCAGCTGAATAGCCAGGAGAGAAGCAGAGACTGTACACTGAAGGTACTTTAAGTACCTCAGCCAGCAGCTCACCACAGGGTCCAACAGCATCTGCAAGAACAACATCAAACCTTGAATCATGTAGTTTTGTCATCAGCATCTTGTTCAAAACAACATCTTTACAGATATTCATAAGCATATCAGAAAGTTCCCAAAATAAACTTCTCAATGATGAAAAATATGTCCGCAACGAATTTTTTGCCAGATATGTCCATTTCTCTACCAAATGCTTGATGGCATGCTTCAAATTATCTTTAGTTAAAGACATAGGGAAAGTCTCAAACTTAATAGCAGATGGTTTGTTGGGATCAATAGGAATGGAAGCTGAAGTTGTCAGAACAGTCACCTTATGACCCCTCATGACAAGTTCATCCAGGATTGTCTTCATATTCATCCAATGACTGTATTTCATTGGCTGTGCCAGCACCTTTCCACAACTTCCAGAGCTAAAGTAGCAAGTCAGCTGTAGTAGCAGCAGAAGTGAGAGGCATTTCACAGACATCTTGTTCATATGCAATACTTTTCAAAAATTACATTATCCTTTTGCCATTGCTCATGCTTATATCCAAGGAGAAATCAATCAGGATGTTAAATTATAACTCCTGTGCCTCAAATAACTACATTATATGAATAGTCACAGCTGTGGAAATCAAGTGACAGGGCAAAGCATAGAACACTTCATGTTTATACTGGTGTTTAATATTATTTCAACAGTGCTATTATGCATCTAAAAGTTGATGACCTTGCACACGCAAATCAGTTATGTAAAAGAGAAAAATAGTGTAACAACAGTGGCAAGTGAGAGGCTTTTGTGTCTGTAGTCCCCTTGACACAGAATTAGAGATAATGTAACATCAACAGGATGGAGGGTTAGGAGGTCCCAACACTTGTATCGCCCACAAAAGCAACAAAGACAATAAATGAGCAACTACAAACCAATGTAAATTACTTTGGGAAAGCTCTGGATTACAATAAAGAAGCAGCAGAAACCCGGCCGATTGCAAAAACTGAGGATGGCCCTGTAAAAAACTTGGGAAAGATTTTACCTCCATCACCTCATCCTCCAGTTCAGAGCAGCTTGGCACCCACAGAAATTCCTTCAAATGGATTTCACCCCATGGGGAGAAGAAGAGCAGGAGAATCTCAGCAAGCTTCACCATCATAGAGGTTTGCAGTATTTGCTACTGAGGACTTCCACAGTCTTCACCAACACTGATTACAGCAGACACAGAGCTGCCCAGATTCCCTGCTTCTGTGTCTTTCCTGAGGCTGGAAATGTTGCTGTGGTGAGATCTGACACTTGGGGCCCCATCACTCCGGTACCTTGCTTTCCCTGGTTGAGTTGCCACAATGCCTGACTATCTATGAGACTGGAGCTCCTGCTCTGTGCCCTGCCCAGAGGTATTAAGTCAGTACTTTGTCTTGCCATAACTGGGGCAATGCTGCTATTTCTTGGATTTCACTGTGTATTCCTAGTTGTGGCTTTGACTGGTCATTACCTAGGCTGAGCTGCTGAGTTACTCACCATTCCTGGAGCCTAAGTCACGGCTTTAACCTATCATTCCTGGGGCTAAAATGCTGCTACTTTGTACCTCACCCTGGGTCAGGGTCCTGATCCACAATTACCATGGCCACACTGCTGGGGCTCTGCACCCCAACCCATGGGTCCTGACTTGTGACTTTAACAGGCCATTGCTGGGCACACACTGCTGCTGCTCTGTGACTTCTACTAGGGCCAGAATTGGAATCTTGGCCCACCATTTCCAGGCTGTGCAGCTACAGGACCCTGGACCCCTGGACATAAACCATTGTAGAACCCTGTCATCTCAGGGCCTGTAACACTGCTGCATCCCACTCACCCCCCCAAATATATTAACCATATGCCAATGCCTAGGACTACAACTATATACATGTTTTACATGCTTACTTTTTATATTTATTAAGAGAAGAAAGAAGATATATGCATTTATACCGTCATATAATTACTTATCTCACCAGTTCTCTCTGTTTTATCATGGTGATTAGAATTGCAATCTGGGTTTACTTCCTTCAGTTTGAAGACTTTCTTTTAGTTTTTCCTTTAAGGCTTATTTCCCAGCAATGAATTTTTTGGGGGAGAGTGGAGGGAGAGGAATATTTGTATTTTGCCCTCATTTTTGAAAGATAGTTTTGTTTGATATAGAACTTTTGGTTGACAGTTTTGTCTTTCAGCGCTTTGAATATGTCATCCCACTGCCATAGAGCTTCCACTGTTTCTGATGAGATATAAGTGATGTCTTATTGGAGTTCCCTTGTATGGATAAATTACTCTTCTTTTAGTGCTTCAAGATTTTCTGTCTTTAGCTTTCAACATTTCATTAGGTCTGTGTATGGCTCTCCTATGTTTATCGTACTTGGACTTGGTTGAACAATTGGGATACATAGGTTATGGGATGTTTTCAGGCATTATTTTTAAAAATATTTTGCTCTGCTCCTTTTTCTCTGACACTCTCATTTTGTGTATGTTACTGTGCTTAATTATGTCCCACAATTCTCAACCCCTCAGTTCATTTTTCTTCATTCTTTTTTCTCTCTGTTCTTTGAGTTGTATTATCTTATTGATCTATCTTCAAGTTTGCAGGGTTTTTTTTGAATTTATTTTTGTCTGTGTTGGATCTTTGTTGCTGTGTGTGGGCTCTCTCTAGTTGCAGTCAGCAGGGGCTATTCTTCATTGTGGTGCACGGGCTTTTCACTGTGGTGGCTTCTGCTGTTGCAGAGCACAGGCTCTATGTGCGTGGCTTCAGGAGTTGTGGTGTGCAGGCTCAGTAGTTGTCATGCACGGGCTTGTTGCTCCACAGCATGTGGGGTCTTCCTGGACCAGAGCTCATACCCATGTCCCCTGTATTGGCAGGTGGATTCTTAACCACTGCACCACCAGGGAAGTCCCTTGCAGGCTTTTGTTTTGTTTTGTTTTTAAAGTTCAGCAAGATTTTTTTTTTTTGGATAGACATTGATGATCTGATTTTTAAATTCATATGGAAAGGAAAAGGACCTAGAATAGCCAAAGTTGTATATCAAACTTTAAAAAGGAAAACAAAGTTGAAGGACTAACATTACCTGATTTCAGGAGTTATTGTAAAGCTAAATAATCAAGAGAGTATGGTACTGGTGCAAAGACAGACAAATAGATCAGCAGAATAGAATAGCAAGTCCAGAAACTAACCCACACACATATGGCACACATATATGGACAATTGATTTTTGACAAAGGTGTAAAGACAATTTAGTGGAGAAAGGATAGCCTTTTCAACAAGTGGTGCTGGCATAACAGAATAGGCATGTGCCAAAAAAACCAAAAAAATAAACAAACCAAAAAAAGAACTTCAAATCATACCTTGTATCATATACAAAAATTAACTTAAAATGGATCATAAATTCAAATGCAAAATCTATAACTATAAAACTCCTAGGAGAAAACTTTCATGACCTTGAGTTGGGCAAAAATTTCTTAAATATGACACCAAAAGCATAGTTCAGAAAAGGCAAAACTGATCAACTGGACTTTATCAAAGTTAAAACTTCTCTTTGAAAGACACTTTTAAAAGAATGAGAGACAAGCCACAGACTGAGAGAAAATATTTGCAAATCATATGTCTGATAAAGGACTTGTATCAAGAATACATAAATAACTCTCTTAGAACTCAATTAGAAAACAAAAATATCATTTGTAAAAGAGGCAGAGGAGTTGAACAAATACATCAGTAAGGAAGATATATGGTGGTAAATAAGGCACAAGAAAAGATGCTTAACATTATTAGCCATTAGGGAAATGCAAATTAAAACCATGAGGTACCACTATACACCTATTTTTTTTCTTTCGTAGTTACATGTTTTATTAATCACGTCTGAGAAAAGTCACTGATTTTCATTTTGTACAGCATTATCTTGTAAGGTCAAGATACAGTGAAAAATTCCAAGCTTTTTGCATATCAGAGCTGAAACTGAAAGCATCTCCATAATTGAATTTTCACTTCTTATTTGTAATAAGTTTATCCTTAGGAGGATACTACATAGTGTTTAATCACAGATGAGTTTGGGCATTACTATCACTCAATAATTTAAGCATCTGTCAGGTTCTCTCCTATACTATATATTAATTTTTTCTCCGTTAAGCAAATATTTATTGGTGACCTGTGGGAATAAGATACATTTAGGTCCTCTTTCTTGGGTATATTCACAAAAGCCTCTGAAACTAAATTTCCAAGTCAGGCCATACTAAGCCATGGCATAGTAAGTTTTCATCGTTAACAGTTCTTTTTTTTTTTTTTAATTCAAACAGCAAGTCACAAAAATTATAATCATCCTCATCAGTTCATTCAGTCCCATGTAATTAATCTTTTTTTTAATATTGATCTTTTGTTAGCACTTTTATGAATTCATCAGTTTTCCATTAGAGTTCAGAAAATGCTTATTCATTCAGTTCAGCAGTATAGTCAGTTACCAGAAACCTGTGCTTGTCAGAGTCTTTTCCATGAATTCCTTGAAGATGAAACCCTTTTATAGGAACATTTTTGCAAAAGCATCAGAGTACACACAGAACTGTCTGTAAATGACAAAAGACTTAAAAATGACCACGGTTAAAGATTTGATGAAAGTTCATAATAATGCAATTGACAAGGAAATTTAATTATTTCTGAGAAATACATTTTAAAATAATAAGTAGAATTATGACTTATAATATTATACCAGAATATATAAGATTTTTAGGAATTTCATGTAATGTCTGAAATATTTATATTAACATATTTCCATACAAATAACCCAAATGAAGTTTAGTATTATATTAGTTGTTTTTTTGTTTTTAATTTTAGAATTTTATTTAATTTATTTTTTATACAGCAGGTTCTTATTAGTAATCAATTTTATACACATCAGTGTATACATGTCAATCCCAATCACCCAATTCATCACACCACCATCCCCACCCCGCTGCAGCTTTCCCCCCTTGGTGTCCATATGTTTGTTTTCTACATCTGTGTCTCAGCTTCTGCCCTGCAAACCGGTTCATCTATACCATTTTTCTAGGTTCCACATACATGCATCAATATATGATATTTGTTTTTCTCTTTCTTACTTACTTCACTCTGTATGACAGTCTCTAGATCCATCCACGTCTCAAAAAATGACCCAATTTTGTTCCTTTTTATGGCTGAGTAATATTCCATTTAATATATGTACCACATCTTCTTTATCCATTTGTCTGTTGATGGGCATCTAGGTTGCTTCCATGACCTGGCTATTGTAAATAGTGTTGCAATGAACATTGGGGTGCATGTGTCTTTTTGAATTATGGTTTTCTCTGGGTATATGCCCAGTAGTGGGATTGCTGGATCATATGGTAATTCTATTTTTAGTTTTTTAAGGAACCTCCATACTGTTCTCCATAGTGGCTCTATCAATTTACATTCCCACCAACAGTGCAAGAGGGTTCCTTTTCTCCACACCCTCTCCAGCACTTGTTGTTTGTACATTTTCTGATGATGCCCATTCTAACTGGTGTGAGGTGGTACCTCATTTTAGTTTTGATTTGCATTTCTCTAATAATTAGTGATGTTGAGCAGCTTTTCATGTGCTTCTTGGCCATGTGTATGTCTTCTTTGGAGAAATGTCTATTTAGGTCTTCTGCCCATTTTTGGATTGGGTTGTTTGTTTCTTTAATATTGAGCTGCATGAGCTGTTTATATATTTTGGAAATTAATCCTTTGTCCATTGATTAGTTTGCAAATATTTTCTCCCATTCTGAGGGTTGTCTTTTCATCTTGTTTATGGTTTCCTCTGTTGTGCAAAAGCTTTGAAGTTTCATTATGTCCCATTTGTTTATTTTTGTTTTTATTTCCATTACTCTAGGAGGTGGATCAAAAAGATCTTGCTGTGATTTATGTCAAAGAGCGTTCTTCCTGTTTTCCTCCAAGAGATTTATAGTGTCCGGTCTTACACTTAGGTCTCTAATCCATTTAGAGTTTATTTTTGTGTATGGTGTTTGGGAGTGTTCTAATTTCATTCTTTTCCATGTAGCTGTCCAGTTTTCCCAGCACCACTTATTGTATATCCTTGCTCCCTTTGTCATAGAGTAGTTGAGCACAGGTACGTGGGTTTATCTCTGGGCTTTTTATCCTGTACCATTGATCTATATTTCTGTTTTTGTGCCAGTACCATATTGTCTTGAGTACTGTAGCTTTGTAGTATAGTGTGAAGTCAGGGAGTCTGATTCCTCCATCTCCATTTTTTTCCCTCAAAACCACTTTGGTTATTCAGGGTCTTTTGTGTCTCCATACAAATTTTAAGATATTTTGTTCTAGTTCCATAAAAAATGCCATTGGTAATTTGATAGGGATTGCATTGAATCTGTATATTGCTTTGGGTAGTATAGACATTTTCACAATGTTGATTCTTCCAATCCAAGAACATGGTATATCTCTCCATCTGTTGGTATCATCTTTAATTTCTTTCATCAGTGTCTTATAGTTCTCTGCATATAGGTCTTTTGTCTCCCTAGGTAGGTTTATTTCTAGGTATTTTATTCTTTTTGTTGCAATGGTAAATGGGAGTGTTTCCTTAATTTCTCTTTCAGATTTTTCATTATTAGTGTATAGGAATGCAAGAGATTTCTGTGCATTAATTTTGTATCCTGCAACTTTACCAAATTCACTGATTAGCTCTAGTAGTTTTCTGGTGGCATTCTTAGGATTCTCTATGTATAGTATCATTTCCTCTGCAAACAGTGAGAGTTTTACTTCTTCTTTTCCAATTTGTATTCCTTTTATTTCTTTTTCTCCTCTGATTGCTGTGGCCAGGACTTCCAAAGCTATGTTGAATAATAGTGGTGAGAGTGGACATCCTTGTCTTCTTCCTGATCTTAGAGGAAATGCTTTCAGTTTTTCACCATTGAGAATGATGTTTGCTGTGGGTTTGTCGTATATGGCCTTTATTATGCTGAGGTAGGGCTAAATCCCACTTGATCATGGTGTATGATCCTTTTAATGTGTTGTTGGATTCGGTTTGCTAGTATTTTATTGAGGATATTTGCATCTATATTCATCAGTGATACTGGCCTGTAATTTTCTTTTTTTTTTTTTTTTTTGTAGTATCTTTGTCTGGTTTTGGTATAAGGGTGATGGTGGCTTATAGAATGAGTTTGGGAGTGTTCCTTCCTCTGCAATTTTTTGGGAAGAGTTTGAGAAGGATGGGTGCTATCTCTTCTCTAAATGTTTGATAGAATTCACCTGTGAAGACATCTGGTCCCGGACTTTAGTTTGTTGGAAGATTTTTAATCACAGTTTCAATTTCATTACTTGTGATTGGTCTGTTCATATTTTCTGTTTCTTCCTGGTTCAGTCTTGGAAGGTTATACTTTTCTAAGAATTTGTCCATTTCTTCCAGGTTGTCCATTTTACTGGCATAGAGTTGCTTGTAGTAGTCTCTTAGGATGCCTTGTATTACTGCAGTGTCTGTTGTAACTTCTCCTTTTTCATTTCTAATTTTATTGATTTGAGTCCTCTCCCTCTTTTTCTTGATGAGTGTGGCTAATGGTTTATCAATTTTGTTCATCTTCTCAAAGAACCAGCTTTTAGTTTTATTGATCTTTGCTATTGTGTTCTTTGTTTTTTATTTCATTTATTTCTGCTCTGATCTTGATGATTTCTTTCCTTCTGCTAACTTTGGGTTTTGTTTGTTCTTCTTTCTCTAGTTCCTTTAGGTGTAAGGTTAGATTGTTTATTTGAGACTTTTCTTGGTTCTGGAGGTAGGCTTGTATAGCTATAAACTTCCCTCTTAGGACTGCTTTTGCTGCATCACGTAGGTTTTGGATCATCATGTTTTCATTGTCATTTGTCTCCAGGTATTTTTTGATTTCCTCTTTTATTTCTTCAGTGATCTCTTGGTTATTTAGTAACATATTTTTTAGCCTCCATGTGTTTGTGTTTTTACGTTTTTATCCCTGTAATTCATTTCTAATATCATAGCATTGTGGTCAGAAAAGATGTTTGATATGATTTCAATTTTCTTAAGTTTACTGAGGCTTCAGTTGTGACCCAATATGTGATCTACCCTGGAGAATTTTCTGTGCATACTTGAGAAGAGAGTGTAATCTGATGTTTTTGGATGGAATGTCCTATAAATATCAATTAAATCTACATGGTCTATTGTGTCATTTAAAGCTTCTGTTTCCTTATTTATTTTCATTTTGGAAGATCTGTCCATTGGTGTAAGTGAGGTGTTAAAATCCCCCCCTCTTATTGTGTTACTGTAGATTTCCTCTTTTATAGCTGTTAGCAGTTGCCTTATGTATTGAGGTGCTCCTATGTTGGGTGCATATATATTTATAATTGTTATATCTTCTTCTTGGATTGATCCCTTGATCATTATGTAGTGTCCTTCCTGTCTCTTATAACATTCTTAATTTTAAAGTCTATTTTATGTGATATGAGTATTGCTACTCCAGCTTTCTTTTGATTTCCATATGTATTGAATATCTTTTTCTGTCCCCTTACTTTCAGTCTGCATGCATCCCTAGGTCTGAAGAGTGTCTCTTTTAGACAGCATATATATGCGTCTTGTTTTTGTATCCACTCAGCATGCCTGTGTCTTTTGGTTGGAGCATTTAATCCATTCACATTTAAGGTAATTATCAATATGTATGTTCCTATTACCATTTTCTTAATTGTTTTGGGTTTGTTTTCATAGGTCCTTTTCTTCTCTTGTGTTTTCCACTTAGAGAAGTTCCTTTAGCATTTGTTGTAGAGCTGGTTTGGTGGTGCTGAATTCTCTTAGCTTTTGCTTGTCTGTAAAGCTTTTGATTTCTCCATTGAATCTGAATGAGATCATTACCAGGTAGAATAATCTTGGTTGTAGGTTCTTCCCTTTCATCACTTTAAGTATATCATGCCACTCCCTTCTGGCTTGTAGAGTTTCTTCTGAGAAATCAGCTGTTAACCTTATGGGAGTTCCCTTGTATATTATTTGTCATTTTTCCCTTGCTGCTTTCAATAATTTTTCTTTGTCTTTAATTTTTGCCAATATGGTTACTATGTGTCTCAGCATGTTTCTCCTTGGGTTTATCCTGTATGGGACTCACTGTGCTTCCTGGACTTGGGTGGCTATTTCCTTTCCCATGTTAGGGAACTTTTTGACTATAATCTATTCAAATATTTTCTCTGGTCCTTCCTCTCTCTCTCTTCTCCTTCTGGGACCTGTATAATGTGAATGTTGTTGCATTTAATGTTGTCCCAGAGGTCTCTTAGGCTGTCTTCATTTCTTTTCATTCTTTTTTCTTTGTTCTGCAGCAGTGAATTCCACTATTCTGTCTTCCAGGTCACTTATCTGTTCTTCTGCCTCAGTTATTCTGCTATCGATTCCTTCTAGTGTAGTTTTCATTTTAATTATTGTATTGTTCATCTCTGTTTGTTTGTTCTTTAATTCTTCTAGGTCTTTGTTAAACATTTCTTGCATCTTCTCTATCTTTGTCTCCATACTTTTCCAGAGGTCCTGGATCATCTTTACTATCATTATTCTAAATTCTTTCTTTGGAAGGTTGCCTATCTCCACTTCATTTAATTGTTTTTTCTGGGGTTTTATCTTTTTCCTTCATCTGGTACATAGCCCTCTGCCCTTTCATCTTGTCTATCTTTCTGTGAATGTGGTTTTTATTCCACAGGCTGCAGTGTTGTAGTTCTTCTTGCTTCTGCTGTCTGCCCTCTGGTGGATGAGGCTATCTAAGAGGCTTGTGCAAGTTTCTTGATGGGAGGGACTGGTGGTAGGTAGAGTTGGCTGTTGCTCTGGTGGGCAGAGCTCAATAAAACTTTAATCCACTTGTCTGCTGATGGATGGGGCTGGGTTCCCTCCCTGTTCATTGTTTGCCATGCAGTGACCCAACAATGGAGACTACCTGGCCTCTTTGGTGGGGCTAATGGCAGGCTCTGGGGAGCTCACACCAAGCAGTACTTCCCAGAACTTCTGCTGCCAGTGTCCTTGTCCTCACAGTGAGACACTGCCACTCACCACCTCTGCAGGACACCTTCCAACACTAGCAGGTAGGTCTAGTTCAGTCTCCTATTGGGTTACTGCTCCTTCCTCTGGTTCCCAATGTGCACACTACTTTGTGGGTGTCCTCCAAGAGTGGAGTCTCTGTTTCCCTCAGTCCTGTCAAAGTCCTGCAATCAAATACCGCTAGCCTTCAAAGTCTGATTATCTAGGAATTCCTCCTTCTGTGGCCGGACCCCCAGGTTGGGAAGCTTAATGTGGGACTCAGAACTTACACTCCAGTGGGTGTACTTCTGTGGTATAAGTGCTCTCCAGTGTGAGTCAACTACTCAGCAGTTATGGGATTTGATTTTATTGAGACTGCACCCCTCCTACAATCTCATTGTGGCTTCTCCTTTGTCTTTGGATGTCGGGTATCTTTTTTGGTGAGTTCCAATGTCTTCCTGTCGATGATTGTTCAGCAGTAAGTTGTGATTCCAGTGCTCTCGTAAGAGGAGATGAGAACAAGTCCTTCTACTCTGTCATCTTGAACCAATCTCCTATAATCTTTTAAGTATGATTTTTTCAAGATATTATCTCAGTTTTTTTTCCCTTAAAGTTCCTAAGAGTGGAGTTATCCATGCACAGTTTTACACGTTTTCATAAAAAGCTAGGAACTGAAGAATAATACAAGTGATAAAATTTAAACAAAGACAATGTCACATTAATTTTCACTGACCATTATATGCTAAAATAGGCAAATTAGCAGTTTATGCTTTCAGAAGATCTAACTGCAGTTTATACAATGGAAAACACTAATTTAGAAAGTATCGAATATGCTATATCCAGCCCAAAGAATTCATGGACGCTGAAATTCTCACTTCTCAAAGGGATGAAATCCCAAGGAATCCTAGGTTAGTGGAGCAATTTTGTTTTTTAAGGCAGGTGGCTGTCTATTACTTGTCAAGGCAGTTAGCCTGATTCCAGGCTGTAGAAGATAAAAAATGTGTGGGCTGTTTTGGGGCAGTTTAGATCATGCCTGAAGGTGGCAAGTAGTTCACAACTAGTGAGGGAGCTCAGATGGATTTATACTGTCATAAAAATAACTATAGGATTTTACCAGAGAGCGCTTCTGTAATTTTCTCTGTGTTAACCCTGACTACCCCCATGCTTTCCAGTTTTTGCCTCTCCTCTTCCTCCCCACCTCTGAGAAAGCTGTTAATCCAATTGGTCATAACCGTATGTTGATTAGGCCAAGTTGTTAATGGGCAGGACTAAGAGACCTTAAATTCAAAGCCTATGCCTCTTCCTGTCACCCTTTTCTGCTTTAACAGGAAACAAAGCGTGGCTCCCAAGGGTCTCTTTTGGTCTTTTACTCAACGACTGGTTTTAAGACACAGACCTACTAGAGAATGGACTTGAGGATACGGGGAGGGGGAAGGGTAAGCTGGGACAAAGTGAGAGAGTGGCATGGACATATATACACTACCAAACATAAAATAGCTAGCTAGTGGGAAGCAGCCGCATAGCACAGGGAGATCAGCTCAGTGCTGTGTGACCACCTAGAGGGGTGGGATAGGGAGGGTGGGATGGAGGGAGATTCAAGAGGGAAGAGATATGGGGACATATGTATATGTATAACTGATTCACTTTGTTATAAAGCAGAAACTAACACAGCATTGTAAAGCAATTATACTCCAATAAAGATGTTTTTTAAAAAAATAGAAAGAAAAAAAAGATATATGTTCTTTTCCTCTTGGGAAAAGAGGGAGCAGGAGCAGGAGGAAGGATTTGAATCTTTATGCTCCAACTCAGCCTTTTTCAAAATTCTATTTTGAATATTGAATATCGAGTGCAGCTACTAATTAGTACTGGATGTTCTAGCCAGAGCAATCAGGAAAGAAATAGATATAAAATCCATTCAAATTGAAAAGGAATAAATAAAATCTATTCATAGAAGGCATGGTCTTCTATGTGGAAAACACTGAAGATTCCACAAAAACTGTTAGAACAAATCAACTGATTCAGTAAGTTTTCAGATTACAAAATCAATATAAAAATTGTTCCCTGGACTTCCCTGGTGGCACAATGGTTAAGAATCCGCCTGCCAATGCAGGGAACATGGGAAGATCCCACATGCCATGGAGCAACTAAACCCATGAGCCACAGCTACTGAGCCTGTGCTCTAGAGCCCTCGAGCCACAACTACTGAGCCCACGTGCCACAACTGCTGAAGCCTGTGTGCCTAGACCCCGTGCTCTGCAGCAAGAGAAGCCACCGCAGTGAGAAGGCCGGGCACCAAAACAAAGAGTGGCCCCCACTCGCCGCAACTAGAGAAAAGCCCACACGTAGCAACGAAGACCCAACACAGCCAAAAGTAAGTAAATAAATATATTAAAAAAAATTGTTTCCTACACACTAACAATTAACTATCTGAAAAGGAAATTAAAAAAACAGTCCCATTTATAACAACATTGAAAGGAATATACTTAGCCAAATATATTTAGGCATAAACTTAGCCAAAGACGTGAAAGACCTGTATAGTTAAGACTACAAAACATTGATAAAGGAAATTAAAGAGGACACAAATAAGTGGAAAGACATCCTGTGCTCATGCATTGGAAGTACTAACATAATTAAATGTCCATACTACCCTAAACGATCTACAGATTCAATGAAATCCTTGTCAAAATCCAAATGCAAATTTTTACAGAAATAGAAAAAAATTCTAAAATTGATTTGGAACCACAAAAGGCCCCAAATATCTAAAACAATTTTAAGAAAGAATTACAAAGCTGGAGGCATCACACTACCTGATTTCAAACATATTGCAAATAGTATGGTTTTGACTTAAAGACGGACATAAAGGCCAATAAAACAGAATAAAGAGTCCAAAAATAAACCCACACATATATGGTCAGCTGATTTTTGACAAGGCACCAAGAATACACGGTGGGGAAAGGATAGTGTCTTTAAAAAATAGTGTTGTGGAAACTGGATATATACATGCAAAAAAATGAGATTGGACTCTTATCTTACATCATGCACAAAGATTATCTCAAAATGCACTAAATTCTTAAATGTAAGACCTGAAATTGCAAACCCCCAAGAGGAAAACAGAGGAAAAGTTTCATGACATTGGTATTGACCATGATTTATTGGATACAACACCAAAAGCACAGGAAAAAAAAGGCAAAAATAGGCAAGTAAGATTACATCTCACTAAAAACTTCTGCAAAACAAAGGAAACCATTAGAAGATTTAAAAGGCAATTTAATGAAATGGAAAAATGATTTGCAAGTCACATATCTGATAAGGAGTTAATATCCAAAATATATAAGGAACTCCTACAACTCAATAGCAAAATTCCCCACAAAACTTAATTACAAAATAGGCAAAAGACTTGAATAAATATTTCTGCAAAGATAATATACAAATGGTGAACATGTATGTGTATATGAAAAGATGTTCAACATCACTAATAATTAGGAAAATGCAAATAAAAACCAGTTTGATATCACCTCATACCTCTTAGGATGATGATTATAAAACAAACAAACAAACAGAAAATAACAAGTATTGGCAGGGATCTGCAGAAGTTGGAATCTTTATACACTGTTGGTGAGAATGTAAAATAGTGTGTCCACTATTAGAAACAGTAAGGGGATTCCCCCAAACAGTAAAAATTGAATTACCATATGATGCAGCAATTTCTCTTCTGGGTATTTATCCAAAATAATTGAAATCACTATCTCAAAGAGATATCTGCACTTACATGTTCATTGCAGCATTATTCACAATAACTAAGATATAGAAGCAAACTAAATGTAAACCCACAGATGAATGGATAAGGAAAATGTGGTATATACATACAATGGAATATTATTCAGCATGAAAAATGAAGGAAATCCTGTCACATGCTACAACAGGGAAGAAACTTGAGGATATTATGCTAAATGAAATAGGCCAGTCATAGAAGAATAAAATACTGTGTAATTCCATTTATATGAGGTATCTTAAATAATCAAACTCATAGAAGCAGAAAGTAGAGTGGTGGATGCCAGCAACTAGAGGGAAGGGACAATGGGAGTAGCTATTCAAGAAGTATGAGTTCAGTTCTGCAAGATGCACAAGTTTTAGAGATCTGTCTTACAACATTGTGCATATAGCTAACAATACTGTATTGTACATATAAAAACCTAAGAAGGTAGGTATCATCTTTTTTCTACCACAATTAAAAAAAAAAAGAAAGAATATCCAAGTGTACCTGCTGTGCTTATAGCAGATAGCAGAGAGTTAAATAAGCATTTGATAAGTGTCAGAAAAGTAGAAGTCCTAGGATTCTGGAGCACTAATATGACCTATTTTTTCTGATGTCTCTTCTCCATTAGAAGAAACAGTCCCTGGCTTGTTATTGAGCTCTGATTGAGAATGAATACCTGATCATGGGTACCAAAGTGACCATGTTACTTATGATGACTATTATTTTGCAATAACAAAAATATAACTGAACATTAGCAGCAACATTCTACAATTAAATAGATATAGTATATATGAGAACAGGCCAAAGCAGTTCCAGGAAAACAAGTAAATTGTCTCTGCAGGTGGCTTAGACTTTTGTGGAGCCTACTAATGCTTTTAAAACCTCTCTATAGTATTTCTGCCAGCATCACAAACCAGGGACATAGTCTTGATAAAAATCACGGTAATGGGCTTCCCTGGTGACGCAGTGGTTGAGAATCTGCCTGCTAATGCAGGGGACACGGGTTCGAGCCCTGGTCTGGGAGGATCTCACATGCCGCGGAGCAACTAGGCCCGTGAGCCACAACTACTGAGCCTGCGCGTCCGGAGCCTGTGCTCCGCAACAAGAGAGGCCGCGATAGTGAGAGGCCCGCGCACCGCGATGAATAGTGGCCTCCGCTTGCCACAACTAGAGAAAGCCCTCGTACAGAAACGAAGACCCAACACAGCAAAAACAAATTAATTAATTAATAAACTCCTATCCCCAACATCTTAAAAAAAATCATGGTAATGATATCAACATTGTGTATGAGCAGGAAACATATTTACAGCTGAAGAAATTCCACAAAGTCTAATATACATGGAATTTGCTGATTTTACCAGGTACCGCATTAGGTAATGAAAGCTTTTCAGAGTTTTAGCTGGGGGCTAATACCTTGTATATTTTAGGTTCTGTCTTAAAGAAGGCAGTGTATGCTTTAAATTATGGCCTGATATACGATATATTCTGTATTTCAGTTTGAATACATGGGTTACGATATCAAGGGGTTGAAAGTGGGAATGGATCCTCTAACAAGTATGCTTCCCTATTTCCCTTAGACAAGTTTGTTTTTCATTAGTACAACTTGGAGACAGGCAGTTTGGAGGTTGTATTTCTCAAGAGAGCAGTGATTCCACCCAGGCATATAGACATAATTTACTTAGATTGGAAGCATGCATACTTCTTAATTATTTTGAGCTCCTCTGCATCAGAATTCACTTAGAGAAGGGTTTACTCTCCTGGCTGTGGTAATTTATCCAAAATACCAAAGATAAACTAGGTTGCTGATACATGATAAGTGTAGGCAAAATTATGACTAGTATCCATCTCAATACTCTGATGTCCAATAGTAAAAGTCAGTGGAAAGCTGTGGTAAACCAGTCAGACAAGACATATTTTCACATTGATTTGGAGTGGAGAAAGATTTGGATCATCCTACCAGGTAAAGAACCCTGACAAGAGGATAAGTGGCATGCGGAATATTTATGAACAAAGTAAGTAAAAATATTAAGTTCAGTCTCTTGATCATAACTAAGGTCTGAGAAAGTAAGATTTATGTAAAAGTACCTGGCTGATGGGACTTGGTTTCTGCCTTATTATCTTAGAATGAACAGTTTTATGAATGATTGCTAAGGAAAGTCTGTTCTTAACCTTTTTTTTTAAATCCAAATATATGCTGCAGTTATTCTAGCTAATGCAGTTAGTATCACCCAGGAATTTTTGCCAGATGACTCCTGATGATCCTCAGGCAAAGGAAGAAACCTGTAGATGACCAGAGGGCAGAAAGGGAGAAATCAGGTGAGCAACAGCTATGGATCTGAAGTAAGTCAAACCAAATGGGTGCCTGCACTTGGGCAGTGTTCAGGGCCAGGGATGGCCAGCCCACCTCTCATTAGATCTTAGCTATTTGCTACATTCTAATTACCAAAAATAAATTGAGCATAGAACAAACACAAACAGCTCTTCTCGAAACATAATTGTAAAAGTCAAAACGTATCCGTATGAATCACTCTTTTAGAAAGAAAACATTTAACAAACACATTTTCAGCCTTCACAAAAAATTTGTAGAATTTATTTGCATATTCAGTTATGTACATATTCTAGAGGAAATACCTGTATGTTCTGGTGATACAATTATTTTTAAATTGGAAGTAATTTTTGATATACCATATTAAAATAAATAAGAATTTCAAAAAGTTCAGTAAGCTGATAGATGTCATTTATTTCTTCAATTATATATCAAATACTGAAATTAAAACTATAATTAGACATGTCATTAAGTTTATGATGGGTAAAGAAAGTAAAATCTTTAATCTATTTGTTAAATTAATGCAAAACTGAATCCAATATGAACATTTTGCTTTAGTGCTTTGTTTGCATTGATGCATGTTTACTACAACATATCTTTGGTCAAACAAGTCTGCTAACATATCCTTGGCATAACAATTATTGATGAATTTAAATTTGTAGGAGATAGAGACTGAAAACTAACATAATAATTGTATCTTTCAGGTAAATATTTGTTTTTGACAGAAAACTACACCTTTGATTATAAATAGCAATTGTAGATTATGAGCATTAATGATTTTTAAATATAATGAATTGACATTTAACTTTAAGGTTATCAATTGTACTGTAAATTAAAATTTTCATAAAATTATTTTAAAATTTTCCTATATTCTAAAAATTATCTGTTCCCCCTTAAAATATTGCTTACATTCTCTGTCCCTGAGAAAAAAATCAATGATTCAATCGATCTCTTGTTTGAAGGCAGTGCTCAGTCTCTTGCACTAAAGGGCACACACGAATACTTGCTGACTAAAGGCAGGAATGTGGGTATGATTATCTATGTATTTAATGGAAATTTGTAGACCTTTCCTGGTGTGATGTGCCATCACAATGATTATCAATTCGTGCTCTGACCCCAGTAACACTGGGGAAGCAGAAAGACTTATTTTTATGACAAATGAAATCATTACTATTATGATATACTAGTCTCCTGTGATGTTTTCCTAATTTGTATGTTCTAGAGGAACTTGTGAATTTTTTCCTCTGTGGTCCCTGCATCTATCAACTTTGGCTTACCTTTTGTGTGTTCCCCAGGATTCAGCATATTGTCAGTCAGCATATCACTTAAGGTTAAAAGGAAAGAAAAAAATGATATTATTAATAGAATAAACATAAAATTATTAGTGAACCTTTGTCAGGAATGTTTGAGGAAGAGGGTAAAGCCACCTGGAAAAAGACAAAAGTAGAAGGGGACATGCCCACCAGTTAATGCTATTGTTGAATTCTAGACCTTATCTCTAGCTTAAGGCAGAGAGGAATGGGAATTTTGAAAACAGGATGAAGATGTTATGTTTTCATTAAGGCCATTGTGGCTAGAATGAACAGAATTGCCCATAAAAACCTTTACCAAACTTAGAAAGATCTATTCTCTCTTTTTCTTCTTTCCTGTTTTAACAAATTTTAGACAAGAAAACAAATAACATTTTGTGACCAAGAATACAGCAGTTGCCACACAGGCCAGCAAGAACCCAATCACATCCAAAGAGTGGTACTGGAACCAGGTGAGGTCGTGGGCAGCTGGCCGCAGGTGCTTGGCTCCTTTGTGGCTCATGACAAACTCGATCCAGAAGACTGCTCGGTCCAGGGGCTTTACAGGCTGATCATGGTGAATCCGTGATAACCTCATAGCATTCTCTTTATAACTGTAGGCAAAAACAAACAAAAACATAGAAATTATAGAGCTTTTGCTTTCATTAAAAGTAAGTATACAATACATGATATGTGCTATGCAAGCCAAAAACCATAGGTGTGTTGAGAAAAACATTTTAATTCTTGCTGTAACGTGAACTTTGCTGGTCACATAGCATGTTAAGAGTTGTGAAAGAGGGGTGTGGAAGAAATATATTCTTAACGGAGTGTGGTAAAATGCAAACACATAAAAAAGATGGAATAAGTCAGTTGTAAATGTATAGCCTCATTTTTGCAAGAAGGAATTTTGGTATTGTGTGAATTATAGTTTCCAGGACAGTTCCAGACCAAGACTCTGAATAACCCTATTTTGAGAGAAAATACCCATTAGAGAGTCCATAAGCATGGCCTCTAATGTCAGACTAATTAATGATGACAGACCCAGAAACTGATAGTCAACAGTAGTGAGACATTTTTGCAATGTCTGAGATCGACACTGTGATAATTCCTCCATTGCACACACCTGTGCTTTTGTGATGCAAAAGACAGTGTCTATATATTGGCAGTGCCAAGATTGGATGAAGATACTAAGGTAATTTTAGAAATGGCAAGGACATGAGTTTTGAGCTTTTAAGATAAATAGAAATATCTCACTAGCATAAAGCCCATAATCAATGTGGCATCACAAGAGCAATAGTTAACAACTCTAATAGTCTCTCAAAAAACAATGGTTATAAGTATGTCTTCAAAAGACATGTTGTGTCTTCACTGGAGATTTCTTGGTGGCTGAGCCAGAATTAGTATGTTTATCTTTGGTTTTGCATTAGAGATAAAAGTTCCAACCTGCGGACATGAAGATGACAGAAGGTAGAGATGTGAAGAGATGTCCTGGTGCAAGTTGGACATTGTTGGGATCAGAGAAGAAGAAATGTAATCATCATTCACCAGTGAACGGGATACACAACATCCAGCAGCAAGAGGTAATTTACTTGTGTTCTTTTTTTGTGCACAGTGAGAAAGAATAGTCATACTCTCTTTTTGTTTTGTTTTTTTGTTTGTTTTGTTTTTTGTTGTTGTTTTCATACTCTCTTTCAACCGGATTGAAATATAGGTAAAAGAGTAGTTACACAAGTTTCATCCTAATACATTTTAGGTAGACTACAGTGGTTATAAGAGACTACCTGTCCAAATCATATTTTTATTCAAGGTTTTCTCCATTTATAGATAGAGATTTAAAATTTGAAATATGCATATACTTGACAGACACACTTTACATGTGAATACAAATAAAAATACAGTAAGCTTTCCTACAAATGAGATAGGATAAAATATGACTGTGCTCATTAAGATGATTACTTAATATTTGTTGTACACTGTTTTATGACTCTTATGTTAAAATATTATGAAATTGCTATGGTTTATGTATTTAAATGTAAACTTCATGTTCCTTAATTCCTTTAAGGAATAAGAAAATGGAATACAAATATATTATATATATACTCTACACGAAACACTTTTGTTCCCAGATAATTTCAGACTTAGAATTAAGTTTAGGGTTAAAGTTAAGGTATTTTTAAAATAAATAATTTCAGATATTTTCCTGGGAAATTCTAAGAGTATAATTTTTTCACATCAATAGTTTTCAAATCAACAAGAAAATTTAGTAAGCCTTCTATAAAATGAAGAAGAATTTTAGAAATTACAGAATTTACCTACTCTGATATTTAGTAAAATGAACCAAATTATCAGCAATTATACCAATTATTAGGTAATAGCCTAATAGATTAGACATCAAGATAATCATTTATGAGAAACAAAAGATCAGAGTAAGCCTTGCTGAAACTCCTAACCTCCCTTTCCAGATCCTGATGATATCTATAATATTATGAAATTTATGATTTGAATATGTATCTTAACAAAACTCTTTTGACTGCAATGTGAGTGGGAGGGAAAAACGGACCACAAGGGCTGGCTTTTTAGGATGAGTTCAAGGCAGATATTGAGTGTCTTCCCTTTTGGAAATGAATACATTGACCACTTTGTCTAGAAAACCTTGCTGCTAGGGCTTTAACAGATGGTTTTTCATAGACTAGTTCCACTAAAAAAAAGCTGCAAAAAATTCCATTTAAGTTGACCTTCTCTCCTACCTCCTAAATTTCAGGTTTCAGTAATGTGAATGGAATATTACAACTATCCTTCAAGTTTTGCCTCTGAATAAAAATAATTGAGTCTGAGATAGACTGGAAACAAATTTAAAAATCAGGTATCTATACAAATGTGGAGCAAATAGTGAAAGGAGGATGAAAAACATGACAGCAACTTACACAATATTGGGGAAAAAACATAAAAATGATAGACTTAGAATGTAATTAGGCATAATACATAATTCAAAAGAAGAGGAAACTTTGAGTAGATTAAGAATGTGAGAGTTATGAACAAGATCTCCAGGATCAGATTATGAAACAAGAGGAGGTAACAAAAGACAAGGTGCGCTATTGAAATTAGTTGTTAAAAATAGAACTTTAAAGGATTAATAAGAAAATTACAAACTGTAAGCAATGTTCATGAAAAAGTGAATTTACTAATATATGGACTATTTGAAGGAATCTCAGTAAATTAAGAACAGCAAAAAATGATTAGAACAATTAGAAAATAATAGAGAAAGAAAACAAACTCAAGTATTTTAACATAGAGAATATTAAAATCTGATGTCCCTGAAATAGAGATAAAAAATGGAACTAAAAGACATTTTAATAAACAAAATAAATTAATTTCTGAAAAGAAAAATTGGATAATTTTCATCCTAGGTTAACAGTGGTAAAAGAACACACTATAATCCCAGGAAAGTGTAGAAAACAAATGATAAGGATATGACATGTTTAAGTTTCTGAATTTAAAAAATACTATCTATTTCCAGGCTGAACAAGAAACTCTTAAAAAGTAATACTGATCAGAAAGTCCTCAGAACCCTACAGCAGTATTTAAAGCCAGAAGATCATAAGTAACCCTGCACAGTTCAAAAAGAAAGAAAGTGAGATCTAAGTATGTTATATTCAGATAGGTGTCATTCTCCCATCAAGGCAATGAGCAAATATTGTAAACTGTGATTTCAGGGAGTCCATGACTCTTTGATGAAAGAAAATTCCATATGAAGCATTCAGTTAATAATGAATTAAAAATATTTTGAAGAATCTCTGATTCAATGGTGAACATTGATTCTCTTAAAATATGTGAAAGGATTAAATTACTGTGAGGAAAATAAGTGCCATAAATATTGACAAATTAAAAATTTAAGTAACATATATTAGAGATGAAATAACTTCCAATTTCAACTATTAGTAGCTAAAATTAAAACACATTGTTAAAAATAAACACTGTGTATACATATATTAATTCTTAACCTTGGTGAGAGCTTTCAGAGAAAAATATTAAGATATAATGATCTATATCTAAAGTTCATATAGTTTATAAATGTAGTTTACAAATTTATTTTATCTTTAGCTAAATCAGATAAAATTTAGTTTAAAATACATATATAGTATCAATTGATATTTATAAAAATATTAACTACTTTAACTACTCCCTGTATATATGCATATACTGATTAATGGTATACACCGAGTGTTAACAATGATTATTTTTGAATGATCAATATTGGGTGAATTATCACTTCCATTTTTGTACTTACTGAATGGTTATAATATTTAAATAAACATATATATTATTTATTAAAAAAGCAGATTATCCAGAAAAATATCTAAGAATTTATGTAATCACCATTATGTATTTTGAAAAAACATTAATATAATATTTGAAATCTTTGTTTTTTCATCTCAGATAATCACTTCAGGAATTTGGGAAATGAAATAATAAAATGGTTTTTAAATGGTCATGTTATAGTTGTTATTTGAAACTACACTAGTTAGAAATGAATGAAACATTGGACATTTTTGAGTATGATGGGTAGCATAATTAATGACAAGCCTTTAAAAGTAGTCGTACTTACAAAGGTTCATTAATTATTGTTCTCAAGGCATTGAGCAAATCTCCACTTGTCATTGTGTTTATGTTCACCTCCACAGCCGCTCCTTTGGCCTTCATGTGAGCAATGTTGTCAGGCTGATCAGCAAACATGGGAACTCCCACCATAGGCACACCATGATAGATAGCTTCATAGATCCCATTGGTTCCACCATGAGTGATAAAACCTTTTGCTTTGGGATGACCTAGTTTGGGGATTGGATGAGAAGCAGGTGAGGATTTCATGATACATAATACATTAACAGAATTTCAGAGAGAGATGGGGAAAAAACTATTGGATAACTCAATGAAGAAGGTAGTGTTTTCTACAAAAGCCAAGAACATGGGGAATTGCTATCTCAGAAAATCGTGATCCCTGAAAAAGGTGAAATTAACTTCCTCTGCATTGTCTAGAAAGACTTACTGAGGAGGCCATATCAGAACTGAAATTGAAACTTGGAGAGTGATAAGAGTCTTAACTGAAGATTCTCTTTTATGAACCAGAGTAAGCATCAATCTATAAAATTAATGGCCAATTCTTTAATTATATCTGCTTTAAAACTGCAAGTAAAATGTGGAAATTTAAATATTTAAAATGTTTATTGAATTTACTTGCTGTTAAACAGTTACTTGCTCATCATCCAACTGTACAGCTTGTTTTTCTTGGTCTTACCAAGAAGATCATTCTGTGGTATCCAATCATAGAGCCGAGTATTAGCTCCTAATGTGGCTGGTTTCTTTCCTTTGTATCTCCATAAAACCTGTGGAAGACAATGCTTTAATTTTGCAAGTAAAAACACAAAATTAAGGCATTTTAAGGCCATAGAGTTATGTAGAAATCATATAGTCCATCTTAGGTTTTTTTTTTTTTGACTATTTGAAAGCCTGTGTTGAGGTATTACATGAAGTATACAGAAGTTCATAAAAAGTTCAAACAACTGATGTTCATGTATATCTGTTACAGCAGTTAACTTTAAGTCATAAACAAAAGAATATTGTGAAGAAAGTTTTTCAAGAAAAAGTATACTAAAATCTGAAAACAGCAAATACCACTTGATGTTCTGAAAGGATAAAAATTATAATTTGTAAGTTTTATTAATTTAAGAAACATAGATTGTGTTCTAAATAATTTGTTGGATATTCAAGATATAATGTATCATATTTAAATCTATAACCATTATTTTTTTTTCAGATATTTTATAGCTGGTATGAGTGCAGATTACTTTTCTTGCATAAAAATATAATTGAATAGAGAGGATCATGAGCATAATGTTCTTCCTTATTTCTTTGTATTTTGAGAGGAATTGATAAATGAGAGAAAAGTGCAGTTTGCTTCCCTCCCTGACAAGTTCCAAGGCATGACAGTTGTATTCCACATGCTTCAAATAGCTCCTGCTTTCTTGGGATCAACTCTGGGCCTCAATTCCCAAATGGAGACAAGTCCAAACATTTTTCACTTTCATCTTCTGTTTCAATTATTTGTGAAACTGATCCAGGTTGCATAGTAGTTTATCAAGGAATATTTTATTCTAAGCAGAGCTGCAGTCCTCTGTGCCTAACAGGCTGAAGATCCAGTGGAGAATCTGATGGTGGAAACCAGAAGCTCTTTTCTAGGGACAGGATAGAGGGTTTTTTTTTTTTTTTTTCAGGTAGCATAAAAGGCTGACTCTCTTGTTCCCCAGGTTATGGCTCCAAGGAGTGAGGCACGTCCCAGGCAGGAAACCAGGCATGACTGGAGCAGAGCATCACCAGTGTCATCAGCAAAGAGTCTGGGACATTGACATATTGAATGACTTAACATCCCAGCCAGGTGGGTGTGAGGGGTGCACATGTCCTCCAAATTCTGAGTTCTAAGCATCCTGTTCTGCACTCAATGGCCGGCAGGTGGTGCACAAACCAGCCCTTTCTGAGCCCATCCTCCTTTATGTGATAGTTGAGAGGAACATACAAAAGAGGGAGTTTGCAAACATTGAGAGATAAGGTAAAACTGTTTGCCCTTACCTTTTTTGAAAGGGCTTGTACTAATAGTCTATTAAATATAGTATTATCACTTAAAAGCTTTTGGAAGTGAGATTATGAGTGAAGAAATAGAAAATAAATAGGACTAGTTTAGGCAGAATATGAGGGTTAAAAAGCATTAAAATGAACATGAATACTACGTAACTTTACTTGTCATGAGGCCATCCTAGTTCTTAAGTTTCAAATGTAATGTTTTCCAAAAATATAATTAGCTTTAAAAAATTTTTGGCTGCTTTTTGAATGATTTGTTGCCTTTCTGCCCTCCCTCCCTTCCTTCCTCCCTTTCTTTTTCCTCCTTTCTTTCTTCCTTCCTTCCTTTCTCTCTCTCTCTTTCTCTCTTTCTCCCTTTTTGGTTTTTTATGTATTTATTATTATTTTTTATTATTAGTTTCTGCATTAAAACAATGTGAATCTGTCATACATATACATCTGTTCCCACATCCCTTCCCTCTTGCGTCTCCCTCCCTCCCACCCTCCCTATCCCACCCCTCCAGGCGGTCACAAAGCCCCGAGCTGAACTCCCTGTGCTCTGCGGCTGCTTCCCACTATCTATCTACCTTACGTTTGGTACTGTATATATGTCCATGCCTCTCTCTCGCTTTGTCCCAGCTTACCTTTCCACCTCCCCATATCCTCAAGTCCATTATCAAGTAGGTCTGTGTCTTTATTCCTGTTTTACCCCTAGGTTCTTCATGACATTTTTTTTCTTAAATTCCATATATATGTGTTAGCATACGGTATTTGTCTTTCTCTTTCTGCCTTACTTCACTCTGTATGACAGACTCCAGGTCTATCCACATCATTAAAAATAGCTTAGTTTCATTTCTTTTTAAGGCTGAGTAATATTCCATTGTATATATGTGCCACATCTTCTTTATCCATTCATCCGATGATGGACACATGGGTTGTTTCCATCTCCGGGCTATTGTGAATAGAGCTGCAATGAACATTTTGGTCCATGTCTCTTTTTGAATTATGGTTTTCTCAGGGTATATGTCTAGTAGTGGGATTGCTGGGTCATATGGTAGTTCTATTTTTAGTTTTTTAAGGAACCTCCATACTGTTCTCCATAGTGGCTGTACCAATTCACATTCCCACCAGCAGTGCGAGAGTGTGCCCTTTTCTCCACACCCTCTCCAGCATTTATTGTTTCTAGATTTCTTGATGATGGCCATGCTGACTGGTGTGAGATGATATCTCTTTGTAGTTTTGATTTGCATTTCTCTAATGATTAATGATGTTGAGCATTCTTTCATGTGTTTGTTGGCAGTCTGTATAACTTCTTTGGAGAAATGCCTATTTAAGTCTTCTTGGACTGGGTTGTTTGTTTTTTTGCTATTGAGGTGCATGAGCTGCTTATAAATTTTGGAGATTAATCCTTTGTCAGTTGCTTCGTTTGCAAATATTTTCTCCCATTCTGAGGGTTGTCTCTTGGTCTTGTTTATGGTTTCCTTTGCTGTGCAAAAGCTTTGAATTTCATTGGGTCCCATTTGTTTATCTTTGTTTTTATTTCCATTTCTCTAGGAGGTGGGTCCAAAAGAATCTTGCTGTGATTTATGTCATAGAGTGTTCTGCCTATGTTTTCCTCTAAGAGTTTGATAGTGTCTGGCCTTACATTTAGGTCTTTAATCCATTTTGAGCTTATTTTTGTGTATGGTGTTAGGGAATGATCTAATCTCATACTTTTACATGTCCCTGTCCAGTTTTCCCAGCACCACTTATTGAAGAGGCTGTCTTTCTCCACTGTACATTCCTGCCTCCTTTATCAAAGATAAGTTGACCATATGTGCGTGGGTTTATCTCTGGGCTTTCTATCCTGTTCCATTGATCTATCTTTCTGTTTTTGTGCCAGTATCACACTGTCTTGATTACTGTAGCTTTGTAGTATAGTCTGAAGTCAGGGAGCCTGATTCCTCCAGCTCCGTTTTTCGTTCTCAAGATTGCTTTGGCTATTCGGGGTCTTTTGTTTTTCCAAACAAATTGTGAATTTTTTTGTTCTATTTTTGTGAAAAATGCCAGTGGTAGTTTGATAGGGATTGCATTGAATCTGTAGATTGTTTGGGGTAGTAGAGTCATTTTCACAATATTGATTCTTCCAATTCAGGAGCATGGTATATCTCTCCATCTATTTGTATCATCTTTAATTTCTTTCATCAGTGTCTTATAATTTTCTGCACACAGGTCTTTTATCTCCTTAGGTAGGTTTATTCCTAGATATTTTATTCTTTTTGTTGCAATGGTAAATGGGAGTGTTTTCTTGATTTCATTTTCAGATTTTTCATCATTAGTGTACAGGAATGCCAGAGATTTCTGTGCATTAATTTTGTATCCTGCTACTTTACCAAATTCATTGATTAGCTCTAGTAGTTTTCTGGTAGCATCTTTAGGATTCTCTATGTATAGTATCATGTCATCTGCAAACAGTGAGAGCTTTACTTCTTATTTTCCAATTTGCATTCCTTTTATTTCCTTTTCTTCTCTGATTGCTGTGGCTAAAACTTCCAAATCTATGTTGAATAAGAGTGGTGAGAGTGGGCAGCCTTGTCTTGTTCCTGATCTTAGTGGAAATGGTTTCAGTTTTTCACCATTGAGGACAATGTTGGCTGTGGGTTTATCATATATGGCCTTTATTATGTTGAGGAAAGTTCCCTCTATGCCTACTTTCTGGAGGGTTTTTATCATAAATGGGTGTTGAATTTTGTCGAAAGCTTTCTCTGCATCTATTGAGATGATCATATGGTTTTTCTTCTTCAGTTTGTTAAAATGATGTATCACATTGATTGATTTGCTTATATTGAAGAATCCTTGCATTCCTGGAATAAACCCCACTTGATCATGGTGTATGATCCTTTTAATGTGCTGTTGGATTCTGTTTGCTAGTATTTTGTTGAGGATTTTTGCATCTATGTTCATCAGTGATATTGGCCTGTAGTTTTCTTTCTTTGTGACATCCTTTTCTGGTTTTGGTATCAAGGTGATGGTGGCGTCATAGAATGAGTTTGGGAGTGCTACTCCCTCTGCTATATTTTGGAAGAGTTTGAGAAGGATAGGTGTTAGCTCTTCTCTAAATGTTTGATAGAATTCGCCTTTGAAGCCACCTGGTCCTGGGCTTTTGTTTATTGGAAGATTTCTAATCACAGTTTCAATTTCAGTGCTTGTGATTGGTCTATTCATATTTTCTATTTCTTCCTGATTCAGTCTTGGCAGGTTGTGCATTTCTAAGAATTTGTCCATTTCTTCCAGGTTGTCCATTTTATTGGCATAGAGTTGCTTGTAGTAATCTCTCATGATCTGTTGTATTTCTGCAGTGTCAGTTGTTACTTCTCCTTTTTCATTTCTAATTCTATTGATTTGAGTCTTCTCTCTTTTTTGCTTGATGAGTCTGGCTAATGGTTTATCAATTTTGTTTATCTTCTCAAAGAACCAGCTTTTAGTTTTATTCATCTTTGCTATTGTTTCCTTCATTTCTTTTTCATTTATTTCTGATCTGATTTTTATGATTTCTTTCCTTCTGCTAACTTTGGGGTTTTTTGTCCTTCTTTCTCTAATTGCTTTAGGTGCATGGTCAGGTTGTTTGCTCGAGATGTTTCCTGTTTCTTACAGTGGGATTTTATTGCTATAAACTTCCCCCGTAGAACTGCTTTTGCTGCGTCCCATAGGTTTTGGGTCATCGTGTCTCCATTGTCATTTGTTTCTATGTATTTTTTAATTTCCTCTTTGATTTCCTCAGTGATCACTTCGTTATTGAGTAGTGTATTGTTTAGCCTCCATGTGTTTGTATTTTTTACAGATCTTTTCCTGTAATTGATGTCTAGTCTCATAGCATTGTGGTCAGAAAAGGTACTTGATACAATTTCAATTTTCTTAAATTTACCAAGGCTTGATTTGTGACCCAAGATATGATCTATCCTGGAGAATGTTCCATGAGCACTTGAGAAAAATGTGTATTCTGTTGTTTTTGGATGGAATGTTCTATAAATATCAATTAAGTCCATCTTGTTTAATGTATCATTTAAAGCTTGTGTTTCCTTATTTATTTTCATTTTGGATGATCTGTCCATTGGTGAAAGTGGGGTGTTCAAGTCCCCTACAATGAGTGTGTTACTGTCGATTTCCCCTTTTATGGCTGTTAGTATTTGCCTTATGTATTGAGGTGCTCCTATATTGGGTGCATAAATATTTACAATTGTGATATCTTCTTCTTGGATCGATCCCTTTATCATTATGTAGTGTCCTTCTTTGTCTCTTCTAATAGTCTTTATTTTAAAGTCTATTTAGTCTGATATAAGAATTGCTACTCCAGCTTTCTTTTGATTTCCATTTGCATGGAATATCTTTTTCCATCCCCTCACACTCAGTCTGTATGTGTCTCTAGGTCTGATGTGGGTCTCTTGTAGACAGCATATATATGGGTCTTGTTTTTGTATCCATTGAGCCAATCTGTGTCTTTTGGTGGGAGCATTCAGTCCATTTACATTTAAGGTAATTATTGATATGTATGTTCCTATTCCCATTTTCTTAATTGTTTTGGGTTCATTATTGTAGGTCTTTTCCTTCTGTTGTGTTTCTTGCCTAGAGAAGTTCCTTTAGCATTTGTTGTAAAGCTGGTTTGGTGGTGCTGAACTCTCTCAGCTTATGCTTGTCTGTAAAGGGTTTAAATTCTCCATCAAATCTGAATGAGATCCTTGCTGGGTAGAGTAATCTTGGTTGCAGGTTTTTCTCCTTCTTCACTTTAAATATGTCCGGCCGCACCCTTCTGGCTTCTAGAGTTTCTGCTGAGAGATCAACTGTTAACCTGATGGGGATTCCCTTGTGTGTTATTTGTTGTTTTTCCCTTGCTGCTTTTAATATGTTTTCTTTGTATTGAATTTTTGACAGTTTGATTAATATGTGTCTTGGTGTATTTCTCCTTGGATTTATTCTGTATGGGAGTCTCTGTGCCTCCTGGACTTGGTTAACTATTTCCTTTCCCATATTAGGGACGTTTTCAACTATAATCTCTTCAAATATTTTCTGAGCCCCTTTCTTTTTCTCTTCTTCTTCTGGAACCCCTATAATTCGAATGTTGGTGCATTTAATGTTGTCCCAGATGTTTCTTAGACTGTCCTCTGTTCTTTTCATTCTTTTTTTCTTTATTCTGCTCTGCAGCAGTTATTTCCACTATTTTATCTTCCACCTCACTTATCCGTTCTTCTGCCTCAGTTATTCTGCTATTGATCCCATCTAGAGTATTTTTCATTTCATCTATTGTGTTTATAATCAATGCTTGATTCAACTTTAGTTCTTCTAGGTCCTTGTTAACTGTTTCTTGCATTTTATCTATTCTATTTCCAAGATTTTGGATCATCTTTACTATCATTATTCTGAATTCTTTTTCAGGTAGACTGCCTATTTCCTCTTCATTTGTTAGGTCTGGTGGGTTTTTATCTTGCTCCTTCACCTGCTGTGTGTTTTTCTGTCTTCTCATTTTGCTTATCTTACTGTGTTTGGGGTCTCCTTTTTGCAGGCTGCTGATTCATAGTTCCTGTTGTTTTTGGTGTTTGTCCCCAGTGGCTAAGGTTGTTTCAGTAGGTTGTGTAGGCTTCCTGGTGGAGGGGACTAGTGCCTGTGTTCTGGTGGATGAGGCTCGATCTTGTCCTTCTGGTGGACAGGTCCATGTCTGGTGGTGTGTTTTGGGGTGACTGTGGCCTTATTATGTTTTTAGGCAGCCTCTCTGCTAATGGGTGGGGCCGTGTTCCCGTCTTGCTAGTTGCCTGGCACAGGGTGATGAGCACTGCAGATTGCTGGTCATTGAGTGAAGCTGGGTGCTGGTGTTGAGATGGAGATCTCCGGGAGACCTTCACTGCTTGATATTATGTGGAACTGGGAGGTCTCTTGTGGACCCGTGTCCTGAAGTTGGCTCTCCCACTTCAGAGGCACAGCACTGACTCCTGGCTGCAGCACCAAGAGCCTTTCATCTACCCGGCTCAGAATAAAAGGGAGAAAATGTAGAAAGAATGAATTAGTAGAAGAAAGAAAGAGAGAAAGAAAGAAAGAAAGAAAGAAGGAAAGAAACGAAGGAAGGAAGGAAGGAAGGAAGAAAGAAAGAAAGAAGGGAGGGAGGGAGGAAGGAAAGAAAGAAAGAAAGAGAAAGGAAGAAAGGGAGGGAGGGTGGGAGGAAAGAAAGAAAGAAAGAAAGAAAGGAGGGAGGAGGGAGGGAGGGAGGAAGGGACGGTATGAAAAAGAGAAAGAGAGAAGATAAAGTAAAGTAGAATAAATATGATAAAATATAGCAGCGTTATTTTTTTTTTTTTTCTTTTTGCGGTATGCGGGCCTCTCACTGTTGTGGCCTCTCCCGTTGCGGAGCACAGGCTCCGGATGCGCAGGCCCAGCGGCCATGGCTCACGGGCCCAGCCGCTCCACGGCATATGGGATCCTCCCAGACCGGGGCACGAACCCATATCCCCTGCATCGGCAGGCGGACTCTCAACCACTGCGCCACCAGGGAGGCCCCAAGCAGCGTTATTAAAATAAAAAAGTAATTATTAAAAAAAAAAAGGACGGATAGAACCCTGGGACAAATGGTGGAAGCAAAGCTATACAGAGAAAATCTCACATGGAAGCATACACATACACATTCACAAAACGAGAACAAGGGGGAAGAAATCGTAAACCTTGCTCTCAAAGTCCACCTCCTCAATTTGGGATAATTCGTTGTAAAAAGAGGAAAAGGGGAAAGAGTCTTAAATCTTGCTCTCAAAGTACACCTCCTCAATTTGCGATAGTTCATTGTAAAAAGAGGAAAAGGGGAAAAAATCTTAAATCTTGTTCTCAAAGTCCACCTCCTCAATTTGGGACGATTCGCTGTCCACTCAAGTATTCCACAGATACAGGGTATATCAAGTTGATTGTGGAGCTTCAATCCGCTGCTTCCGAGTCTGCACAGAGAGATTTCCCTGTCTCTTTGTTCTCACAGCTCCCGGGTCTCAGCTTTGGACTCGGCCCCGCCTCTCCATGTAGGTAGCCGGAGGGCGTCCGTTCTTCGCTCAGACAGGACGGGTTTAAAGGAGCCGCTGATTTGGGGGCTCTGGCTCACTCAGGCTGAGGGGAGGGAGGGGCATGGAGTGCAGGGCGAGCCTTCGGCGGCCGAGGCCAGCGTGACATTGCACCAGCCCGAGGCGCTCTGTGCACTTTCCCGCAGAAGCCGTCCCTGGATCCCGGGACCCCAGCAGTTGCGGGCTGCACAGGCTCCCCGGAAAGGGGGCATGGACAGTGACCTGCGCTCACACACAGGCCTCTTGGCAGCGGCAGCAGCAGCCCCAGCGTCCCATGCCCGTCTGTGGGGTCCGCGCCTTCAGCCGCAGCTCGCGCCCGTCTCTGGAGCTCCTTTAAGCAGCGCTCTTAATCCCCTCTCATCGCGCACCAGGAAACAAAGAGGGAAGAATAAGTCTCTTGCCTCTTCAGCAGCTCCAGACTTTTTCCCCGCACTCCCTCCGGGCTAACCGTGGTGCACTAACCCCTTCAGGCTGTGTTCACGCTGCCAACCCCAGTCCTCTCCCTGCGCTCCGACCAAAGCCTGAGCCTCAGCTCCCAGCCCCACCCGCCCCGGCGGCCGAGCAGACAAGCCTCTCGAGCTGGTGAGTGCCTGTTGGCACTGATCCACTGTGCGGGAATCTCTCCACTTTGCCCTCTGCACCCCTGTTGCTGCGCTCTCCTCCGCTACTCCGAAGCTTTCCCCTTCCGCCACCCACAATCTCTGCCCACGATGGGGCTTCCTAGTGTGTGGAAACCTTTCCTCCTTCACGGCTCCCTCCCACTGGTGCATGTCCCATCCCTCTCCTTTTGTCTCTGTTTATTCTTTTTTCTTTTGTCCTACCCAGGTATGTGGGGAGTTTCTTGCCTTTTGGGGGGTCTGAGGTCTTCTGTCAGCGTTCAGTAGGTGTTCTGTAGGAGTTGTTCCACGTGTAGATGAATTTCTGATGTATCTTGTGGATGGTGCACGCAGCCGCCGCGCACTGGGCAAACTCGGGCGTACGGTGGTTCCAGCAGTCTCACTCCGAACCTCTCCTTTTTCTCTCGAGCTTTACCAAAGAGCCGCTTCTCACGGCACCTGGCTTCAGGGCGCGTCGAGCCTGGGCGCTGACCCCTCGGGCGCCCTTTGCCCTCGCCGTGACCCTGGGCTCGGCGGGAATGAGCCGGGAGCGCGGCGCGCAGGGCGTCAGGTGCTGCGTTCCGCCACGTCTGGGCGCCCCGAGTGGAAGAGGAGGCGAGAGCGAGAGTGGGGAGGAGGAGACGGACCAGGAGAGGAGTGGTAGCGGGGTGCTGTCTGTTAAATTGACCGGTAGGTTGCAGCCGTCCAGGACACCCTTGAAAGGAGACGGGGGTGGGTGGGATGAAGAGGAGGGCAGTGTGGGGGTGGTGGTGGATGAGAACAGGTGGCCAGAGCTTCAAGGTGCTTCAGGTCTTGCTTAAGCTCCCTTTTTGGTTTTTGAGGGGGAATGAGATAGAGGATTTGTTTATACTCTATTATTTAATGAAGTATCTTGTTAGGATGCTAACCTTTTGTTACATAATTTTTTTCTTTCTTTTTTTTTCTTTTCTGTATGACGATTTTCAGATTAAATACTAATAGATGACAAACTCTTTAACAGAAAAGTTTAAAAATAAAACTCCAGAGTTTTAACAGGCCTAAATAGTACACTTACAATTATAGAGTTTTATGTACTTTAATTTAAAAATATAAAGAGACAGGGTATTTTGTGAATGGAAGTATATAAAGAGTAGAAATATAGAATTAACAAAGTTAAAGTTAATTGAATGTCATAAATTAAAAATATATACTGTTTGACAATAACATTAGGATCTTTAATTGTTTTAACTGTAGAAAATTTATCTTAGAAAGATTAGGCTTCTATTTCTAAACCAACTATATTTTAATTGAATCCTAATAAAGCCTAGAAACATAAAGTATATTCTTGAATATGATTCTACTCTACTCTACGTGTAATCTCTCTTTTCCTGGACCTTGAAGCTAACACACTTTAGAACTTTTGGGATGAGTCAGTGCAAGTCATAAGGTTTCAAAGAGTAAAAATGTTATTAGAATCTTAACATTTTCATCAGTATTTCATTGAAAATAAGTGACTTCATAAAAGATGTATTTTCATAGTAATGAGAAGTCTCAATAGGCAAATGGTAAAATGTGCCCAAAATACATTTTAATGTTTTGAGACATTTTTGCTTAAAGGTGGTGCCAGTTCTGCTCAGTGTATGATGAGTTACAACTTTCATCTAGAAAGAGTACTATTAGCCACACTCTTTCCATTTGGCAGAGTGGCTGCCTACCATGACTGGAGTTTGTACTAACCTTCTGTGGAATCTGGGCAAGGGCTGAGGCAATGAGATTGGCTTTTTCTTCTGTGAGGTTTTTGACCATTGACCCCAAAGAAAACACCACAATATCATCTTTGCCTGAACTTTGGACAAATTCTTCCATTTCCTGCAGAGATAAAATTCTCTCTCTTACACAAGTGCAGAATCACAGGGGGGAAAAGGCTCTCTTACATTTCTAAATAGGCAGACTCAAGAGAAGTGTCAGGGACATTGTTAGACGGATTCTGTCTTCTGCCACATAGAACCATCTAGTCTCTTTAAGAGGAAATGTATTTCTGAAAACTATGGCTTATATAATGAGTGATTACACATAAGGACATGGGACCAAACCATTATACAAAATGAATAGGTGATAAGAGGCAGATGTTCTCATGGTACATGGAACTGTTACTCACAAGGTTTAACTTTATGAACCAACAGAGCTGTTTGCAAACTTGTAAAAATATTCCTTGGAAGGAAACTCAAAGAAGAGTTCTGAATGAGGCTTTAAAAATTTTTAGCATGCCAGTTTACATCCAATAAATTATGAATAACTTGATCTAACTTCCTGTTAGGCGTTCAGAATATTTTTCTCATGTTTATTATTTCCCTGATTAATAGGACTAAAAAAGATTTTTTAAGAAATGGTATATATAGTAATACATTTGAAAAGATGATAATGCAGTTAAATTCCTGCTACAATCATGATAACACGTATGAGACAGTGCTTCTCTGCCTTCCCACAAGAGTGTGACACTAACTGCATGCCCAAAATTTGAGCCTTAGCACAGATTCTCTGCAAATAAAATTCTCTTGATCATCACTTACAGTTGTGCAAACTAAGCATAGCAAAGTCTGGGATTGGGGTGTTTCACATAATCAATGTAAATGTCACCCTCTAGAGATATGTCATCTTTTTGCAACTATTTGTGGTCACCCTGCAATGACTATGTTTCTCAGTTTAAGGCTAGTAAAATTACAAGGGGAAGGACAATGCCATAAATGAAAGTAGACTGCTATTTTTACTTAGTTAATGTTAAGAGAATATCTGATGTTCCAAGAATTGGTATTTTACCATTTTGATTCAACTCCCTAAACAGATAGTGATTGAATAAAAAAAACATGACACACACACAAACACATATGCACATATACACACAGGTATATTAAGTTTTACACACTTACCTGTTTGATTTGGATTCTTGATTTAACTCTCATTTCTTTTCTATTCTGTGTATCCAGTGACTGGCATAATTCTTTCATCAGAGATATAAGCCAAGATTGGTATTGCCCAAATATCTATATTAATAATTGGGTTTGGGATGGAATAATTTTCCTACCTTGTGAAACATGTCTGAGTCATTTTTGTGAAATTGTCTGCATGTGAAAAGTGGGGTTGGAAGGATAAACATAGTAGTGTGGCAAGGTATTACCTAATAAGCCATGGGATATGTCCTATCTCTTTCTGTACCTTTATTTATTTTAGATATTGGTTTACTATCTCCAGTAATAACACTCAATAGAGCTTGTCTTCAGCTATACCTTAGTTGGTATGAAAAGCATATTCAGAATCCTGAAGTAAAGTTTTAAACTTCAATATCCATCTTACCCTAAACAGAAATCAAGACCTCTCCTGGGAACAGCATTTAACCTGCTATCTTCTACAGAGATTATGTTTGTTCACCCACAACCCAAGCAAATGAATATCTGTCTCTTCACTGCCTATTGATAAAGATATTTAAATACAATATTCTTACTGTATTTACCTATTATTTTCCTTTGTTTCTCAATATTGTTTGCTTCCAATATTTATGGCAGTCCATATTTATTCTTTGATAACATTGGAATATGGGTATATGATTTTCTCTTTTACTCCAAAAAATCCCCTGATATCATGGTCATAAAGAACCAATTCAGCGTTTGGGTTTCTCAGTTTTATGATTTCTACTTTATGTTGATGACTCCTAATTTATTTCTAATGCTCTCTGCTGAGACTGAAAACTTGTATTAACAGATGATTCCTAGAAATCTCCACCTGAAAACTCTTTAGACTTCTTAAAGTGAATTTGAAATTGAACTCATCACTGCCATCTCAAAAAAACTTTTTCAACTAACAGTTTCCTGACTCAGTAAATCTCATTGCCCTCCAAGAGGCCCTGTCTGATTCCATATCTTCCATAAGCACTTAACTTCTTCTTACTGACCAAAGCCTGTCAGTAAGAGTCTGCCCAAGACTCACGAAAGCATCTTTATCACTCAAATGATCATAGTAAATGTCCCTATTCATAACTCTATCATGCTTGTTAGGAAGACTACAGCAGTCTTCTTAGTGATTTCCAAGACTCTAGCTTCCTGTTCTTCAATCCAATATCTATACTATGGACACAATGATATTTTTAACATGTCACATGGCAGACTTCATTCTCTGCTTAAATATCAAAGTAAAGTAAAAAAAAAAAGAAGTAATATCATTCATAAAAGACCCCTATGATTTTGAAATTAGATTTGGTGTAGCAAACTGAAGACATCCAGCAGCATAGTTCTGTTATTGACACTGTAAGCTTTAAGGGAAAATCAGGATTTTATCATAAGATACAAAAAAGCCCTCCACTGTAATAGACTTACCTTAGGTAATGGTTTGGCAGGTTTACAATGCAATCCTCCTACAAACTCAAAATTAGGTAAGTATGGACGAGGAAATTCAAAATCCCAATATGTCCTGATAAGCCAAATTTCCGCTTTCCCCATAGTCTCACATAACGTAGTGGGTCTTCCTGGAGAAAATGAAGAAAGTTGTCTAGAGGTTATTAGCATAAATATTTGCTGGGGAAAAATTGCGCCATTAATTTTCTGATGTGCTATTAAGGAAAAAAATAAATCTAGTTTCTCTAGATTACTTATCACGTCTAGATGTTAAAAGGAAAGGGAATTTAAAGTAATAAGGAAGGAGGAAGAAAGGGAGGGAAGGAAGAAACGAAAGAGGATAGGAAAGAAGAGAGGAAGGTGGGAGGTGGGAAGGGGGGAGAAAGAATGTTTGAGTAGTGAAAGAACAGTAATATTTAAAATAAAAATAAAATCAATAAAATCAAATAAAAATAAAATTATTTTACAAAAATAAGTTCTTTCAGGAAATACATTTGATCAAAAATTTTAGCCACAACTCCAAGTACTGATGGATTTAATACTCACTGTTTTTCTCCAATTAAAGGACAGATGACAGATTAGCCCCAACATATTAACACCAGATCAACTCTCAGTGGCTTTCTAATTTCCAGTCAGGACTGTATTTCTACCTTTCAGCTTGTTACAATTCCTGGTTCACTCGTATTGTTGAAGAATCCCACCAATATCAGTTTACCTTATCTTGCTGAGTCAAATCTCATCACTAATGGCAAATAATGATTTGCCATTATTTTCTCAGTGGGAAATCCCTGAGTAATTTCTACCTAATACAACCCCTTTTGGAATGTAGAGTACACATGCATGCATTATTAATATCACACACTTATTTTAGTGTTACCTTTAAATGATGTTTTTTGAAAGGAACAGATTCTAAGTATTCATTTTAGGAGATTTGTGGAGAAGAAAGAGTATTTGCAAATTACCAAGTCAATCATTCGTATACACAGAAAACGTGTTTTGCATCTAAGTAAAGAAAAATTCAGATGAGAATCTTCCTTTCTTAAGGATTCTATTCAGAATTGGTGATCATGTATACCCCAGGTTGGATAGCCTCTTTTTAGAATCATACTACTTTGTAGTGCTTGGATATATGTCTGAAGTTATATAGACAATGATTTAATTTGATAATAAGAAGCAAATTCCAAGGACACTCAGCGTGAAATTGCCAGAGACTGGATGAGAACACTGCCTCACAGTTTCTCCCCAATATGTTATTGTTCTTTAGATGTCTTGTTCCATGCGTGTGACATCCTGCCTTGATTACTAAGTACTTAGGTGAAATTATTGTGTAAACCTGTAGACCACATTTTAAGAAAGACCTAGCTTAAAGTATTCACTAAACTGCTATACTTGAAACAGTTATGCGCAGTATGAAATACAAAGCCAATCAAATGTGAGAACAAAACTGAGCAAAAGTATGCAAAAGTTGTTAAATACTTTCATAAGACATTCTAAATGTTATGCTGAGGACTTGTAAAACAAAAATATGGAATTAAACTTTACCACCAATCTTTTTCCTATAGTTATATTATTACACAAAATGAGTTATGAACACAGTGGAAAATTATATAAATAATTGATAAATAGCCATTAAATTTGAATTACCATATAAATATTGTTATTGTTTGAATCTATTACTTTAATCCTACATGGTGAGTCTACTGAGATGCCTTTCAATTTCAAAGAATACTTAGAGGTAGCCTGAACATATGGCAAAAGCCTTAATGTAGGTGAGTTGGATGGAGGGAATTCAGCAGAGGACAGTTACCAATCTCTCAGTGGTAAGTCATGCAAGCCGCAGATATCAACCTAGAAATAACTCTTCTAGGCTCTTTAGTTTATTCATTTCTTTCAAAGACATGTGAGGAAACTAATATGCATAATTTCTGTATCACTTTTAGAAAATTAATACTTTACTTTTTTAGAGCAATTTTTGTATCACAGCAAAACTGAGGGGAAAGTGGAGATATTTCCCACGTACCCTTGTCTTCACACATGCATAGACTCCCTCAGTATCAACATCCCCCAACAGAATCGTACATTTGTTGCAATTGATGAACCCACACTGAAACATTATAACCACCCAAAGTCTGTTGTTTACATTATAATTAACTCCTAGCATTATAAATTCTGTGGTTTTGGACAAATAATAAAGACATGATCAATCAATATGGTATCATACAGAGTATTTTCACTACCCCAAAATTCTTTCGTGCTCTGCCTATAAATCCCCTATCCCCATCTAACCCCCTAGCAACCATTGATTTTTTTTTTATGGTCTCCACAGTTTTGCCTTTTCCAGAATGTCAGAGTTTGAATCGTACAGTAGGTAAACTTTTCAGATTGGATTTTTTCCTTAATAATAGGGACTTAAGGTTCTTCCATTGTTCCACGTCTCTTTGTGGCTCAATAACTCATTTTTTAGAGCTGAATAATATTCCTTTTTTGGATCTGCACCTTGGTTGCTTCCAAGTTTATCCATTCACCTACTGAAGGGCAATGTGATTGCTTCCAAGTTTTGCCAATTATGAATAAAGCTTCTATAAATATCCACGTGCACATTTTCATGTAAACATGTTTTTAACTCCTTTAGTTAAATACCAAGGAGTGTGGTAGTATGGTAAGAGTATGTTTACTTTTATAAGAAGCCATCAAAGTGTTTCCCAAGTGGCTGTACCATTTTACTTTCCCACTAGCAATAGGAGAGTTCCTGTTCCATAACTTTCCATCTTTTGGTGTTGTCAGTGTTTTGCATTTTGGCCACTCTGATAGATGTGTAGTGGTATCACATTATTATTTTAATTTGCATTTCCCTCAAAACAAATGACATGGAGCATCTTTTTATATGCTTATTTGCCAACTATATATATCTCCTTTGTGCAGTATCTGTTATTGTCTTTGGTCTACTTTTTAATCAGGTTTCATGATTTCTTCTTGTGGAGTTTTAAGTGTTTTTAAAAAACATTTTGGATAACAGCTCTTTATCAGACCTGTCTTTTGCAAATATTATCTCCCAGTCTGTGCCTTGTCTTTTCATTCTCTTGACATTGTCTTTCACAGAGCAGAATTTTCTAACATTTTGTTGAGGACCTCTGCCTCTATGTTTATGAGAAATATTGATCTGTGGCTTTCTTCCCTTGTAATGTCTTTGTCTGGTTTTGACATTTAGGTAATGCTATCCTCATAAAATGAGTTAGAACTTATTCCCTCAGCTTTTATCCTCTAAAAATGACTATAAAGAATTAGTATAATTTCATCTTTGAATTCATTTTTGTTACAATTTTTTTGTCTCTCCTTTTTTGGTTTTTCTTAGGATTTGCATCTCTCTGCTTACACAGTTCATCTGTTTTTACATGCTGTCCACTTTATCCATTTAGAGCCTTTAGCATGTTAATCAGAGTTGTTTTAGGTCCTTGTTTTGAAAATTACAACATTCTTGCCATCTCTGGTTCTGATGATTGTTCTGACTACTCAAACTATGTTTTTGCCTTTTGGTATGCCTTGTAATTTTTCTTCATAGCCAGTCATGATGTACTGGGTAAAATAAACTATTGTAAATAGGCCTTTTAAATGTGGTGGTGAATTTTGGGGAGAGAAGCAGTCTACAGCCCTAAGATTGGTCTCAGTATTTTACTGAGTCTATGCCTCTGGACTCGTCACAACTCTTTCTCAATTTTTTCTCCCACTTTATTTGGGGAAGGATGGTCTAGAGTTGGGTATATCCCTTTTCCATGTGGTAGTCTAGAGGGACCTGGAGTTGGGTATTTTTCTTCTGCAGGTCAGTTAGGCTCTGATAATATCCTCAACACATTGTGCACTGGTTAACTAGTTTACCCCGAGAACAGACCTTTTTAGGAAGAACAGAGTGCTCTAGCTTCTTTCAAAATGATTCATTTTCCCCTCCCCTAACTGGAAGTAAGGGATTTTTCTTTGATATTTACTATGGAAAATTGGTTGAGCTCCTGGAAGTAAATCTCACAATACTGTGGGGACTCCCCTATAACTGAGTCCCACTGGATTTTTTAACTCTCAGATTTGTCCACACTGAACCTCCAGCAATTCACCAATTATAGTTCAGGTGTTCCTACCCAGGGATTGGTTCCTGTGGTGATTTCCAATCCTGAGTCTCTGCTCTTGAGTGTTCAGATAAGCTGAAACTCTCTGTATATTCCAAAAGAATATACAGATACATTATTAGAATAGAATTTGATAATTTCAGTGGATACAAAATATTGTGAAATGGCAACTGCAATTTGTGTGTATGAATAAAAGAAAATATAAGTAAAATACATACCTCAACTTCTAATTGTTGAATAATTATATGAGTTGTATAAACTATGTCTGATTAGAATTATAAATTCTTATTAAAACCCATTGTAGAAAAATAAATAGAGCTATCATGTTCATTGATAGGAAAATCAAAATTCATAAAGATGTCCATTCTCTCCAAATCAATCTACAGATTCCTTGTAATTCTTATTAAAATCTCAAAATCCCAAGGTTCATGAAATAATAATTTTTGTAGAATTTTACATTGAATTTTTTAAATCTATAATAGAAGAGCAAAGAGCTAAGGATAACCAAGGTGCTTTAGAAGAGATACAAGGGGAGAGGGTATCACCCTTCCAGGTATTTTGAGCAGGATGACCAAATAAGATGTCTCTCATGTATCCCCCTACTCCTCAACAACAATGATTTGGCATTTATCCACAGACAAATGTGCCTTTGTGGGAGATTCAGGATACAGATAGGAGATTGTGAAATCCAGGTGCAGTACAAGACAGACAAAGACCTTTTGAGAAGGCAAGTTTGCAATCAGGTGACTGACCCATAGAGTGTGATTCTGGTTGCAGACATGGAAAAAAGCTCTGTACCCCTGAGAACTCAACCACAGCCTGTTTCTCTTTGGTTCTGTCACCAACACCATAGGCCAAGGAACCCAAGAAGAGTCATGCCCACCTGCATGTCGAGTAATAAACACACAAACCTCAGTCTCAGCTGTGGGCCCTGAAGTGGCCCATAGACTGGCTTGAGCACCTATGGGATCCCTGGAGGCAAGTTTGTTAAACTTGGTCAGACTGTAGATTCTGAAAGGGCCCTGTAACTGGGCTGCAGCTCCTCCCAGCCACAGTCCTCAAGTAGCCTTGCTGGCACAGCAACCAGGCAGGAGACACTCCTGTCTGCACCCCAGGAGATCCTGAAAGGCTCCTATACTTAACTCCAGCCTGCTCACAGCCACAGTCTGCCTGCTGTCCTGAGGGTTCAGGGTCCCAGAGGGAGACACTTTGACCTACAACCTGGAGATTCTGAAGGGTCCCTAACTTGGCTCTAGCCCCTTCTAGCCACAATCTGTGAAAAATTCTGCTAACTTGCAGACCTAGCAAAATACGCTCAAGGCTGTGTCCCCAGAGATCCCGAAGAGTTCCCTACTTAGCTGCAACTCCATCACAGTTACAGTCCATTAGCAGATCTGCCACACAGGGACCCAGTAGGAGACACTCCTGTCTGTGCTTTCAGAGATACTGAAAGGGCCATACACTTAGTTCCAACGCCTCCCAGCCACAGTCCATAAGTCTAATTTTTGATGGGTGGGTAAAGAGAATGTGGTATACACACACACACACACACACACACACACACACACACATAATGGAATATTATTCAGCCATGAAATAGAAGAAAATCTTGACATTTGTGACAAAATGAATGAAACATTCTAAGTGAAATAAGTCAGAGAAAAACAAATACTATATGATCTCACTGAAATGTGGAATCTTAAAAAAAAGGCTAAATTCAAAGAAATGGGAAGTGGATTGGTGATTGTCAGGGATGGGTGTGGGAGGCTTAGGGAGATGTTGGTCAAAGGGTATGAACTTTTAGTTATAAGATGAATAAGTTCTGGGGATCTAATATTCAGTATGATGACTATGGTTAACAATACTGTACTATATACTTGAAAGCTGCTAAGAGAGCAGATATTAAATGTTCTCACCACAAAAATAGTAAATAGGTGGGGTGATGGATGTGCTAACAATACTGTAGTAAACATTTCGCTATACTTCTGTGTGTATCAAGTCATCATGTTGTGCGCTTTAAACTTACACAATGTTATATGTCAATTATGTCTTAATAAAGTTAGAGAAAAGAACAAGTACAAAAAAGAAAGATAATGAATAGAAGAAAAACCACTTAAGTAGTGAAATTTCTGAATGATAAAGCAAACATTGTAGTTAACTAGGGAAAATAAGAAGCCTTGAATAAATAGTAATGGTACAACTCCTTATCCCTGGGCAAGGGTAAGAAGAAAGAAAGGAGAGGCGAGAAGAAGAGAGGGAAGGAGGCAGGAAAGAAGGAAGTAGGAGGAACAACAAAGGAAGGAAGGTGAAAAGAAAATAAACTGCGAGCTTCCCTGGTGGCTCAGTGGTTGAGAGTCTGTCTGCCGATGCAGGGGACGTGGGTTCGTGCCCTGGTCCGGGAAGATCCCACATGACGCGGAGCGGCTAGGCCCGTGAGCCATGGCCGCTGAGCCTGTGTGTCCGGAGCCTGTGCTCCGCAACGGGAGAGGCCACAACAGTGAGAGGCCCACGTACAGCAATAAATAAATAAATAAATAAATAAATAAATAAATAAATAAAAATTTAAAAAAGAAAAGAAATTGAGCCCAACCTACAAAATACACAAAAATAAATTAGTAAGTAAATTAAAATCTTCAAAAGCAAAGCAAGACCATAGCTTCTTTGGAGACAATATAAAAGGCAATCTTTATGCTTTCAGAGTAAGAAAGGATTTCCTTAAGTGCATAAAGAAATGGTTAATTAATTTGACTCCATTAAGTTTAAAACCTGAAGGTCTTCATATGATATTTAGGAGAATGAGAAGCACATCATAAACTGCCAAGAAGATGTTTGCAATACATGAAACTAACAAAGGCTTATATAGAGTATACAAGGAATTTATTGAATCCATAATGAAAGCACAAGCAAACCCACTAGAAAAAATGGGCAAAAGACATGAGAAGGATATTCACTGAAAAAGAAATAAAAATGGCCTATAAAATATGAAAAGTTACTTAATCTTAGTAATAGAAATCTAAATAAAACCTAAGATGCAATTTCAGACTTACCATATTGACCAAACTTAAAAAAAAATCAATATTTTGAGGAATTATAAAATTAGAACATGGTGACAGTTGCTGATGACTGTTAATAAAAGTCATTCAATCATATGCTAAGTAAGGATGTGGTACTGTGAGTACTAAAATGCTGTGTTGGTTAAGGTAAAATTTTGTATAGTCTTGCTTGGAGTATAATTTTTTGAGAAAAGTCTGAAAATACCTAGTAGGGGAAAAAATTATATATATATATACAATTTACATCCTATTGATACTATTGCTCTGTTATTACAACAGAGGACATATACAAAAATGTTCATAATAGCAGCATTATATTTTAAAAAATTGTAAATAGATAGTTGTCCATCCAGAGAATGTCATGATGTAGTCACACAACAGAACATTATCTATAGAACTTAAAAAAAAAAAACATGATTGCATCTTTAAGAGTATTGAGCATAAGTAGCACATCTATGCTTGTATTTGTATAATATTTAAATAAACTAAACAATAGTGTTGAGGAAATCACATATAATGGTAGACATCCAATTTCCAAGAAAATGTTCACCAAAGTCAGACTTGTGGTTTTTACTGGAAGAAGCATGTTTCTAAGAAACTGATGACTATCTATTTCTTAACTTGTTTGTAGGGCACACAGAAGTTTATTTTATTATTTACATCAACTGTATACTTACATTTTTTCACTTTTTATTGGAATGATATTTTCTAAAATCTGAAACTTCCTGTGTAATCTTTTAAAATTTATAAAAATATTTTTATGTTGATGTAAATTAGTTTAACATTCCTAAGCCAATTGATGGGCTTAAAAATATGTTTGTAATGCATATCATAGAAAAAAATGCTTTAGATTCCCTAAAATTCCAGACCAGTTAGAGATCAATAGAATAAACAGCCCATAAGAAAATGGAATAATTGCTGGCCACTTAAGAAAAGGTCTGAAGATAAAGGTTAAATGTTTCAAAAATTTTAGAGGACATTGTAGCAGAGATATAAGTACCAAAGTTTAGGGCAATTTTTTTTTTTTTTTTTTTGTAACACGAGAGCTGGAACAATCGAAGTATATAGCTTTCACACTAGACCAGTTCAATGATTTGTTATACCCATTCATATGAATATCACTAAATCAATATAAAGGATAATGTAGATTTTAAAATGTTGTGTGGAAAGATGTCAAATCTATATTAAGTGAAAAAATAGGTAAACATGAATATTTAGTCATCATTCTTAATGGTAAAAGAAAGAAAAAAATGTATATTTATGTTTAATAATACATAGACAATATCTTGATGTAAAAACAAGAAAAGTTAATAGTGCTTATGTAGGAGAAACATGAAGCTAATTATCATTCATTATATATACTTTTGTTCCATTCGAATTATTTAGCAATTTGTATTAGTTATTTTTATCATGACATCAGGAATGAAATTATACTCATAGTGCACTCAGAATTGCTTAATAAAGAACATGAGAGTACAGTAATGAAAATCAATGACAGTACTTACAGTAAAAGAAAAACCTATTAAAGATGTTAGAGTTAAAAATTTGCCATTGATCTTAAGGATTATATTTGTTTCATAATATGTATACATACAGAATCCTATACCTCTCCTCTATTTATGTATAATATGACAAATGTCCTAGAAAGTTATTGATTAGAACTAGGGCAACATCTCTAATAATCAGAGTATATTTCTAATTCTGTGTTTTGTGTTTATTTGTGAGGGAAGAAATGAGGCCAAGGCCCTAGTCTTATTTACCTTAAATCCACACATTGCCTATACCCAGGAAGTTCTTATCAGTTGTTAAATTATTTATTGTGAAATCAATTCAGTGTAAATTCAAAATCGTGTGTAAATCTAAGGATTTTTAAAGTGGGTTCTTTTGAGTATTAGTTCTGTGAAACAATGTTTCTATTAAAAATCAGTGTTATGGACTGAACTATGTTCCTCTAACATTAATATATTGAAGTCTGACTGTATTTGAAGATAGGTCCTTTAAAGAGGTAATTAAAATTAAATGAGGTTATAAGAGTAGGGCCCTAATCCAACATGACAGATCACCTTATAAGAAGAGGAAGAGACACTATGAATGTACATATACAGAGGAAAGACCATGAGAGGACATAGCAAGAAGGTGACCATCTACAAGCCAGAGAGATAGGCCTCAAGGGAAACCAGCCTTGACAACACCTTGGTCTTGGACTTCTAGCTTCCAGATCTGTGAGAAAATAAACTTCTGTTTTTTTATGCCATCTAGTCTTTTAGATTTAGTTATAGCATCCCTAGCGAACGACTACATTAAGGAAGTTAAATTAGTTAATATTTCTAATACCCAGTATGATCTTTTGTTTGTTAGTTCATGTTTCTTCATGACTCTCAAAAATATTTGGAGTGATAACAAATGCTGGAGAGGGTGTGGAGAAAAGGGAACCCTCCTACATTGTTGGTGGCAATGTAAGTTGGTGCAGCCACTATGGAAAACAGTATGAAGTTTCCTCAAAAAATGAAAATTAGAACCATATGGTCCAGCAATCCCACTCCTGGGCATATATATAGAGAAAACCATAATTTGAAAAGATACATGCATCCCAATATTCATAGTAGCACTATTCACAATAGCCAAGACATGGAAACAACCTAAATGTCCATCGACAGATGAATGGATAAAGAAGATGTAGTACATATATACAATGGAAGACTACTCAGCCATAAAAAAGAATGAAATAATGCCATTTGCAGCAACATGGCTGGAACTAGAGATTATCATCCTAAGTAAGTCAGAAAGAGAAAGGCAAATACAATATGATATCACTTATATGTGGAATCTAAAATATGACACATATGAACCTATCTATGAAACAGAAACGGATTCACAGATACAGAGAACAGACTTGTGGTTGCCAAGGGGGAGGGAGGTGGGGAAGAGATAGAGTGGGAATTCTGTGTTAACAGATGCACTATTATATATAGAATGGATAAACAACAAGGTCCTACTGTATAGCATGAGAACAATATTCAGTATCCTGAAATAAACCATAATGGAAAAAGAATATAAAAAAGAATGTATACATATATATAACTGAATCACTTTGCTATACAGCAGAAATTAACACAACATTGTAAATCAACTATACTTCAGTAAAAAAAAAAAAAATTTGAAGTGAAAGCCAGCCTCAGCTGATGGGATCAGATAAGAGCTAGATTTGTGAAAATTGTAAAGCAAAACCATTCTTTATTAGAAAAGGCAAGTGATTAAAAATAGAACATATGTAACTACTGAAGTGAAAAATATGCTGTTTTTAACACCTCAAGCTGTAAACTCTTTTAAGTTTCTACTTAATTTTCCAGGTTTCTGTATTATGTTCCCCCAAGAAACATAAAACATACTAGGAAACTTTTCAGTATGACCAGCTATGATGAAACAGTTCACATATTTCATTCATGAAATTTCATCCCAAATTTATGAGAGAGATAGGAATAGAAGGTACTCTGGTCCAACAGGAGAATGGTATAAAATTTAAATCTAATAATCTATGATTTTCAAAATTTGTAGAGCAAAATTCAAAGAAAGTTAAATAACAAATTTAATCCCATTGTTAATATAACTTAGGTTTCAGTTTATTACTGGAACCAGGCAAGAAGATTATCTTCCTCTTTCAACAAACATTACACTCTCTTTACCAATAAGAAGTCAAATATCCTCCTTTATGAAAACTCAGTGTACTAGACTTATTTGTGATATCCTGCATCTGACAAAAATACATCTTGCACTGGATTGACATTTAATAGCATGTTTTATATTTCATTTTGTTTTGGTAACAATCTTTTAAGTATTGAGGTATCCTACAAAATAGATGACTGTAAAGAAAGAGTAAGCATAGCAAGATATTTCTTGCCTCCCCTTCACAATTATTTATTGAATAACTGTTCATTGTTATAGTTGTGGAATTTTATGTGGAAGTGAAAGTTTTAAAAATATATTCCTTTCATCTTCCTAGACTTTTCTTAAACCTCCTTAGTTTCTTCTGATATCTACTTTAGAATGAAAAGCAGAGTCTCTTACCTAATACTTTACTGTAAAACTGGTCCCAAAGCTGAGTGTCAGTCATATTGTTGGAGCCAGAAGTCAAAGAAAATGGAAAGCATTAAATTTTTTACCCTTTCTGGAAATGTCATTTTGTCTGTTAGTCCTACCATGGCAACAGACACATAGGAAGGTGGAGCTGGAAGTTTCCCACAATATTCCTCCATTGTGCTACCCAAGGAGAGCCTTAGCGTGTACACAAAAGGGACTCCCAGAAACTCAGCAATCAGCTCTCCACAGGGCATCACAGGGTCTATAATCATAACATTATAGTTGGTTTCCTGGAGTTTCTTCTTGATTGACTAGTTGTAGACAACACTCTCACACAGAAGTGTTAAATGTCTACTTATTTGAAGAAAAAATTCTTGCAGTTGTTTTGTTGATTGTTAGGGTGACAATTATGGCGTGATGTTAACAGACAGTTCTGAAAAGTCATTTAGTGTATTTTCAGCAGTCTCTCTGTCCTGTGGCACAGGGACCACCTCAAAGTTCAGTGTGGAAGGCTTGTTGTGATCAATGATGAGATTTTGTGGAGACACCAACACAGTTACTTCGTAGACCCTTTTTGTGAGTTTCTCCAAAATAACCTTTAGATTGAGCCAATGACTCATGTCACAGGGCCACACCAGGACCTTCTCACAGAATCCACAGCCAGTGTAGCTGAGCTGCAGCAGTAGAATTGCTGAAACCCATTTCTCAGACACCATGACAGCAGCTGCCTCACTCATTGCTCTACAAAGTTTGACTATTTGCTGGGCACAGAAATGAAGTGACAATTTAGACATAGATCAAGTCAAAAATTAATTTCTAGAGTTAGGAAATGGCACTTACATGCAGAGAACTTTGCCAGTGTTTTTAACTGTGCACAGTACTATATGAAATTTGTTCAGGAGGAGATATGAAATATTTATATATTTTGGAGGAAATGATTGCCACATTCTAGGAGTTTGTTTTAAATATGTTAAAATAGAAAAGATATTTTTAAATGACAATTTTAAAATGTGATGGAAGAAGCCATTTAAGTGAGTCTAGTAAATAATATGGTATATCTTTTGGAACATGATGATTAACAATTTGGGGAAACATAAAATGTAGGTCTTGTCATAAGGTTGGTCACATGGTAGTATGTGGATAAAACACATACATCACATAATATAGAAGGAATATATTAAATACTGTTCAAAGGTACAGAGTTTCAGGGCCTCAGAAAATGCTGTCACTGTATTGTGAAGAAAATCAGACAAAGCTTCAAGATGGAGGGGACATTTCAGCTGAGCCCAGAAGCAAAGATTACAGGAGAAGGGTTCTGAAGGTGAATAGAAGAGCAGGAGAAAAAGATGAATATGTAAGTCATGGTCATTTAAGTATACAGTTATTAGCTCAGTATGTATGGAGCAGAGGCTATCACAAAAGAACTGTGCAGAAAAGGAAAATATTAGTTAAAATAAGACACTTTGGAGAGCCTTGAATGCTATACTCTGGGTTCACTTTTAATCTCCATAAAAATATGTCTACTCAAATTTTCAAATCAGGTTCAGAAAATGATCATATATATCCTTTAATAAAACTATTCTGGCCTCTAAATAGGATTTGAGTTGTACAGAAAAAAGAATATGTAAGTGGTTAAAAATTAAATATTCGGAAAGCAAGATTTGATGAGAGTATCAGGGAGAATATAATATTGATTTGTGAATGGAGAGCATAGAATGAAAGTCTTGATGACTGATGGAAAGAGAAAAGTGACCAGTAGTTAACAAGGAAGTGCTTGGTTTATATTTTGAGCAACCAGAGTGTGATAATGACACTAGCAAAACCATGAAGCACTAAAGGAAGAGTAGCTATCAGAAGAATTTTTTACCTGCAGTGCATAAGTTAAAGACTGGACATGTCTGTGAATCCAAGAGAGGGGTAAAATTTAGAAGTACAGATTTTGTGTCTAATCATCCATCCGTATTTCAATCCAATTCCAATTCTTCTCCAAATTCTTGATATTTCATACCTTCAACAAGCAATTTTTAGCACTTATTATATACCAGATTCTATATTATTGGCAGGGCATAAAGAGACAAGTAAGATACAGTTCTAATTCAAAATGATTCCACAGATTATTGGAGAAAATAAGTTAACCAGTTAACTAATACTTATTCTACAAGTATAAAGGAGATGGATCATATAAGGTAGAGATGAATTGAGGAAGGGCAAAGCCCATGAAGGAGGTTGCTTAGTGGAGGAAGGGAATGATGGAATTATGAGTTAGCTAAGTCTTTAAGAGTCTATTTAGCAGGTTGAAAAGTATCACTTAGAAGTAAAAGATAATATTAATGTATCTGTGTTCTAAGAAGTGTGGCATAGTTATATCAAGGGTTATATTCATTTACAAAATTATACTGATTTCAATAATTTGAAAGAGATATATTGAAATTCCAAACCCCTTGAGAGCTTATCTGTTTTGCTAAAATGAAAACACAGAGTAGGTTTGCTTAGAAGATGCCAAGATAAATCCAGGACCAAGGATTGAGGGTTGTGCTGTGTTGCACAGTTAGGCTAAGTTCTGGTAGTAATTGGTAAAAAGCAGAATCCAAAAGAGAGTCAGAAAACAAGAAGATAGGACAGAACCATAAATCCACGAAAAGAAAAATTGAGATAACATTATAATCTTAAAGGAGGAAGGTCCTTTTATACAGGATAAGTAACCCAGAAGTGATTTGAGAAAAAAGACTGATAAATTTATCTACTCACTATGACAAAATTCATATGCTGTAAACAGCTTAAACAAAGTCAAAGAGAGAGCAGAGATATATAATACAGTTCAGAAATTGACCATAACATACATGTGTAATTTGGTAGAGAAATATTTCTAAGTTCTATTATTATATGAGAAAACTAAGGTAGAACTCAGATTTTGAAGAAGGATTTATTTGCATACATTTAAAAGTATAGGCATTTTTTCACTTATGTCAAACTGTAACATTTAAAATTCTAGATAAAATATAAAATTGCCCCATTAAAATTCATTTTTGATTTGGCAAGAAAGTAAAAAGGCAGCAGAATCCCTAAACAAAGTCAAAGCAGGAATTCTGATGTTCAAGCTTGTCATTTCTTTGAAGAATACACAGTATAGGGCAGGAGTAGGGAGAAGTAAAGTCTGAAGGTTTGCCTAAGACCCCACGCCCTGCGTATGTTCATGTAATGTTAGATTCTCACGATATGGCCTCACTTTTATGAATAATTCCTTTACACAGAAGTTTACAGCAAGGAAAATTGCTATTTTTGACTTGGCATTGTATGGATGAAAAAAATCTTCCCTTAGAATTAACACAGTCAGCTTCTGTATGGATTTCCAGCTCAAACTAGAAAAAGCTCTTTGAAGAAGCTTTGACCTCAGCTTCAAAGGTCCCCACAGATAAAATTTCAAGGGAAATAAACAGCTCCTTTTCACAAGGAAACAAGGCTTCAGGACTGAGAACCAGAAAAAGCAACAGAGACCAGAAATATTAGCACAATGATTTGAAATATTATTATTGTTTGAAATGAAAAATAAAAGTATTTTGTACAATATATTTAAGGCTATGAAAGTGAAGTCCGAAAATATCGGCAAGGAACAAGAGATTAAAAAGAATAATTGTGAAAATTTGCTAAAGAAATACAGTGAATTTCAGGAAATTAAGAATTCAACAAATAAAATTTAAAAGTCAATTTTGACTGAAGAGCAGATTAAATGCAACTGTACAAATGAACAGTGACCCAAAAGAGAAATCAGAAGATGTTATGTAGAATTAAGTTCTGAATTAAAACAATGAAATAGGAAATATGATAGAATGGTGAAGAGGCTTGGAGAATAGACTTAAGACTTGAATCTAGTTAGTGGTTTTGCCTACTTGGTGCCTCCTCTCTCAAGTCTTTTTTCACTCTTTAAAGCTTGTGCATTTTTTATGCAACCAGTCTGCACAATTAAGCCTTACATTTATGTTCCTTTAACAAAATCTTTCAATTACTTTAAATTTTTAACTAAATAATCATTTTAGACATAAAATGTTTCAAATTAAGTATAGAGATTTCTGTATACCCTGCAGTAGTTATTACTATGTGTTTGCCTAATAGTGATTTTCTATTTCCATTACTCCTTCTGTAACTATTAATTGGAAATTTACTGTAAAGGATTGTAAAAATATGTGCAAACATATGAATAGCGTGATTTGCATAGTCTCACAGTATCTCCCTTCAAGATACTTATTAATTACAAAGGGTGAAATAGGGAGAATCCTGGCAGACACCATCTTAACTAAGTGATCAAAATATGGTCACTAGTAATAACCTATCTCTATGATGTACCTCTGCTATGTCATACTGTGAAGGACACAAGATTGCTTCAGTAGTATTCTTACCCCAAATGCATCATCTCACCCTAATCACAAGAGAATACCAGAAAAAAAATTGAGGGATATTCTGAAAAATAACTAGCCAGTACTCTTCATAAAGGAAAAAACAAAGAAAGACTGTGGGAACTGTCACAAATTTAAGAGTAGGGAGACTGGACAAGTAAACAAAAGGGGGAAACCTGGATTGTATATTGGAAAGAAAAAAGGGTATCATCAGGATAATTGACAATGTTTTAATAAGAATTCCTAGTTTTGATAACTTTATTATGGTTGTGTAAGTGTAATATTAAAAACCCAGTCAATTAAAAAATTCAATTATTCCTTCTATATTTATTAATTAGAATTTAAAGAATTTCCTACTTATTCATTTATTTATTTACTTACATCACTATAACTCAAAAATTTATTTTTATAGATTCTATCTAATTTATTATCATTATTTTATTGCTCAAATTGTCACAGATTTTGGAAAGTTTTTCATATATTAGTTCCTATGTCCTTTTGATATGACCCCATCATTTTCAAGCACTCTTTACTTTCTGATACCACAAAATGTTTCAGGAACTTCTACTATTTTCACAGCCCCAACCTTAAAATCAACCATTTCTTCAGTGAATGCTTGTTTACTTTATTAGAGAATGGACTTAAAAATCAAGATATATTAGGTGTGTTCAGTGCTACTGGGGTTTTAGTCTTATTCAGAAGACAAAGTTAGTAAATATACTTGCACATACTAATACTCACATAACAACATGGGGAATGTAGCCAATATTTTGTAATAACTGTAAATGGGAAGTAACTTTTAAAAATTGTATTTAAAAAAGGATGCACTATGGGGAAAAAAAAAGAAAATAAAACTGCCATAACTTTCAAATGCTATAGTTATCTATATTGAAATTCAAAGAAACATATAGCCACTGCCAAGTTACAGCTCTGCACTTGGGGAGACAAACTTTCAACTTATACATATATATATATAATATTATATATAATGTATAGAGAGATGTTCTACATATGTAATGTTTTACAAACTTGAACATATCCATAGTATAATATTGCATACACAAACATATATATTATATATATGTAATGTTTTTAAGTTGATATGTCTAGTTTGGTTCCTGTAGAATGAATGGCCCTTCTGCTTCCTCAGAGCTATCGTCCACTTGGATCTTGTGGGTCAGCTCTTAATTGGGTGGGGAGGTGACATATTTAACCCATTTTGTACTTAGTGTCTTTAGTGTTATATGTTACTGGCGGTAATAAATGTCATCTTATGAAAAGAAAAAAAAAAAAAAAGAATTAGCTCAACTTTGACTCCCTATACAAAGAATTACCAATCTCCTGGTCCTTCATGTATAACGTTTAGCTTTAACAGGGTCAAAAAAAACCTGGTCCACTTATTGTTTAAATATGAAAGGTTCCTACATTGAATGGGGAGATTGAGTTCATCATTTGATAAACCAACTTCCATATTAATGCTCATTCAGGGAGTCAGTGCAGACTGTTAAAAATAAAATTCTTTTTAGGGAGAGGGAAGGGAGGAGAGACAAGATAGGGGTAGGGGATTAAGTGATACAATCTACTATGT